>NW_020884951.1:1819348-1869769 GCF_003945725.1 Corapipo altera
GGGCCCAGCTCTGGCAGGACAACCCTGGGCCCAGCTCTGGCAGGACAGCCCTGAGCCCCCCTCAGTTCCGTTGTGGGAAATGGTTCTTAGTGCTTCCTGACGCGTGACTGAGTGGGTCGGGAGTTGTGGTTCTGCTCCCTGCATGGCCGTGGAGATGCCAGAGTGGCTCCTGGATGGTCAGACAGGAAGGTGTTGCTAACAGGAGAGGTGACAGCGGGGAGGACCTGGCACAACTACCCGCTGAGCTGGCTTGGCACAACGCGGTGCTGGCAGCGACCATGGGCTGAGTCACTGCCGGGCCGGACTCTCCTGGAGTGATGGTCACCATCCCTGTGCCAGCCTGGGGACATCTATCACCTGTCACTCAGGGAACACCAACTCTGCAGCCGTCAGGGATGCAGGAAGCCCTGATTCCAGCCCGGGCACCGCAGAGATGGGTTTGGGATGCCAAAAACCCTGGCACAACTCCCATGCAGACTCCCATCTCCTTCCCATATTTGGCACCAGCCTGATGGCCCTGGGATGCCAAAGTTCAGCCCTTTGTGGTCCCTCAGCTGATGAAAGGCTTGATTCAACACAAGCTTTGCTCACAGTGGGCAAAGAGGGCGAAGAGGGGCCAAAATCACAGCCTTGGGTCAGGCAAACATCTTGAAGCACTTGGTCAGTGGCTTCTCTGTGTTTGGAGGTCAAGTTCAAGCATTGATAGGGTCATCAAACTAACGAGGGCTGAAAGAAGGGGTCCTCTGAGCTACATCCCATGGGACCCTCAGGCTGTAAAGAGCCCTCAAAGACAAATATGTTCCCCAAAACAAGCTCAGAAGTGGAGCAAAGCACTGGGAAGAAGAAACGTGAGATCCCTCATATGTCATCCAAGTCCAGGAAGGTGGGGGCAGAGGGATTTACCAGCCTCTGAATTAGCCAAATTTTAAGGAGCTATTTTTCATTTCACACAAAAACTCAAGTGAAAATCAACCTCCTGGAGCTTTCGGAGGCGTTTTCACAAGCAGCTGACAGTGTGTTGCCGACTCCAAACGTGGCTCCCCAAGGGCCCCCATGGCTTTGGGTCGGTGCCAGCTCCCCTCCAACGCTGCTGGCACACCTGGGGCACTGCAGGTGACCGGCTCCGGCTCTGGCTCGCTGTGGATCCGACGGGATGCACAGCCCGGATTTTGTAAAGCCGGCATTGCACAGTTTACAAAATCCCGCCTGTGCGTCCTGTCGGATGTTTGGCTGAGCCTTTTAAGCTCATTTTTTTAATATAAAATCCTATTTATCCTCTATTTCCCAGTTTCAGGCTGTCTAGGGAAGCAGTGAGCGGGGTGCTCGGAGCATCCCTGTGGGGTGTCCCCCCTCCCCTCGGGGGGCCAGCACTGCCCTCTGCCCCTTCCTTGGACCGTTTCTGACTTTAATTTCTCTTGACTCCTCCGTGCTTTGATGCGAAACCCCTCGGAGCCAGGAGCTGCCAGCTGAACTTTGGCCCCTGGGTGGGCTGAGGATGCTCCTGTGATCTGGCCATACCCTCTGCTGAGCAGCCCCAGGAGTTCTTTCTGCCAAGAAATAAAATAGCCAAAAAAACAAAGTCAAAAGTCTCCCAAGCAGACCACCCACGTGTTGTCTTTTTTTTGTCCCCCCATTTTTTCCCCCTCCCTCTCCCCAAGCTTTGCCTGGACACACAAAGGGTTTTTTTCCTTCCTTTTCATTTCTAAGCCGGGGAAGCGCCACTGAAGCCGAGGGGAGCAGGACGTGTGCTGCTGGAAAACCTGCCCACAGGAGCCGGGGGCTTCCTGGGGTCCCTCCCATTCAGGGCTGCTCCTCGCCCTCGCTTTGGATATGCCAAGCCTTGTTTAGGGACACTTTTATCACGGAGGGACACGGCCCCAGCCCTGGGCTTAGCAATGAAAAGGCTTTTGAAAGCCGACGTTCCCTGTCCCTGTCCTCTCCGGAGCCTCGCACCGGCCCCCTCCACACCAGCTCCAGGTTTTCCTTGAAAGCATCTTTGCTCCAGAGGCTGGGCAGGGGAAGGTGATGCTTCTTCCTAAGCCTTTCCATAAAGAACAAGATGTGGCATCTCCTGCCTGCAGGTCCATGGTGGATGCAGAGGCTCAGGGGGACCGTGAGGCTCCAGCAGGATCTAGGCACCATCCCCAGGGTGGGGGGTGCTGAGAAGGCAGAGGAGCTGGGAATTTGGGAATTGGGTGTTCTTCTCCATGACAGGCTGTGATTTCTTCCATCCCTGGTCTCCCAGGTGCTTCCCTGCCTGCCTTTGGTGCCTGGGTGGGATTCCCTGTCCCTGACATCCCATCCCCTCCCTACAAAACCGTCCTGTGCCATGGGCAGACAGAGGGAAGTGTGTGCTGGTGGCTCTCTGAGCGGTTGCTCCTGCTGTGCTGAGTGGGAGGTAGGAAGGTGAGGTCCAACAGGAAGGAATTTTTGCTTTTTTCCCCAAAGGGAAGTCTTTTCAGTGGTTCCTGGGCCAAACACAAAGCCATGGGCAGGCTGCTGGGACCATCCATGGGGACTCTGGGGTGGTTTGTACTTGCAGACTGGTGTGTGGATGCAGGTTCTCCTGCTATTCCCTGGCCAGCAGTGAGGTTTGGATCATTCACAGCATCCTGATCAAGGCAGGCACATGATTCCTCCGCCCTCTGTCCCTGCAGAGCTGGTGGAGAGGCTGGTGGCTTGTGAATGGCTGAAATGGGAGGGAGGAATGTATCCCAGTGCTTCAAAATTATCTGTCCAATTGCATTTTGGGCTGGCAGGAGCAAAAGGACACAGGAAGGGGGAAACTGAGGACTCTTCTGGGAAGATACTGTCCAGAGGTGGGGTGGGGGTCCTGCTTTGGGCCTGCAGGTCCCCTGCCACAGGTGTGAGAGTGTGGCCATACCAACCTTTCTCCTCAATCTTGGTTTTGTGGATTTCTGGTGATTTTCCTTGTGTCCTTGGCAGTCTGTGTCCCACTGGAGTGTCCTTCCCTCTCCCTGGTGCCTGCGCTCCCGGGATGCTCGTGGGCAGCTCCGGCCCCGCCAGGGCTCAGCCAGCCCTGCAGGTTCAGCTCCCTCCACCTCCCCTCCTAATTCACTCCGGCTCCTAATTGCGTTTGCTGCTCCTCTTTGAACTTGCTCCAGTTTCACTATCTCTGGTAATGAGGTGCCTGGATAGAGATCCATTAATCCCCATGTCCTGGCAGCAGGGCGGTGTGAGAAGGAGCTCCCGGTGTGGCTCCCTGCCATGTCAGAGCTCTGAATCAGAGAATCAAAGAATAGTTTGGATTGGAAGGAACTTTTAAAGGTCACTGAGCCCATCTCTGGAATGCCCCATCCCGGAAGTGTCCAAGGCCAGATTGGATGGGGCTTGAAGCAACCTGGTCTAGTGAGAGGTGTCCCTGCTCATGGCAGAGGATGGAACAGAATGATCTTTAAGGTCCCTTCCAATGCAAACCATTTCATGATTCCATGATCTTCAGCTCAGTCAGGTCTGTGAGGGGTGTTGGTGGTGCCCAGCTGTGCTGGTGCCTCTGTGCTCTGGCAGGGACGTGCCTGGTGGTGTGTTCTTCAGCCTTGCACTTGCTCCATCCTCGGACACGGTTCCCCAGTTTGTTCTCTGTTTGGTTTTGGGGTTGTTGGTGGTCCCGGAAGCCCCTTCTGTGTTCAGTGGGGTGTGGGATGACGGAGACCGCCAGACAAACCTTGCTCAGCCTTTCGGTGCTCTCCAGGCAGCTGTTTGCAGATGTGGTGGGCAGTGCCAAGGTGTTCTTCCAGGCTGGATCTCTCACTTGTCCCTCTGGCAAGCCCCTGGCATGGCTGCAGTGTCTCACCTCTCCCCTGAGCCTCTTTAAAGCACAAAGGCCTTGTTTGATGACAATGCTGAAGTAAAAAGCGAGGCCCTGGTAGATGTTTCCCCATAAATCCAATGCGTTTGCTGTTTATTGGGAGTCTTTAAGCCCTTCAATCCATTTTTGATGTAATAACATCCGTAATCCAATCTAACGCTTTTTGGCAGCGGGATGCGGCGGGAGCGGATGTATTACCGAGGGTTGCGTTAAACCCCTTGTCTTGCATTTCTGTTTTTAGATGCAATTAGTCTTAACCTGGCAAGAATTATTTGTTGTAAACCAGTGCTGCCGCTGCAACGCGGCTTCGTCCCTGGGCCGCGCTACGTCAGCATTTTCAGTGTGGAGAGAGGGGTCACCTATGGACTCCAGCTGCCAGGATCATCCTTCCTTCCTTGGAATTTTTTGGGACACGTTGCCATACTTGCCCTTCTGGCTGTGCTCCTCCAGCTTCCGTTGGTTTGGGAAGCCTTTACTGGTGCCAGCGTGTGTCTGCGGGGCCGCTGGAGCTCCTTCCTTGGGATTTGATAATTTCTTCCCTGGTTCCTTGGGATGGGGGCTGTGCCGGGGGGGTTGTCAGCCCGCCAGCTCTTTGCTGATTGCATTTGAATGTGGCCACTTTCATGTGCTCCTCATCTTCCATCCCACAACTTGTTTGGTGGAGATGAGTTGAAAGCCCGAGTGCTGTTTGATGCCATGATGGGAGCTGTGAACTTCTGCTGATAAAAACCCAATTAACTGGTTTCCTCATTCTTCCCCCAAACGCGTGCCAAGTCCTCAACCATACCTGTCACATACCTGGGCCAAGCAAAGGCTGGTGGCATCCATCTGATTTTGGGGCTTTGCTCTCTATCCCTGTCCTGCTGGAGCTGATGGCAGAGGGTGGGTGGGACCCTCTCCTGTGGGAGATGCCGCGTGGGAGCCGGTGGATCTCTAACGTGTCCCACTCCTGACTTCAAAGCCGGGCTCTGGACATGTCAAACCCAAATAATGGCCCTTAGACAACACGCGGTTCCTTGTCTTGGAGCCTTGTCTGAAGACCGTGACCACAGTAAATGCGATTTTGTTGAGCCCTGTCCCTTAAGCCTCTGCCTCTTTTCTCTTCTCCTCCTCCCTCCTGACCTTTTCGGCTCAGCACTGTCCCCGGACAGCCCCTGGCAGCTGATCTCATGGCTCAGCCTTTCATGGCCCTAATAGGGATGAAAAGCCCCCTCCAAAAGGGCCGGTGTCCTGCACCCGGCCGGGAGGTAAATTCCCTGTGCTTTGATCTGCTCTGGGGCCGGGGGGCCCTGCCTGCCACAAACACCCGGCTGGGGGTCCCGGTGCCCGCTTAACTCCCTGGCTGCTGGGCAGCCTGGCCCTGCCCGCAGCCCTGGCACAGCCAAGGGTTTTAGAGATGGCCACTGGGTTGTGTCTGCCCAGGAAATCGGGCTCCCTGCATCCCGGGATGCTGCTCCCCACCAGAAACGATTTCCAAGAGTGTCTCTTTGACACTGTCACGACCCATTAGTAGAAAATAAAACGTGTTTAACTCCTCAGTGCTCCTGAAAACAGAGGTGACAAGCAGTAGTGACATGCAGGGGTGATGGCAGTGAAGAAGTGACATCTCCCCGTGCATCACCTGCCTGATCCTGCTCTGCCCTCACTCCTGGGACATTGGGAATCTACCTGTCCCCCCAGAAGTGCTCCCTCAGCAACTGTGGTGGGGGGCCCACAGCAAAGCAGCCCTGTAGTTTTTGTGGTGCATCCTCTCTTCCCCTTCCTCATCCTCCCCTTGCAGCCCCTGCTCCCCCAGCACATCTGCAGCAGGAGGACATGGAGATCCCAGGGCTTCTCCTGGAGCTGCAGCTGCACAGGCCTTGGTGGATCTGGCTCTTCATCAGTGGTCACTTCTGAGGGCTTCCTCCATGACACGAAAGAGAGATAACGTGGCTCCTTTTGGATTAAACTTTAATTAAGAGACTCTCAAGGCAGAAGCAGCCATCAGCTCGACAAGGAATTGAAAGAAATCCTGGCATACTGGTGCATCCAGGAGATTTGTGCATGGATAAGTGCAGGCAGCTACTTCGTTGGCATGTTTTTTAAAATAACCACTTCTTCATCCAAACCCTTTTCCCCTGGGATCCCCGTTGCACTCTACTGCTCCCGTAGCTGCCAAAGTGCGGGGAAGAGGCTTGTAGGGACCACTACAGCTCTGACCTGGTGTGGAAGGGTCCATGACAGTGTGTGCTGGGTCCTTTTCCATGCCTAATTTCTAAGGATCTGTGTTTGTCTAGCTCTGGACCAGACCGGCCATGCAGGCAGGGCTGCCTAGCGGTGTGAGGCACCTCTGGCATCTCACCTTTCCAGGGTGGATTGGTGTCACCCTCCATTCCAAGCCTCTTTGCCCTGGGACTGCTGGTTTTCTTGCTGCTGTATAATGAGTGTGCTCTTCGATCCCCCCTGGCAGCGCAGAGCAGGGGTTGCACAGCTCACGGAGAGGCGGCTGCGGGGAGCAGCAGGATCGGGGCACGGCTGCTCCCCCCTCTGCAGTGGGATCTTCCCTAAGTTGGGGGCCAGAGAGGCCCCTTCCTCCACCATTACTCAGCAAGAGGGCAAGTCCTTGTCTGGATAATCAGGGGCTTATTTGGCATGTGTTGGAAATGTCTAAATCCTGCAGCTCAGGGTGTTGCTGGAGACCGTTCGGTGCCGTGCTATTGTCCTGGGGCAGAGGGCTGAGAGCAGCCTGGGGTCCTGCCATGTGTGCTCCCTGGGAGCAGTGGATCAGTGAGCTCCTGCTCCAGCTGTTTTGGGGTGAAGCACTGGAAGCCAAGGGTGATCCTGCTCCAAGCTGGGCTCCTGTGGGTGCACGACCACAGCAGAAACAGTGCCTGGGCTGGCTCCTCTCCCAGCCATGGGATTATTTGCATCTCTGGGCCAGGAGTTGCACCCATGTCACCTCCCCACTTCCAGCAGGTTCCTGATGCTTATGCAAAGTTTACCTTTAATTGCAGTGGGGTTTCCTCCCGGAGCTCCTGTCCCTGCCTGCTGCAGGGCACCTCCTCCAGGCAGCTGGAGCTTCCAGAACATTTGCACATGAATCAGCCTGATAACCTGGAGTTTTCTCTGAGCCACTGGAGCTCCGAGGATGGAGTCCTTAGTGGTCTTGGGGGCAGCGTTGGCTCCATGTAGGGAGGAGCTGGCATTGAGGATGGCACTGTCCATCCCCATCCCCTTCCCAAGGGATTTCTGAGTCATCTTGCAGATGTTTTCCTACCTAACAGGAGAGATTTACACCCTGTTAAAAGGCAATAAGCGCTTTCCTCCCCTCCTGCTCCCAGCGGGGCCCACAAATGACTCTGGCAGAGCATCAGGTGGGGAATTACGTGGCACTTTCTTCCTGACCTGTAACCAGTTGCTTGGGGCGACCACAGAGTCTGCACAAATCATCTTCCTCTTCCAACAACACATAGTTTTTGTGGAAGGGGTGGATAGACCTGGAGACAAAGGGTTTATTTAGTGCCGTGTTCCCCCTGTGCTGGGCAGGGAGCAGGACAGAAATGGATGAAGCTTCCACGCCTCATCCACATGGACAGCTTGCAGTGCTGCTGCTAAAGGGCCTGTGAGAGAGTCAGCAAGCTGTGGTCTTGCAGCCAAGATGTGCTTTTCGGCCTGGATGAGGTTCCCTGCAATATAACAGTGACTCTTAATTATGATACTAATTAGGGTTGGTTATAATTTTCCACCAGAAAGCTGATTTAATGGGAAATTAGGTTTTCACTTAAGTGAAAGTGTTTGCTGTTGTTCTCCCTTTGCCCCAGGAAAGCATGTTGAGAGAGTGGAGCTGTAGCAGGTGGGGATGGGTGTGGTGTGTGTTCTCCTCCCTTCTTCGTTCCCCTGTCACTGGCTGACACTGCCAGCCCTGCACTGTGTGTGTCCCTCCACTCCCTATAAAGATTGGGGATAATTTAACCTTTTAATTTGATTTTGGGGGTGCTGGCCTTGGCCAGGGGGAGGTGAACCCCATCCCTGCCAGACCCTCTGCGACGATTTTCATTCCCATTTCCAGCAGTGCATTTGAACTGGGGATTTTCCCACTGTGTTTGCTGGAGCAGGATTGCGGACTGGGATGTCGGGATTCCCAGGGCTCCACTGGCTGTCTGCAGAGTGACTGCAGGGCTCCCTCACCTTCCCAGTAGAGGTGGGGAGGGATAGAACGATCCCAGTTGGCTCCATGGCACTGGTGCTGGCTGCATGGGCCCGGCAGTGCCCCTGATGCCAGGGCAGTGAGCAGTGGGGGCACTCCTGGGGTCAGCGGTACTGGAGGAGCAACCTCCTCTTTCCATGCTGGACCGGACGGCTGGAGCAGCTCTGGAGCAGCTCTGGAGCAGCTCTGGAGCTGGCAGGAGGGTGTGTGAAACCCAAGCCTTGCACCTCCTGTGCCGAGCGGGGACGAGACAGGGCCGGGCTGGCTCAAACACACGTTTCGGGGGCCGGAGGGCCCCTTCCCGGCGCAGCTGCCTTGGGAAGGCTGGAAGGCTGGAAAGCTGCTGCCGGCCCTGCTGGCAGCGTGACAGCGTGGGGTGGGCTCCCCCCACACAGCCCCTGCCCCAGGCCTGGCAAACACCCCAGCCAATGCGCTGGAGCTCATGGAAAGGGCTGGGGAGATGTGTGCAGGGTGGGGGGAGGTGTGTGGGGTGGGGGGATGTGCATGAAATGGGGGGCTCATCTCCCCACAGCAGGACAGTGAGGAAGTAGCAGTGATAGTGGTATTAATACAAATAATAACGGGATGCCGTGAGTGGGGGCTGCATGTCCCTGCTGCCAGGGAGGAGGAGGAGGAGGAGAAGGGGCTGTAACCAAGCCGTGCTCTCTGGAGGCCCCGGGCAGTTTGTGTGCAGCGGAGCAGGCGGGTGCCTCTGCTCGGTGACCTGGAAGTGGCTCCATGTCCCCTGGGGTGCCAGCCCTGGCTGGGATGGGGGAGGAGGGAGCTCGGTGCCCGTGATGGATTGGGCGCCAGTGCAGCACCTCTGTGTCAGCACCAAGGGACATAAAACAACTTGAAGGACCTGGAGGAGAGGGGAGGTGGCAGGAGATGGATTTTTATTTTAAGTAGAGTGTTTGTGGATTCCTGCAAGGATCTGTGGCGGTGTTGGAGCACACTGGAGATGTGTGAGACACATCTCCAGGGTGACCCATAGGGTCTTCACCTGTGCTAGGGGGGGCTTTCAGCCTGGCATGAGTGTCCTGGCTGAGCCAAGGCTGCTCTGCACCAGCTGCCCCTTGCCAGGATTGGTCCCTCGGCTCTGTTGGGATTGGGGTCAGGCTGCGGGGCACCGGTGGGTGCCGGTGGGATGCAGTCACCTCACCTAAAGTGATGGAAACACGAACCTTGTGCAGGTCTGGGGATGAGGGGGGCTTGGGGGAGGCGTCCGGGCTGTGGCCACGCCGTGCCTGGCTGGGTCTGGAGCAGGGCTGTGGTGCACAGATGGAAGAGTGATTAAGAGCAATAAAAGGAAAGAGACTTGGATTCGCTACAGTCTCAGCACATTAATTGTGCTTTGGGGCCCAAATCATAACGCAGCCCTGCTAGAGGGAATCCAGGAGAGAAACCAAACATCTTGCTCTGTCCAAGGCTGACCATTTAAGAGACCCTTGCCTTCATCTCCTGCCAGATATTACTTCCAGCATCTCTCATCTGCCAAAACCCGAGTTCTCCTTTGAAATATTTTGAGGGGAAGAAGAAAAGCTTTGGTGACACTGAGTGCTGGTGTGGGGAGGCAGTGAGATGCGAGAGCACATGCCATCGCCTGCTTGGAGATGGGGCCAAGAGGTTGTGGGGGCTCTCAGTCATCTATCCTGGCTCCTGGTGTGTGTCATGAGGCTGGACTTGGTGTGAGGAATACCAGGATTGGAGGTCCTGTCTGTGCTTCCATGGTGGCTGAGCATCTCTAAATTGACAAGCAATTACATGGTGAATGGTATCACTGGTAAATCCTCATCACTCACCAGAGGGGCTTAATGCTCCATTAGGGAAAGGCATCTAATGGCTCTGGGGGCTGGGAGAGGCCTTGCTCTCAGTGGAAGTCACCTGGCCAGAGGTTCTTTTTGCTCTCCCAGCCAACCTGTGAATCCCTCCAGAGTGGAACAGGGCCGGAAAATGCTCCTGTACACTCGTTGTCACTGGAGCTGTCACTGGAGCTGGATCGAGCCTCGCTCCTGTGGTGAGTGGAGGTGACAGTGTTGTTTGAGACCTGCCATTTCCTATTGCCTGGGTATTCCCGACTCCCTGCCTGGTCCCTCCGTGGTGTCACAGCTCTGCCTCCTGCTGCCTCCCTGCAGCTCCTCTCTCCAGCTCAGGGCTCTCCCACAGCTGCTGCTGTGCCTGTGGATTTAACCTTTTCCTCCCGTGTTCCTGTGGGTTTGCTGACTCTGGATTCCATCGGCAGCTGAGGACTGGGGTGTCACCACTGCTCACCTGGAGTGAGTGGCACAGGCGCTCCGGGAATCCATCAACTGCCTCCTGGATCCCATGTCTTCACTGGACCTGGGCTGACCTGATCTTGGAGCCTTCTGCTCGAGCTTCTTCCACTGAGAGAGCAGGAAACAGAGTGGGAGGACCAGCTCTCCACGGCTGAACTTCACAGGGAACCACGCTGGAGGAACCTTCACCTCTGGGTCCTTGGGGACCCCCAACCAGAACCCCTGCCCTGCTGGACCTGCTACTCAGCACATCCCTCTGTCCTACGTGTTCAAATCAAACCCACCAACCATTGGACTCTTCACCATTGGGATGGATTTTGGAATTTTGACTTTTGGAAGCCCAACCAGCTGTGTGGAGCATCCAGCTTTGCTCTGCCCCATTGTGGATTTATACGGAGCGTGGCAGCATGTGTCCTTGTTTCCAGAGGCCATTCCAAGACCATCACTGTGGGTTTTACAAGTGTTTTGCCCTTCTAGCTGCTCCCTTTTACATTACCTCAAGCAACTGCTTAGTTCCCTCTCAAAGCTACTTTCTCCCTCATCATTAACACGAGCAGAACAAGAAGAACCTTCGTGCCCAAGTCCTGTGTGTGGGGTGGGAAGGAAGATGCTCAGCTGTGTCCCTTTGTCCATCCCTGTGGCTCCAGCTGCCATCCCTGTGGCTCCAGCTTCCGTCCCTGTGACTCCAGCTGCTCCCTCTGTCCTCTTTGGACCTTTAATGTTTTTGTTGTATCCAGACACAGCGTCTCTGTAGTTATTTGGAGGAACTGCTGTCTCCTGTCACTGCTGCCTTTGTGGGATCTCCTGGCTTCCACACTTGAGCCACGATTTGTCTGTACCTCATTTTGATATAGTTAGGTAATTATTTATAAACAAGACTCACGAGGCCTCGCAGAGCCTGGTTTTTACAGACTACCCCATTCTCCCCGAATGGATGAACCTCTTTGACATGGAGCAACCTGTGGCATGGAGCTTGGAAGGTGGGAAGCTGTTCATGGAGCAGCTTCAGTGCCGTGGGCTGGGATGTATCCACTTATTTCACCCCCGAACCAGTGCCTCTGGCCTGGGAGAACTGAGCTGCTGTACTCTCTGCTGGAGTTCTCTCCCTGAGATGTTTTTATGGGGAGTCTGAACTCAGGCCCCTCCTAGTTGGATTCCGAAGAGCCTGAGCAGGCTGTTGGGGGCATTCCTCCGCATTCCCAGGCGTTTGTGTGGGGATTTGTGCTGACTGTGCTCCCGTCGGATCACCCGCCAGCAGATCCCAGCTGCCTGGATGCACAGCTCCTTCCCGGGGGCCGTGGGAGAGGAGAGAACTCGACCCAAGGACTTTGTGATCAGTGAAACATTTGCTGGTGCTTCAGGCGGGAACCTGGATTGCACAGAGGTGTTTGGAAAGAGCTGATGGACTTGGAACTGCTTCCCAGCGGGATCTGGATGTGCTTTCCGGAGTAACCCAGCGTGGAGGCTCATGGAGGCACCCAAGGGTCCTGTTGTGGGAAGGGGAGTGCAGAAGGATGACCTTGCTCTGTACTCCAGCCTCTTCCTATCCCCTCACTGACACCCAGCAGGGTCCAATGGATTCATCCCAAATTTCCACTGGACACCTGCCCTCCCACACCCCCCCTTTTGCAGGATGGAGGCAGGAATTGGGCTGCGTGGGGAACCTGAAACCCCAGGGCTGAGCTTTGGCGTTGAGGCTCGGGTAGGTGTTGGCTGCGCCGTGCCGGCCAAGTCCTGCCTTGTGTCTGGAAAACTATCCCCGTAGCTCCGTGATTCTCCGTCGCATCACATTCCCGACGCTGTTGCTGAGCTCTGCCTGGCTTTCGTTGCTTCCCTGGGTGAATAAATCCCTGTGCTTGGATTTGGTGGAGCACTGGGATGCCACGATGGATGGAGGTGTCAGTTTGGGAACCATTGTGATCCCTGGGCAGGGCTGGCTGTGTGCCAGCGCCGCTCCACGCCTGGCACAGCGTCCGTGTCCAGGGCCCTTTTGGGGTCAAAAACCAGATTTTTGAGTGTGGTCAGCAGAATCTGACCCTTTAGGTGCTTAATTCTGCAATCGCCTGGTTTGGGTTTTTGATCTCTCCTGTCCCCCCTGCCCTGAGCCGTCCCCACTGTGGGGAGAGGGCTGGAGGGTGGGGCTGTTCCCTGCGGGATGGCAGCAGGAGCTGTGCGGTTCCCTGCGCTCCCACAGGATCCAAAGGCTTCAAAATCTGTGCCGGCTACAGCGAAAAGTTAATGTGAATTTAAGTGACTTCTGCCCTGCAATTAGAGCCCCTGGAGCCCACTGGGGCTCTGAGTTTACATTCTTCACCGAGGCACAGGGTGTAATTAGAGATGTATAATTTAAACTGTGCATATGCAAGTGTTCCCATTCTGCACCAGGAGCAAAGGAAATTATCCAGGAATTAAAGGGGGAGGAGGGTGCAGGCAGGGAGAATGGCTCACTTGTGTGGATGTGGCAGTGAGGGGAAGCTGGAGGGATCACGTCCTCACTGCTGCAGGCAACTTTGAAGGGGCAGGAGCTGGGAATTCAGTGGGCTCCAGACTGGGTTGTGAAAATGTGGCTGTAATGTGGGCTCAGGTGGGAGGTGCTGAGGGAGAGCTGGGACCTGGCAGTGCCAGGGGACAGTGGGGACCTGACTGGGGACAGCAGGGACCTGCCTGGCAGTGCCAGGAGACAGTGGGGACCTGCCTGGTGGTGCCCATGGAGAATTGGACCTGCGCAGTGGTGCCAGGGGACAGTGGGTGCCTGCCCACCTGTTCTCCCAGGAACCTCGTATAACATTCCCTCTCTTTTCTTGCAGCCACTTCCAACGGGACGCTGGATGGCCTGGAGAACCGGGAAGGAGGGGTCTGCCAGACGCGCTCCATGAAGATTGTCATGAAAGTGGGGCAGGGTGAGTCCTACTGTGCCCTGGGGTCTCCTGCTGCCCCTCAGCTGGGGTCCCTGTGCTGCTCTGGGGGTGGTTCAGGATTCCAGGGAAGCTGAGGCCACACCAGCTGCTCCCGGGAGCCCGGGTTAGTTCAGCAGAATTCCATTTTTAGGATCTTTTCTCCTCCCTTTTTTCTCTTGCCAATATCACACATGTGCAGAGCACTGGGATTCAAAGGGAGTGATTGTTCCCGGTCACCTCGTGGTCCGTGTCCCAGTGGGAAGCAAACTTGGCATGGGACCCATGAGCCGTGCGAGTGCCTTGGGGGGGGCTGGCACAGGCAGTGCCCTCGTGACTTCCCGGGTATCCGAGGAGGGGTTGGAGCTGGGCAGGGGTCAGGGATTGGGCTTGGCAGCTCTCAGCTGTCACTGGTGGCAGTGGGACACCAGTGGTATCACCACGGGCTCTTCTCCTGGAGCTCCTGCTCCCCATGCTGAGCTGCCTCCCAGCCCCAGCCATGCCCCGGGCTCGTTTCGACCCCGACTTGGATGCACAGCTCCCGATTCTGCTTCTCATTATTGTGTTTGCACGTTGGGGCCAATATTTATAATAAACAGGCAAAGCTGTGCTGCAACCTTGGCCTCCTGCCTGCCCTTCCCTTCCTCCCCCTGCCCGAGCAAGAAACCTGCCCCAGCCCACGCACAGGAGCTCCGAAAAGAGAAAACCAGGGAATTAGGGTGGGGACCTGCTTCCCACAAGCCCTGGAGCAGCTCAGCCTTGCTCGGTTGCTCTCAGCATCTCCCATCACTCCTGTGCCCCGTGGGAGCAGCTGGGATTTAGGGGCAGTTGTTCTTTAGGGCCAGAACAAGCTGCTGCCATTCAGGTTGAATTGAGGTTTCTCATCCATCCCTCCCCTCCCCTCTCCCAGATCCGAACGCGGTGATCCCAGAGCAGCTGACGACGAGTCGGCCGAGCAAGGAGTCGGACGACACGGTGAAGATGGTCACGCAGAGCCCACGCAGCAAGATCCCGGCGGTGGAGGAGCCCGGCAAGCCGGGTGGGTTTCCCAGGGACCCCTGCGGAGGGATGGGGCTCTGTCTTACAGCTGGAGGATGCTGGCCTTGTTGCATGGATCCCAGGGATACCAGGCTCTCTGGATCAAGGATCTGGATGGGTTTCCCATGAGCATTGTGCCCATCTCTGCCATCCCTGCTGCTCACAGCAACTCCTGCCCCAGCCCAGGGACCCTCAGGCCTGGCACAACCTGACTGTGGTGTGGAGCAGCTTGGGTTTGTTTTCCCAGCTCCTGGCAGGAGCTTTGCAGGGAAGTGCTGTTTCAGCACTCTTCTTCCTCCTCCTCCTCCTCACTGCCCATCTGTTCATCACTGTACGTCTGAGAGTGCTTGAGGAGGCGAGGTCCTTGGGTTTGTGAGCCGAGCCCATGTGATAGCCCTTTGAAGATGGTTTCCTGAGTTCCTGACTCCGCTGAGAGCAAAATGAAATCAGACAGAGCAGGGAAGAGTTGTTTTTTGCTTCCCACCTGGATCAGCTGCTGAGCACACCCCCCTTGGGAGCTGTGGCTGCCCTGGCCCGGGGGTCAGTAATCGGATATTGGGGGGCTCTGGGTGTCAGGGCCCACTTTCACCAGGACAGCCAGGTTGGTTTTGGAGAGCAAGGGCTCCCAGGGTGCAGGTTGATGGTCACCTGGACACGAGCAATGCTCTGCTCCATAGGCTGGGAGATGGAAAGGGGGAGCAGTGATGGGGAGTGAGGGAGAGGACACATGATTCCCCTCCCTGCAGATACTCAGGGTCCTTCCTGCCCTGCCCAGTCCTTCCCAGGGATGTGTCGGTCTGACTGGGGTGGGAAGGTGGTGAGGGGGCTGCTCCCCTCTCTGGGAGCACGGATGTTGTGCTATGTTTGGGGGGCAGAGAGGGGTCCGATGGACGACTCGTCCGCCTGCTCCACGTATGTGCTCCACACACGGACAGAGCACGGAATTGGCTGCCTGGCAGGGTCTGAATCCCCCCTCCCTTTGCCTTTCAGGCTCTGTCAACCAGGATGGCCAGGAGACCCAAGGTCCCAGTGACGGCTTCCTGAGCTCCAAGGTGGCCGTGTTCGCGGCCATCGGCGCCGGCTGCGTCATCTTCATCCTCATCATCATCTTCCTCGTCGTGCTCCTGATCAAGATCCGCAAGCGGCACCGGAAGCACACGCAGCAGCGAGCCGCAGCCTTGTCCCTCAGCACCTTGGCCAGCCCGAAATGCAGCGGGAACGCGGGCTCGGAGCCCAGCGACATCATCATCCCCTTACGGACTACAGAGAACAACTACTGCCCGCACTACGAGAAGGTGAGCGGGGACTACGGGCACCCCGTCTACATCGTGCAGGAGATGCCCCCGCAGAGCCCAGCCAACATTTACTACAAGGTGTGAGGAACAGCCTGGGAACGGCCGATGCAGGAGTGCGGGAGCGCCGGGCGCGGGGGCCGCCCGCCCCGGGCTGGCGCCGGAGGGAGGAAGCGAAACGACCCCCCCGGCACGGCGGGGCAGCACCGGGGCTGCGCCGGGGAGCGGATGGCTCACGCTCACGTGCTGATTCTCCCCTTTGTATTTAGTTTTGTAGTTCTCAGCTTTTGTAATCCCGAGACTCGAGGGTGAGCCTTCAGCCTCCTCCTCTTCTTCTCCAGACTGTGGCCGGCCGTGGGGGCGGGCGCCGTGCCTTTCAGTGCTCGGGACACCGCTGGTAAACCCGGAGACTCCACCTCTCCTTTTCGTTCTGGGATTTTCCCTCCGTCCTTGCTGAAGTGCCCCTGTGCCGGGAGCCTGGAGCGACGCTGGGGCCGTGTCCGAGGAGCAGCAAGCGGCCGCGGGGGGATGAGGAGGAGGAGGAGGAAGCTTTGCCACGGTGCCAAGATGCAGACAACTGTGCAGGGAGGAAGCTGGCAAACCCGATTTACTACTACTACTATTATTATTATTATAATTATTTTAATTTTTTTGTAACATTTTTATTTTTGTGAATTCCGGGCGGGACTCTGGCCCGCCGCCGTCGGGCACACGCCATCGCCTCCTTCCAGCACGCCGTCCCCCCGGCCCCGGGGCACGTCCCGCTCCCGCCGCTGCCCCTGGAAACCTTTGTGTTCGTAGCTGTTGACTCTTGTTTTAGTCTCTTTATAAAAAGAAAGAAAGAAAAAAAAAAATATTCTATCTACACCCTGTCTGAAGCATTCAGTGCGTGAGGGGCTGGGGCTCCTCCTGCCCCGTGCGGAGCAGCTGTGGCCTGGCAGCTCTTCCCGACCCCTCCGGAGCATCCCACTGTGGAGAAAAGCCTTTGGGTTTCCATTGGGCTGGAGCTGAGCCTGCTGGAAGCAAAGTAGGGGGTGGAAGGGGGTAGCTGCAGAACCCCCAAGCCAGGCATGCTGTGGGAGGTTGTCCTTGGAAAGGAAAACTGGAAAAGAAACGTTCCCGACCCACAGCTTGTGCCGGAGGTATCAGGAGGAGGCTGGCGCTTGGGGCTGGAAGCCCCCCAGGAGGCTGGAGTATCAGGCTTGGCTTGGCTGGGAGCTGAGCCAAAGGCTTTTCCATGCCCCTTGGTGAGACCTGCTTTGGGGACCAGCCTCTACCATGCCTGTCCCCCCACTCTGCTCCTGGCACAGGAGCATCCTTGTCCTGCCACCTCCTCCGGGTCCCACAGCCTGTGCTCCCCCACCCTTGCCTTGCCCATCTCCTGCCTAACACTGGACAGGGTTGAGCTTTTCTGGTGGGATCATTCCCTGCTTCCTCCTCCTGGGAGGACCTGCTGGTGCTGTGGCCGATGCCAGTGGGCATGGTGGAGCTGGCTGTGCCCTGTCACCCACCTGTCCTCTGACTGTCCCCCCTTCCTCACTTTCTTTTCCTTCCAGCAGTAGCTGCTTTTGCTCAGGGAGCAGGAGTGGGGCCAGCAGGGCTGCTCCGCCTGGGCTGTTCCCGCCTGTCCCCAGGGCCCTGAATCCCACGTTAGGAAGTGCCCAAAGAGCGAGGGAGCTGCTCTGCTAAAGTGCCTTGACGAGGAGTGGGCAGGGGTGGGGGGGCAGAGCAGGGACAGGGGTCCCGATGACTCGGGGTGTCTGATGACTTGGGGGTTCTGGTGGCTCGGGTGCTGCGCTGGGGTTTGGCCCCCAGTGGGATGGGAGCATCCTGGGGTGTCACGTTGTTGGGTTTGTGGTGTTCTAAGGCAGGAATTCGGGCTGGAGCGGAGCAGGGTGTCCCAGCTCTCCTCCTGCCCTCAGCATCCCGAGGTGATTTGGTTTCCAGGGCCCCGAACCAGCTGCTTCCCTAGGGAGGGATGAGCTGCAGTGGGTGCTCCTCCCAGCCCTGCCCCTCTCCCTGTTCCCCCTGTCCCACCACTGCTTTTCCCCATGTAGCACCTTCCGTCCCTCACTTTTCCATGGCATCCGTGCCAGTGCTGCCCACCCTGGCCCGGGAACCATCCCCACCAGGACACTCCATTCATTCCCTGTTGGGAATGGGATCTGTTCTTGGAAATCCCAGAAAATTGTGTCTTAAAAAAATCCCCCTTTCCTTCTCCCGTCTGCCAGACCTCGACCTGTGGTTCCCAAAGTGGCAGAGCCCTGGCTGGGCGGTGACAGTGACAGTGGAATCCCTTGGGAGCAGCGGCCGGAGTGGAGGGGCAGGAGAGGGACAATGTAGTTTTGGTTTGGTTTTGCAGACGATGGGACGGAATCTGGCCACGGGTTGTACCAAAAGTGATCTGACAGTGCTGGTGGCTTCCCACAGTCGCCATCCCCAGCTGACGTCCCCATCAGTCCAGCTCCTGCTGGGAACAGCTGGAAAACCTTGTAAATATGTGAAGAAAGGGTGAAATCAGAACTCTTGGTTTTTGTCGAGCACCTCAGGCTGCTGGGTCCTGGATCGGAGTGTGTCCCTCGGGTTCTTTTCATGGAAATTATTGAAGTTTGGTTGATTTTTTTCTTTTTTTTTTTTTTTCTTTTTTCTCTTAATTATTTTTTTTTTGTTTCCTCCCCGTTTTGTTTGTGTAAATACTAGTCTTTTTTGGAAGAAATAATGTAAAGATGTTTTGTATAAACTCCGAATTATTTTCTGGTTGCTTTTTCTTAGAAAAACAAAATGAGAACTTAAAAAAAAAAAAAAAAAAGAAAAAAAAAGAAATTTTAACCACGAGAACGGGTGTAAAACATTGTCATAGTGCTCAGCGCTGGAGCCCACGGGCTGTGCTGGTGTGGGGGCTGCTGGGGGGCAGCACTGGGGGGCTGTGCCCTCAATATAATGCAGGAGTGGATGGGCTCCAAGCAGAGAGGGAGACTGGGAGTCTGGGATTCTATTCCATTGATTCCAGGTCAGACCTGGCTCATTCCCGGTGAGTTTCTGGCTGCCCTGATTCCGGGCAGAGCTTTGAGCCCTGACCTGGGCACGGGCAGAGATTCGATGACATGCGGTGACCTAAAGGAGCATCAAATTTATCTCCTTATTTATCTTTAACCAAAAAACCCCCAACCTGGGGATGCAGAACTCAGTGCAACATCCTGAGATCCTGCTCTGCTTTTCCAGGCCTGTGGAGCTGCTCCTGGTGCAGATTCCTTTCCCAGCTGTCGCTATTTTCCATCTGCCAACTGCCAGCACACCGTAGCCTCGTCTCTGCTTGGTGCCCGGGTGAGGTTGTTCCTCCTCAGCCATGCCCACCTTGGGTCCCTGCCCACAGGGAAGTGCCAGGCATGCCAGTGACACCAGAGGTGGCTCTGGTGGGCACGGCCACCTCCCTGTGGGCAGCCAGAAGGCAGCTGGGAGCTCCCAGTCCTCCCAGTGGCTCACAGGAGCCGGACTGGGAATCTGCATTATATTGACAGAGGGGTCCTTGGAGGATCCAGAGGCACTGGAGCAGGGATGGACATCCCTCCCTGCATCCCAGCAGTGCCTCACACCAGCACATCCACACCACGCTCCCACATTTCAGAGCTGTGACCACGTCCACATCCCACAGCGTCACATCCGTCCCGTGTCCCGAGGGGGGACTGTCCCCACGATCAACCAGCCGCGGGGCTGCTGCCGCCCAGCCCTGTGCCACGGCCCCGCCGGAGCATCCGGGCTGCCGGGTTCCCTTGTCCATCCTCCGCTGCCGTTAGCCGAGAGGTGGACGTGGACTTGGAGCCCGGATGCAGCCGGTGCCTGTGTGGGGCACACGGGATGGGGCTTTGGTCATGCGGGAGTGGTTTGGGATCCCGGGCACGGAGGGAGCGAGGCCCCTCTGTGCCAGCACCTCCTCAGGGAGCGGCTGCTCCCGGGCAGGGGCACATCCCGGATCAGGCCTCGGCATCCCCGCACTGGTTGATCCTCCTGGGCTCCCGGTGGGGCTCTGGTGGTGCCGGGATCCCCTCGGCCGCGCTCCCTGGCACCGCAGATTTTCTTTCTTCGTGTCATGTTCCTTGGTTTGATTCCTTTCACCTTCTCCCAGCTCTCCCTCCCAGTAGCATATCATCGGCATCGGTAACCAGCTCTGTGGCAGCTGAACTCCATGGAGCCGTGATGGAACCTGATATATTGTTAAATAAAAGGGTTTTTTTCCTATGGAATCTTGGCTCTCTCCTGTGTGCTTTTTTCCTGCCCCAGGTTGTGTTTTGAACAGCCACAGCCTGGGCTGAAGAGAACTGGGAAGAGTTGGCTGGTGCAGATCCTCACTGGCATGTCCTGGAGGGATCTCTTGGGTTTGGTTTGGTCAGCAGCAAAGTTTGGAGTTTTTTGTCCAATATTTGCAGCATGGACTCAGGGTTGGATGGACTCAATGGTTTTAGGATTGGATGTGGATGGATACGGTTGGGTACTCAATGGATATGGTTGGACTCAGTGATCTTAAAGGTCTTTTCTAGCCCAAATGACTCTTGATTCCATGACTCTGTCCCTGAGGAGACAGAGGCTCCTCTGAGGCCACCAGCTCCCCTTGGACACAAACCCTGGGCTCAAGGGGCTGGTTCTTGGGCACAACCAGAGCCACTGGGATCATGCCAAGAGTCTGCTGGAGCGAGCAGGGACTGCCAGGATGGGGGTCGGGGTGGGGGGGCCCTGGGTGCACCAGCAGTGCTCAAATGTGGTTTGCTGGTTTGAAAATCCTCCCTCTCTGCGTGCTTTGATCCCAGTGGGAATGAAATAACACTTTTAATTTTAAACAGCTTCACTGGTCCCTGATGCCCGAAGGGAGAACTGTAAGTGCCAAACGTGCCGGGACCTGCCAGAGGAGGGAAAAGTGCTTTAACAGGTTCCTGGAGCCCACACCCGGCTGAGGAGCAGGAACGCGGCAGGTCCCCCCTGCTCTGGGGCTGCTCCCGGTGGGATCAGCATGGACTCAGGGCTGTGGACCCTGCCAGACCCACAGGATCGCTCCTGGTGCTCCACGTGTGTCCTGAGGCTGCTGCAGGGGGGGTTCCATAGGGCAGGGGTGCACCAGAGCTGCATCATCCCAAAACACGGAGTTTTGGGAGCCTCTGCACTCGCCATGATCCCACCCTGGTGCAAGGTGCTGTGGAAGCCCCTGGACTGGGAAGGATTTGCTTGGGAGCACCCTGACTTGTGGCCGTGGTGGGAGGGGATGTCCAGCCGCAGTGCCTGTGCCCATGGGGACACGGGAGCTGAGGACACGCGGTGGCTCCGCTCCTGAGGGCCGGATGGCAGGGAGGGATCGGCAGGATCTTACTCTGGAGCCTCCAGATCTGGAAAGTTCATTAAAGCTGCAGAGCTGCTGATGGTTTTGGATGTCCATCAGGAATGGAGGAGTTATTTTAATTATTTCACATAAAGGAGCTTTCTGTCGAGTTTATTAACTCACCCTTGGCCAGATCCCACTCGGGAGTGGGGCGGCTGCCAGGTCAGCAGAGCTGGAGCGTTTTGAGGGGGTGGGATGCTGGGAGTGGTGCTACTGCCACATGCCATGGCCAGGGTGGCACCCACATGGAAGGGGAGCTCATATGGGAAGCACCTTTATGACCTGGTTAAGTGATGGGAAACTCAAAGCACCTTGGAGGTGGCAGGGAATGACAGATCCACAGCACTCCCAGCTCTGCTTTGAGACCAGGCTCGACTGGAGCTGAGACATCAAGGCCACCCAGGGCCGCTGTGGGGCTCAGGATGAGCCCTAGTGTGGGGAGCACAGGGCAGAGGCACCCCCAGGGTTCCCGGATCATTGGCTCCATGTGCCGGGGCCGTGCTGGGGGCACTGGTGCTGGCAGGGTGCTCTGGAGTTCCACCCACCCTTGCCCTCCTATTCCCAGCACTGCCGAGGTATTGCCATCCCTGGAGCTTCCCTCCCTGCCCTGAGCAGTGGTTGCTGCTGCCCGTCCATGGGATGAACCAGCCCTGGGAGGCAGCAGGGATAGAGCTGGAGCACCAGTGCCTCCAGCCCCTTCTCCTCTCAGCCTTGACTGTGATTCCCTGGATCTCGGCTGGGCTGAGGGTGAGCAGGGCAACGTACCCCAAGTTCCCTTTCCGATATCACACCCCATTCCCCCATCACTGCAGCTCATTCCCAGACCCAGCCACCCTTCCCAGCCCACTCAGCCTCCTCCTCCGGCATTTCTGCTCCGAGGGGAGCATCTGAACCCCCCAGCCTGTAAGGGGCTGAATAACAGCAATTCCTTCAAATCACCTTGGCTGGGCCAGCTGCGGCAGCCAGGATTGGGAAGTTTATCCTTGTTTTCCCTACAGTATATCCAAAATAACTAACAGGTTCCCCTGGTCGAGGCGCTGGGCTTTTCCCACAGCCAGGTTTTCTGCCACATCCACCCGCTCGCCTGCACCTGGTTTCCAGGGAGAGGAGCCTGGAAGATCCATTAGGCTGTCGTGGAATGCAACGAGTCCCACGGGCTCCGTAATGAGAGCAATAACGGGAATGCACCGGGGGGCTGTTTGTCACGGGGATGGGGATGGGATGGGGATGGGATGGGATGGGGTGGGAATGCGGATGGTGGTCTCTCTCTGCGCTGGGCGCTGGAAGGGATGGAAGGAGGAGGAGGAGGAGGAGGAAGAGGAGGAAGAGAGCATGGCTGGTGCTGTCACAGAAGAGGGTCGGGCTCCAGCGCTCTCCCTGTGTTCCTGTGCCGCCGCCAGCCCCGTCCCTGTGCCAGGGCAGCCATCTGTGCCCGAGGCGGAGCAGAGCCGGGCCAAGCCCCGTCGCACAAAGGCCCCGCAGTTCCCGGGAGCTCGACCCGGCGGAGCTCAAGTGCTCGGAGAAAGGACTCACGTGCTGCCAAGGTTTTTCCTCCGCAGGCAGGCCCAGAGCCAGGGGGATGGATGCAGCCTTGTTCCCCTGGCAGGGCTTCCAGCATCCTGAAAAGGCTCTTCCCTGGTCAGCCAGCTGGGACACACACAGCCCGTGAACAACCTCCTTGGGTATCCTGCTGGGATAACCACGAGGAAAGGGCTGGACTGGAGAGGTTGCAGGGCTGGGAAAGTCAAGGGATCCTTGGGAGCATGCTGGGAAGCCATGGAGGGATGAGGAGGAAGCTTTCTCCCAGCAAAACAGGGACCTTCAGGATAAATCCAGTAGGTTTTTTGTTCGTTAAGAAGGAATGAACACAAGTACAGCTCTACAGCAAACATCAGTTAATTATGTGCAAGGTTTTAATGTTCCTGAAACACAACCCTTGGAGAGGGTCCCCTGGCTGCTGGAATAGGGTCTGAAGGAAAAACAGAGATTTTCCTTCTCGGTGAGAGGAAAATGGGAAATATTGGTGCAGGGGCCACCCCAGGAGCCGAGCTTGGGGGGGTCCTGCCTCTGAACCAGCCTGCAACCCACTGGGATTGGGGTGTCCTGGCTCTCAGCAGTCCTGGGACACTGACAGGGGTTTCTCCTGCCTTTGAGCCAGCTCAGAATCCCACTGGGGGGTTACCTCATTTCTTTGGTTGCTCTGTGCCTCTCCCCTGTCCCTGGGAGCACAGGGTAATGAGGACACTGTGACTGCAGGGTGGACATGTCCTGGGGATGATGTAATCCGGGCACCCATCACTTCATCCTATCCCATGGAGGAATGTGCTTGAGCCTTCCTGCCCATTCCATGTCCCCAGGGCCATGGATGGGAGTGCAGGGATGGGATTTGGGCACAGCTGGGACAAAGCTGTGCATTGGGGCGATCCTTCTGGGTCTCCTGCAGCTCCTGCCCCCATCCCAGGGATCACCTCCAGCCTTGGAGCTGCCCTGGCTGGGAAGGGCCAAGCGAGGCTTCGGTTTCAGCCGAGCTCCCCCCCTAATTCCTGCAGCCTGGTGTAATCCTCCCGAGTGAGCCCAGAGCCAGGTTCCTGCTCGAAATTGGCTCTTGCTGTGACTCTGAGCTCTTTGTAAGGAAGCTGAGCCAGGAGGAAAAGCGAGCCTGTGACTCCAAAGGGCAGGGCCTGGGGGGGCTTCTCTCTCCTCTACCCAGGGCAGGGGGAGCTCAGGTGGGTTCTGGCCCAGCTGGTGTCTGGTGGCTGGGAAAAAGCCCTGAATCCTGCTGGGAGCTGGGTGGGATCCTTCCTGAGGCATGGGTCAGGGAATAGGGTGCCATGGGGTGCCAGACCTGGCCGGCAACAGGAGGCCAAGGGCTTCTCCAGGTGCCCGGGACGTGTCCCAGCTGGAGTGGGCTTCTCCTGGGGCAGATGGAGGTGGGGGGGTACAGGGAACATCTGGAGAGATGAACGGGTGGGTAAAACGGCAGCTGGGATCACAGAGGCAGCTGCCTGTAGGATTATTTCCCTTTGCATCAATGAGAGGAAAGCTCCAGGAGCTTTCCTGCCACCCCAGCCCCAGCCGTTGGAAAAATGGCCCTTGGAGCTGAAGGAGTGTTGGGCTCCCACGACCACTGTCCCCTATGGGAACCCCTGGTGTTCCAGCAGCTGTAGATGTGCCAGTGCCCAGTCCCCCCCAGTGCTGCAGGAAATTGGAAGGATGGCAACATCCATCCCGGCATCCATGACTTTGGACTGGCTGTAAATGAGAGAGCAGCTCGTGAGGAGGATGCAGGATGAACTGTGGCTTCCCACTGTTTAATGTAAATCAGGATCGGCCATTAATTATGGGCTTAACAGGCCAGGCTGGGGAACAGGCCAGGCTGGGGGGCACCTCGAGGGGAAGAGGTTTCCCAGGGGATGGATGGGAATGGCCGAGCTTCATCCCGGCGGGAGAAGGCAGCTCTGGGCAGGCAGAGGCACATTGCTGGGTCGCCAGGGGGGTGGCCCTCCCACCTCCGCCCCGTGAGGTCCCTCCCATGAACCTCTCACCACAGCCCTGCCAGAGCCTGACACCTCTCCTCGCCCTCCCTGGACTTCCAACAATAATCCCGGTGCCTGCTGGGCTTTGCTGCTCTTGGACGCTGGAGAGGGGCCGGAGCGTGGCGCGTAAGGCGATATCCCGGCGATATCCCGGCGATATCCCGGCGATATCCCGGCAGCCGCGCAGCCGAACAAAGCCCCAGTGTCTGCGGCCCCGCGGGTCACCCGGAAATTGTCCCGGCCCGGGGGAAAAGAGTTAATGAAGGCTGAGCCTCCAGAAATCCCGCTATCCTTCCCCAAACCAATAGAGGGGTAATTAGCTCCTAATAAACGGGGAAGGTAAGCCTGGGCTGGGCCGGGGGGCTCGGCGGGAGCCGAAAAGGTTCATCAGGAGCCCAAAAGGCTCCCGAGCAGCGGCGATGGGTCTCAGCCCTGCGCTGCCCCGAGATGCTCTCCGCGGGGCACGCCCGGCTGCGGGAGGGATGACCGGGAGAATCCTGCCCTGAATGGGAGAGAAAGGCCCTTTCAGGGAGTGCAGCGATGCGCGGAGGCGGCCGGAGCCGGGGGAGGCCCCGTGCCCCCGGCGGGACGGGCGGGAGGTGGCACTGGCCGTGTCCTCGCCATCCTGCTGGGGCGTGGAGGGGTCCTGCGAGCCCAGGGAGAGCGAAACCTGCGGAGCAAGGGAAGCTGGAGACCCACGGCTTGCAGCTGGATGCTTTGGACCATCCTGACTGCACCGGGGCCGTTCCCGCTGGGGATGGGGTGGTCCCAGCCAGGGCGGGCATCTCGGCTGTGAAGCCCCGGTCCCTCTGGACTCCAGCATCGTGTGCTGCAGGTGGGATTCCGGCGGGAGCAAGAGGCTCTTCAGACATGTGGGATTCATCCTGCCACTCTCCCCAGCAGGACCAGGCAGCTGGGAATGCTCCAGCATCACTCCAGAGCTGGGAAGTGCTGGGGCAGCCGCAGTGGGAGATCTGGGGGTGTTTGGCTCTCACCCTCCATCTGCGAAAGGATCCCTTCCCCACCAGGGAAGGTTTTTAAAGGAATGTTTTTGCCCTATAGGTCACGTATATTAACATTTCCCTCTTCACCGTGTCCCCACCCACCTCCCTGCCGAGGGCCGTGGCCGGTGTCCTGGCCGGTGTCCTGTGTCCGGCTCCCTTTTCCAGCGCCAAACTTGGAAGCAGCTCCACCGCGGCCCCTTTGTTTCTACCAGAGTGGGCTGAAACGTGTCCGATTAATGCTGCGCTCGACAAAAATATGCAGTTTTGGACCAGCCTGAACTATTCATTCATTCTGGGTTTGGGGCCAAAAGAATGGATTTTTAAAAATATAAAAATGTCTCACTTTGACATTTTTTAAATCAAATATTTTGACTTTGCCTTTGGAGTCAGAGCTGTGAGATCAGGTGAAACTATAGGGAACAATTTTAAAAACATTTTTTCCAACCTAATTCTCCATTCCCAAACAAACTTGGCCTTTCCTCTGGCTCTGTTTAACATGGGATTGTTTGTTTACCCTCATGCAGACCACGGTGTTTGCTTTTGTGGTGTTTCTTGTTTACTCCTGGATCCTTGAAATGACTTGATTTTGTTATTATTTGCTCTCTGAAGGAAACCCCAAATCCATTATTTTCACAGGTTTTGTTGTGGTGGGTTTTCCCCAGTGCTGCCCCATTATGCACCAGCAGGAAAAGGGTTTTGGGGTCTCACTTCCCATGGATGGATCCTTGAGGGGGGGTCGGTTGTTTTTTTTGGGGGTGTGTTTTAGGGTTTTTAGTGTGGGTGTGTCCCGTCTGGGAGTATTTTGTAGCAGTGAAGCTGGGGGCAGGCAGTGGGGTCATGGGGATGGGCATCCCTAGGGATGCATCCCACTCCACCCCCAACACACCCTCTCCTCAGGGGACTGCTCAGATCTTGATGATCTTACAGGTCTTTTCCAGCCTAAATGATTCCAGGATTCCATGTTGATTCTGGGCTGGATGCGGGTGATGCTCCACGGGGAGCAAACAGGGGGTTCCGTGTGAGCTGAGCCCTTCCCCCTGCCCTCTTCCCCCCCACACCCCGCTCTGTCCCTGCCCACCCCAAGCCCGGCTCGGCAGGGCGGGCAGAGCTGCCTAATGTGTCCTGGCAGCTGGAGCCGGCGGCTCCCGCGGGAACGCGGCCGTGTGGATGATGAGATGTGTCCTGACGGCCCGGCCATGTTATACAATGGGCTGTGCCGCTGCAGGGACTGAGCTCCCCCCGTGGACACCCCCGCGTGTGCGGCCCGGCGGGACAGGGGTGTGCATTCCCTGCCCGGCTGCTCCGCGTCCCGCTCCGCTCCACGGGGTTTTCCAGGGGGACGCTGTGACGGTCACTGCGGATGCTCTGCCGGTCACTGGCCTGATGTGCTGGGAGCACCGAGCCGCGGCTGAGGGAGAGGATGGTGGGAGAGGAAGCTCTGCCTGTCCAAGGCCTCCTTTTCCCTGCTCCTGACTGCTTCCCAGGCCCGGGCCCTGCCGGACCAGCGCCTCCCCAGCATCCCTGTGCCGGCTGCATCCCCGGGACCGGCTGGGCTGGTGTGACAGGCGTGAACGCGCGGTGGTGACACGGCTGCGTGCCCTCATTCTTCACTGTGGCCTCTGTGTGCAACTTTTAATTGCTTTTGTGCCGTGGGTGACAAGTCCGGCTGCCCAGGATCCGCGGCGCCAGCAGAGCCGGCTCTGCCTCGCTCTTGTTGGCACTGCCAGAGCGTTGGGGCCTGGAGAGCCTGGTATGGCTCTGGGCCAGGGAGACCCCAGAGCAAGGTGGAGATCAGCCCCCCAGATTGCGGTAGGGACATCTCCAAACTGTTCGAGGTGCAGGAGAGCATTTGTAGCCATTTCCATCCTCCCTGTCCCCACATCCTCCATCCCCAAGTGGGTGGCAGGAGCTGGAGCAGTGGAGGGGATGCTTGTGGCCAGCTGAAGATCTCCAATGCCAGGCTGGACTTGGTCACACTGCTGGCATAAAACATGCATTGGAGGCAGCTCCGTCCCGCTGGCCACAGGACAGGCCATCAGCTGGCAGGGGACGGGAAAGGCAGTGGGAAGGAGCTGCATCCCCCACGGTGGGGACAGGGGGATGGCAGCGAGTGCTGTGGGCACGGAGAGCCCCCACAGCTCTCCTCCTCCTCGGCCTCCAAATGCTCGTGCCTGGTGGGAGGCTGCGGGTTCCTTCCGGGAAGAGCAGAAGGGTCCTGCAGCTCTCAGCATCCTCCTTGGCTGGCGGCTCGGCCACCTGGAAGCCAACGGGATTCAGCCTGGTTTGGAGCGGGTGGGACCCCATCTCCCCACCTGCACATGCACCAGGATAGGGTGGGGAGCTGGGTCCTCTTGCCGTTGCTGGGGAGGAATTCGGGGGTAATTGTGCCCCAGGACAGGGTGACCCCACCTTTGCTGAGCACTCTCCTCCCTACTCAGGCCCCTCTTAAAGGAGGAGAGAGAAGGCAGAGCAGTGTGGGAAGGACACAGTCCTGCTGCAGCCTGGCTGAGTCTCCCCTTGGCAGAGGATTCTGGAGGCTGGTGAGGCGACGTTGCCCCCACTGTGTCCCCCACTGTCCCATGTCCCAAGAGCTCAGGACCTCAATGAACCAGTGCACATAGTGGCAGCCCCCTCACGTCCCTGTGTGAGGTGACGAGCAGGATGTTCCTGCGTGGACAACCCATTCCATGGTCCCCATCCCTGCTGTGGAACCTCAGTCCTTCTGCTGGTGGTCTGATCCTGAGGCTGAGCCTCGAAGATGTGCCACCCCTGCAGGTCCCCAAGTCCCTGCTGAGATCCAGCAACCCCAGAAAATCTTGGAGCTCACCGGGAGTTTGGGGCCAGAGTGTGCAGTGACAAGGCTGAGAGACCTGGAGCAGCCCTGGAGGATGTGACAGCTCCTGCACCTCACCCAGCTTCGTGCTCACTGGAATTAGTCTTACGGGGAATCTCAGCCTCCCCCGTGCTCCCCACGGCTCCACAGAGCGAGGCTGGGTTCTGGGAGCTGCAGCCAGTGGCATCCAACAGGCACTTCCTTCTGTGGCTGAGGCAAACAGGTCTTTTATTATTGTTATTATTACTATTATTTCTAGCAGGGAGCTGGGGCTGAGCTCCCCCCTCTCTCCTCTCCCTTCAGGGCTTTCTGGGCTGCTGCTCATCTCGGGAGAAGCAGAGCTGTGACTCGCTCTGTGTGCAGCCCCCGAGCCCCCAGCGCTGCTCTCTGCTCCTGGACAGCCACCTGCAGGGAAGGTGCCATTCCCTATCACAGTGCCCATGGGGAATGTATTCCTTCTTGGCTTTTTCAAGCTGCAGAGGTGTCACAATCCTTCCCGGAGCACAAGAATTCTGGTGGCAATAATGAACAATGTACAGCCACATGCTGCTCTATTGTCACCCTTGGTCCCTCTCTCCTGCTGGCACCGTGGTCCTGCTCCCAAGATGGATGGCAGCAGAGCAGGAGGCTGGCATGGGTCCTCCTGGTACCCTCCGGGCAGGATGGACACAGGCAAAACTCAGAAGAGGCTGCACAGAGCTGGAAGAGAGGGACTGGAGGCTGCAGGGAGAGCAGCCCTGGTTCCCCAGCACTTTTGGGGGCAGGAGAGAGGGTTTCATCCAGATGCTCTGGGGTTTGGGTCCTGCTGGTCCTGGATGATGTTCCACCTGCCTGGCAGCTCTGAAGCTGAACAGCAGGAGTTAATTTGAGCTGGAAATCATTAAGAGGCATCCTTGTCCTGCTTCCCTAGCTCAATTCCAGCTGATCCCTCTGTCTCCCCATCCTCCTCCTGATCCTCTGCAGTGGGTGCTGGGGGTTGGGTTTGCTGTGCCTGCTCTGTCCCTTCTCCCAGGGCTCAGGGCTGCTTTGGTGCCCCTGAGATCCGGTTGGGAATTGGGCTCCTCTCCAGGCAGCAGGAGCCTTGGTGGGGCCAGGGCTGTGATTTACCACCCTCTCAGTGCCACGGGCAGGGCTGCCCTCACCCCTTCCCGCAGCCGCTTTAATGACCTACTTTTAATCCAGGGACTGGGATAAATTAGAGGCAGCAAAGGCCTGGGAGAGGTTTTGTTTGGCCTTTCTGTGGTGGTTTCTTTTCCCCCCAGCTTGGGCAGTGCAACTGGGAGCCCCTTCACTCTCGGGGACTCTTTCAACCCGGCTTCTTGAAAGACTCCCCCAGAACAGCTTCTCTCTTTATTGCTGTGATTAAGCTCCTCTCCCCACCCCTGTATCAAATCCAGCTGCAGAGCTGAAGAGATTCTTGGCAGGAGACTGAAGACAGAAACAATGCTTCAAGTGGAGAAGGGGGGCCGGGGGCCAGAGCTCTTCCCAAAGCCCTGGAGAGCTCTGGGGCTTCATTAAGGGGATTTTTGCTGCCTGTGGTCAGAAAATCCTTCAACTTCGTAGCTATAAAAAGTAAATTTCCATAATCTGTTTTGCCCAAGCAAATGAAGGTGAGTGTTCCGGGGCTGGCGCCTTGGCTGCATCCAAACGTGGGTCACCTGAGGGAAAAGCCCTCTGAGGTCATCGAGTCCAACCATTCCCCAGCACTGCCCAGGCCACTCCTCACCCACGTCCCCAAGTGCCACATCCACAGGGCTTTTAGACCCCTCCAGGGATGGGGGCTCCACCTCTGCCCTGGGCAGCTGCGCCAGGGCTGGACAACCCTTTCTAGGAAGAAAGTGTCCCAAAATCCAATTAAACCTCCCCTGGTGCAACTTGAAGTTGTTTCCTCTTGTCCTGTCGCTTGTTACCTGGGAGAAGAGACCGATCCCTACCTGGCTCCAACCTCCAGTTTGTCCCCTGGTTCAGGGAAGCAGGATTCTTCTGGATGCTGAGGTAAGGTCCTTACCCACATGCTGGGATCTGCCAAGGGCTCTCCACAGGAGCGGTGGCTCAGGAGGCTGCCGAGTGCCCAGGGATGGGTGACACTCCCAGCACATCCTGGCACAGGGGGATGTTGGGTTGCTTGGGGAGATGGTGCCCACAGGAACCTTTCAGGCCTTGGGAAGTCAATAATAATTGGGTGGGGGAAAGGAAGGCTAATAAAAAGTCATCAGTAGGCTTGGAAAGGAGGGAATAGGTCTGATTCCTGTCACAGGTTGCCCACCATAGAATCTCAGAATGATTTGGGTTGGAAGGGACCTTAAAGTCCAAGCTGGCCCTGACCCAGCTGGAGATGGGAGAAGCAAGGGCACCGTGATGCTCTGTGGGATGTGCAACTCCAAAGAGCCCAGGATCAAAAGGCAACTGGACATCATCGTGCAGGATAAAAGCCAGGAAGGTTTAAGGACTGGTGACAGGAATGTTGCCTGGCCCAGGAGGGTGGCATGTCTCCCTCCAGGGGTTCAGGCCCTCATGCCAAGCCCCTCTCCACCTGTGGAAAAGCATCCCAAGGCACTGGAGGGAAGGGGAGCTGGGGAGAGAACATCCAGGGCATCGGCAGCCGGTTTGGGAGGTGAGGCTGCCCCGGGCAAGAGGCAAGAGCAGACCCAGAGCAGGAATGAATGTGAGAAAAGCAGACTTTGCTCTGGGTGGGGAATCACCGAGGGATTAAAGGTTTAATAAGATCAGAGGGACAAAGCAATAATTAGCCTAAATTATGCTGTAATTTAGGAAATTAAAAACAAAGCCTCTAATGTCAGAGGAATAACTCTGCCAGCAAACAAGGGGAAGAGATGAAGAGCAAAGGGGGACGTGACAACTCGGGGCGAGGAAATCAGAGGAGCGGCCGCGCTCAGGCTGGGGGGGACGAGGAAGGGAGGGAGGGAGGGAGGGGGCCCGGCGGGCAGGGGGCTCAGCCCGGCCCCCCAGGGGTGTGCAGGCTGGGACAGGCACCTGGGTGCAGCTCTGCCTTCCCTCCCTGTCTGCGAGGAGCAGGAGGGGGCGGGAGCTCAGCCCTGGGGGGGGGGGGGGGGGGGGGCGGGGGGGGGGGGGGGGGGCAATGCCAGGGGGTCCCTACTTCCAGCAGCTTGGCACAGTGTGTTCCCACTGGACTCTTGTGTTTGGGGGCTGCTGCCCACTCAACCCCCTCCCTGCCCAGGAAACCCAGCCCAGAGTCTCAGCAGTGCTCAGCACCACTGTTTGCCAAGGTCTTGTGCCAAGGGGGCACTGTGGGACCCCCACTGCCCCCATCGCGGGACAAGAGCTGGGGATGTCGCTCCAGGCTGGGAGCAGTGTTTTCACTGGTCCTCAAGAATTTGCCTGGAGAGACAATCAGCTCAGCCCCCGAGCCTTAGCACATTACAATAACATCAAGATTAAATGGGATATAGGAACAGCTGTCCTAAAGCTCCTTAAAGGATCTGAACAGATGTAACAAAAATAGATTTACATTTAATTTATTAAGTTTTTCCTCCCTTAACATTTAGATAATTTGGTTTTTTTAATAGTGTTTTATCTCTGCCTGGGCCTCCCCCTCCCCCCTGTTAACCCCAGTTGCTCATTCTGCGGCACAGTCACGAGGAACAGCCCCGTTTCAGGGACTGGGAATGCTGAACTGGCCGTTTTGGGCACATTCACATTTGGATCAGCTGCCCGGTTGCAAATGAGATAAATGTGCAGAGCAGAACTAGGGCAGCGCGACGCTCAGAGCAACGTCGGACCCGACCTTGCTCAGCCTGGGCGGCTGCAGGCGCCTGCCTGTGGCTGAGGGAGCTGATTCCAGGCTCTGTATCGCCGGATCTGCTGCATGACGGGAGATGGAGGGAGAGAGGTTTGCTCAGCTCCACCAAACGGAGGCTGGGAGAGGATGTAATGACTCCCCGTAAACATGTTCGAGGGAGAAGGAGCCAAGGAGGGAGGGAGAGTGTTTAACTCCAGAGATTGTATCAGTGTAAGATCAAATGATTGTCAATTAGTGAAGGATTAATTTAAGGTGGAAAGCAGGGAAAGGTTTTGACCAGCTGAGTGAAAGTCTGCAGCAGCCCCTGGGGAAAGGGATGTGCCAGCTGGGGACCAGGAGCCTGGCTGGGTCCAGGGGGGAGCTCAGATGGTTTCAAAGAATGGAATCATAGACTGGTTTGGGCTGGAATGGGCCTTTAAAGGTCATCTAGTCCACCCCCCTGCCATGGGCAGGGACAGCTTCCACTAGCCCAGGTTGCTCCAAGCCCTGTCCCACCTGGCCTTGGACACTTCCAGGGATGGAGCAGCCACAGCTTCTCTGGGCAACCTGTGCCAGGGCCTTACCACTCATCATAAAAAATCATTCCTTATATCTAATCTAAATCTTCCCTTCTTTGTTTAAAACCATCACTCCTTGTCCTATTGCAACAGTCCATGCCAAAATCCCTGTCCCCATCTTTCTCATAGGCCCTCCTTATTTACAGAGGGGTTTGTGATGCTGGGCATTAAGCCTACAAGCGTGGAGAAGTTTAACTGGAATTTGAGCCAGACTGAAGGATCTAGAGGGAGGTGATTCACTGTTTGTGTGAATTATGGTGGGTTTTTTATTACTCCACCAATGCTATCTGTGCACTGAGCATGCAGGCTGGGAGCTGGGATGTGCTGTCTCTGTGGGGCAGCAGGGAATGTCACCCACAGGGAATGTCACCCACAGGAATGTCACACACAGGAATGTCATTGCATCCCTCAGCCAAAGCAGGTGGAGCATCAGCGCCCCAGCTGCAGGTACTGGTTCTCCTTTTCCTCTCTCAGAGCCCCCAGTTATGGTCCCTGACTCTCACTACTCCTTCACTACTCTCTGTCCCCTTCACTACCCTTCTTTCCTTTGTCTCTTCCTTCCCCTCACTCCCCACCCCTTTTCCTTCTCCTCTGTTTCCCTCCCTGCTCAAGGAGGTAATTTTGCTGCCGTGTCCTGCGCATCCATCACAGGCCCAGCCGCGCTCTGGGCCCTTCGCTGGGACTCGGCTCCTTCTGCAGGATCTGCTGAGTAAATTGCTTGGATGCAAAGTGAGCACCTGGGCTCATTACAACGAGGAGATGGTAATTACCTGGCTGTGAGGGAACAAGGGCAGGACCTGCCAGGAGAGCAGCACTGGCTGATGGGCTCCGGGTTCCAGGGATTCACCAGTACCACGGATGGTTGCTGGGATGGATACAGGCTCAGGGGCAAGCCAGTGCAGAGAGACACCTCAGGGTCTGGGAGAGGGGAGAACTGAGCCCCTGAGAAGGAGCCTGAGCTGCACTCAGCACCCAGAACCCCTGCAGCTCATGCTGGGGGTACTTCTGGGATCTTTGACAGCCCCAGTGCAGACAGAGGGTTTTCCAGCTTGGGCAGCCCTGGGGTGGGTTGTCAGCTCTGGCTCTCCCCTGGTTCTTCCCTTGTGCCTCCCGAGCAGCTTTTCTCAGCCCCTGGAGAGGAGGATGGTCAGGACACGCTGCCTGTCCAAGGGCATTGCCCAGACATGGGATTTGTCCTTCCCGGTCCTGCAGCCGCGGGGGAACAGGAGAAGGTTATCATCTCATTCTCAAATGACAGGCTTTTCTGCTGAGCGTTTTGTTCTCTCCTCGATGACGGCTGCTAAAGGGCTGCCAGGCTGGGTGGTGGCCACTCTCCCTCTCCCGCTCCTCTCTGACGGATTTCAGGAGCATCCTGTGTGCTGGAGCCAAACTCCTCCGGCTGCGGAAAGCAGCAGCCCCACGCTCCGCCGGGCCGGCTCGGGGCCAGCTCCCCCCAGGACAGGTTTTAGCCCAATTTCCAGCCCCTCTGCCACAGACACCATCTGCCAAGCCCGGCCCGGCGTGTCTCACGGCCCCGCTCAGCCTCCGCTCCCGCGTCCCCTCCCAGCCCAGGCTCTCCGCAGTGGCTGGGACTCGGTTTTCCAGCGCTGCTGGGAACACGCCGCACCCCCAGAGTGTCCATCTGTCCTCCAGTAATAACTTGGAGTCTGCTGCCTAATTTTAACCGAATCTGACAGCTCTCTCGAGCACGTCATTCCAGCAAGTCTCCAGCGAGGCAGACGCCTGGTAGCGAAGCAGCTTCCGATGGGAAGCTCCAGTGCTCAGGGAAACGTCGGGAGGGATTTGAGGCTAAAACTGCTTTTTCAATGCAAGGGAAGGAGCTGTGCGGGCATGGACCCCCTGTGCCCCACTGCCGGGCTGTGTCAGAGCCCCCCCACAGGGCAGGAACTTAAACGTGGTCTTTTGATAAGGACAAAGGGTCTCAGCTTTCCCGCAGCCCCCGCAGCCCCCCCTCCCCGCTGTCCCAGCCCCCGCCCGTCTGTCAGCTCCTCTCCCTGGCCCAGGCGTTCTTCAGCACCAGCCTATTCCTCGGTGATGAAACGGCCACTCAGCCGGTGCCGGGCGAGAGACAGTGACCTTGTGTGTCCCCTCTCGGTCTCCTGAAACAGCAGCTGAAAGATGGGGACAAGGTCAGTGACTCCTGCCGGCAGGTTTATTGCTGAGGAGGGGAGGGAGCTCGGCCCCAGGTTCAGCTGCCAGCGCTGCCGGGGACGCTCACCGAGGTCCCAACAGCACACACAGAAACACCCCCGCACCTCCCCAGCCTATGGGGAGCTCTAGGATGAGGGGGAGCAGTGTTTCACTGCAGAGGGATGGGGCTGGTTTGGGATGGAGGGCTGGATATGTCTTTATTCCCTCCATCCCCCCATATTGGTGGGCTTTCCTCCACGCTGGGACCCGCGAGAGAGGTGGGACCCCGTGGTGGTGAGAGGGAGCACCATCTCCTGCCTCCTGCCTCCAGCCCAGCGAGGGGTGACACGGTGGGTACGGCGGGGTCAGTGACCCCCCGTGGGTCCTTCCCCTTCCCTCTCCCTCATCCTTCTCCTCCCATTACTTCGGGATGATCTCAGCCTTTCCTCGCCCGCGGGCGCGTGGTGTCGGCAGTGATGGCAACGGTGGATCATCTCCCCAGCTCCTCCGTGTGGGTGGGAACTGGGTCAGCTGGAGCGGTGGGAGCGCTGGGAGCGGTGGGAGCGCTGGGAGCCGGGTGCCGGCACTCACAGCACCGGCCGGTGATTCAGAGGGTGACGGCTGCTCCCGCCGAGCCACGGCTGATTCAGCAGGGCCGGGGTGCTCTGCTGCTGCAGGCCCAGCCCTTGGGCCATCCGCTTCTCCTTGGAAAAATAAAGGATGGGGTATCTTTTGCAATTTAAAGGATTGCTTTTATGTTAGAGAGGGAGTGAGAAACCCAAAGTGGCAGCCAGACATTCAGCACATCCCTGTGAGTGCTGGGCAGCAACCTGTGGTGCTGAGCCCAGAGCATCACCCATCTCCTTGGAAAACTGGCATTTCCCAAGGCCTTGGGCAGAGCAAAGGTCTGGGCCTGGCAGCAATGCTCTCTGAAGTGCACCCAGAGGTGCCACTGTGCATCCTGAGGTGCCACCATGCACCCTGAGGTGACATCTCATGACCTCCATATGCCACAGCACAGGAATGTCCCCTGTGGGACCTCCCCTCCCTGGCCACTCTGTCACCCTCAGATCTGCCCGTCGCAGTGACGGGGCCTCGGGGACAAATACCCTGCTTGCAACAAAATCCTGCTTCAAAGAGCTACCACCACTCCCGAGATATAAAAAGAACCCGACTGTCTGTAACAGTATTAAATCCATCACCGGGAGATTAAATTCTAAAGGGATTTTGGCTTTCAATATAAACAGCAGATTCTTAAGTGCCTCTTCATTTTCTGCGTTTAGGAAAGACACAGAAAGGCCTAAAATCCTCCCAAATCCCCTGGCATCGCTGCATCCCGGAGCGGGGCCGGGCCGGGCGCTGGTGCTCCCGGGCGCTGGTTCGTGACTCCGGCGCGATGACGGGGCTGCGATTCCTGACTAACCACATCGGGAGCAGCAGAGCTGGAAGGTCCCCAGCTCCCCCGGGGCAAGGACGCATCAGAAATACCAGGAGAATTACGGCTGCACCGGGGAGCTGCCTGTCTGGAGCTGGGGAGAGGGGAAAGGTGCAGGGAAAGCTGCCAAGGAGGGGTAACGGAGGATGCAGAGCCAGCACGGAGCATCCTGGAGGGTGAGGGAGGTGTGGGGCAGCTGCCCCCCGGGTGGGAAGGTGTGAGGTGCCACGTGCTTCTGGTGATCCAGGTGGAGATTTCCCATGAGCTGTGCACATCCCAGACGAGGCTGGCATGACGATGCCCTGACGAGACACCAGCCCACGGTCAAATTCCTGCTCAGGCTCTTTGTGCTCACCTGGGTGGGGACGGGATTGGACAGGAAGCCACGGGGTGTGTCCGGATCCCGCTGTCTGTGGGTGCCTCCCATCATCCCACTTTCATCTCCCCTGCCCCAGCTCCGCTCTCAGGGCCTCTGGCTGGGGGTTGATGGGCTCAGCACCACTCTGCAGGAGGTGAGGTGCCAGACATTCCCCCTGGCCAAGGGGGTCCCAGATGTCTCCCATCCCCTGAGTCACCCCAGGGACTGGCAGCAGTGAGGGCAGCGCTGGCACTGCCACCACGTCCAACATCACCACTGCCACCAGGGAAGCATCCGGCACCTGGAACATGGCAATGGCAAGGCAAAGCTTTCTTCCCTGGCCACTGGTTTGTTCCTCTTCTGCCTTCTCCGAAGTGTCTGTTGAATTGGTTTACTTTTATCCTCTTTTGCTAAATTTTAAATACAACATTTTTTTGTGAGACTAAAATTGACACTAAAACTGCAGCAGCTCCCCATGGCCCCATCTCGTCTTGTGTGACCAGGACCCTCCTTGTCCCTGTCTTGGTCTCCCAGCAGCAGAAGCCAGTGTGGGGGCTCGGGGGTTCACTTGAATTTTGGGGGTCAGGGGAATTCTTGGGAGATTTTCCCTCATCTTTTCCTGCACAAGCCACCCCTGCTGCCCCACTGCCTTGTTCCAGGCTGGAATTACCAGCAGCTCTGGGCTCACAGACAGCGAGGGGTTAACGGAAACGCTGCTTTGAAGGTGATTTCTCCTTTATTAAAAAATCCCCCACCAAAGCAAAGCAATTCCGTAGGAAAATAACCCAGCCCAGGAACAAGGAATCACCTGAAGGCTCAGGCTTGCTCTGAACTCCTTTTTTCCCCACCTGAGTAGTTTTTTCTGCATATTTGCCACGGATGCAGCCACAAAGAGCTGTTGGCTCATGTAAAATACTGCACCAGTGGCCAGAGCTGTGTTATCCCAGACGTGCTTCCCAGGACATGTCGCAGGCTGGACCTTCCTCAGAGCCCAGAGCTGCCTGGAGGGGTGGGGAGTGGGCTGGGAGAGCTGAACCCCTGGCTCCTGGGTGGTGGACAAAGGGCACCCATCCTTTGAGGCCGGTGAAAACACTCCTTCTCGTGTAGAGGCTGAGCTTGGTGCAGATGGAACAGGGATTTCCATTGAGGCTGGGTTCTTGGCCATCCTGCTGGTGGGAATGGGGACCCCCATCCATCTCCCCAGCAGCAAATGTGGACAAATATAACCTGTAAGATACAGGTTATACACTCTGGAAGTGTTCAAGGTCAGGTTGGACAGGGCTTGGAGCAACCTGGGATGGTGGAAGGTGTCCCTGCTTGTGGCAGGGGGAGGGATTGGATGGTCCTTAAGGTCCTTTCCAACCCAAACCACTCTGTGATTCACTCTGTGATTCATTTTATGATTCCATGGTTCTATATAAGCAAGCCCTTCTGAAATCTTCCTCCCAAAATCTAAAATATCAACAGACTTATTTACCCTCCAACTCCTCCTCCGTAAAAACCACAAAAATATGAATTACGTTTCTCCTGAGCCCTCCTCTCATACCTCCCTGTTATAAAACACCACACAAAGTGGGAATTAGTCCTCCCAATCCTCACAACTATTAAAAAATAAATACATGAATTTACATCTCTCTTCCCTCACACACCTATAATATAAACCACGATACCTCTTAATATCATCTCTCACCTACGTGAGTCCACTCCTTCCCATCTATAAAATCTGTGGGGTCATTGGGGTCAGGTATGAAAATGAAAAACCTCTATAAGGCTAAACAGTTTAATTCCCCCCAGCACGCTCCAATTTTCCAGGTAAACCCTGGCTCTGGTCCCTGCCTGTGGCATCGGGGGCTGAAAGAGCAATTCCAAGGCTGGAAGCAGCAAAGCCAGCACTGGGATGAGCTGGGAGCTGTTTGCAATCAGCCCAAGCACTGGAGTCGATGCACATGAAATGTATTTTGAGCAATTATGCAGAGCGAAGAAATTAGTAAAGAATCAGAGTCTGTTCCTGAACAATTCCCAGGCAGGAAGAAAGAAAAAAAGGGCAAAATGCTTTGAATAAGTTGTTTGCTATAAATAGTTTGCCCGGTTCGAGGAGCTGGTGACAAACAGCGGCGGGGGAAGGCGAGGATAATGCAGCACAAACTGTACTTTGTTCATTTATTTGACAAGTGTAGCTAAGTTTTAATTATTTATGATTATACTTCATAATGTGCTCGCACATGTTCTGAGGAATATTTTAGTCTTGGTAATCTGAAACCTCGCTCCAGCACTGTCCGGGCTCTGAAATCCCCGTGGCTCCACGGGGAGCAGAGGAGGCTGCACATACAGGGAGCGTGGGAATCCGGGAGGATCAGCCACATCCCGCTGGGTTTGTAACCCAGGTAAGGCCCGTGCTGTTTGAAAACACCGAATTGTGAACCTGACAATACGCCTTTAATCTTTGTCACTTCACATGCCAAATCCCAGAAGTGCTGAATTATTAAGTCTAAAGTTCCAAAATAAACTCTCACTCAGAAGATTATTTCCATATAATTTGAAATTTCCTGCTCTAATAACTCCTGTGCTGGGTCTGTCTCTTGCCCTAATCCTGTTTGGAGAGGCTGAGCCCAGCCCTGGGCCGGAGCAGAGCCCCTGGGGTGGGCTCACCTTCCCCTTCCCTCCCCAGATAAACCTCCAGCCCCCAAACTGCTGACGGCTTAATTATTGCCTGGGATAATTAGCACGAGGAACCAGCCCGAGCCCTCTCCAAACTCATTTCACTGAGGAAATCAACCTGATCCCTCCCAAAGGGCTCCGCTGCCAAACTTCATTCCAAATAATTGAACAGGAAAGTCCTTTAATGTTTCAGAGGGGTAAATGTGAGGAGCTGGTGATGGCCCCTGGCACCCCGTGGGTGCCCACCAGGGTTGGGCAGCCCCTCACAGGGACCCCGGTGCCCCAGGGTGAGCACCTGAATCACCCTCCCTCCCTGCTCCAGTAACCCAAGTCCCACCTGGGGACGGTGCAAAGGCTGTGGAATGTCCATGGGATAGGGGTTCCCCGGGCAGGGAACAGGCAGGAGGTGGCTTTGTGGGATGTGGGTGGGCGCAGGGAAGGCTTGGACCCAGGCAAAGCTATTTTTTGCCATGAAAAGGAAAACTGTGCCTTTGCTCCCTGGATTATATATATGTGTGTTTTTCCCCCTGCAGTAACTGGAGAATAGAAATAAAATACTGAATTATTAACTCTAATTACCCCCAGAATTACTTCAATAACAGTGCAATTTCACAGACGGCTGCTGCGAGGACAATGTACAGGGATAAAAGGAGGAGAGAATCCACTTCCACCACAGGAATGTTTGCAATTTATTATTTTCACATTAACCCTCCTTCTTTTTTTCAGTTTCCTCATCTTTTCTTTAGCGGTGGTCAAATTTCAAACGCTCCGAAGCATCGTCCTGATGTGTGGCTTCATCCCAGGAGTATCCCAACCCCTCTGAGCTGCAGAGCTGGGCTGGAGATTGTGCAGGGATGAAGCCACAGGGGTGGAGAGGCAGGGATGGGAGCATCAAGGAATGGAATGGAATGGAGCATCAAGGATGGAGGCCCAGGGATGGAGCTGCAGGAACAGAGAGACAGGGATGGAGCCCAGGAATGAAGCAACAGGGATAGAGCTGCAGGAATGCTCCTGCACTACAGGGATGGAGCCCAGGAATGAAGCAACAGGGATAGAGCTGCAGGAATGCTCCTGCACTACATCCTTCCCTGCTCTGCTGCCTGTCCATCCCTACAGCACCGTGGGATCTGGGAGCTCCTGGATTTCAGGGTAACTGACTTTTTGCAGCCCCAGTGAGGTGGGGGACACATTCAGAGCACTGTTACCACCAGCTTTCCTGAGTTCAATTCCAAATCCAGACCTGATCCCATTCAATTCCACTTGCTGTAGGGGAGGCTGTGTAAGGCCAGGCAGTCCATCCCCTCCTCCCTTGGTGCAGGTGTAGCTGATTTTATTTTATTGCCTTTCTGCTTGTGCATGAGCTCTGTGAAGTTTTTCAACAAAGAGAAAACTTTGGGAACTTGGAAAAATTAGGTCTGAACCTGGGGGAAATGTTCCCTGGTGCTCGTGGTCCAACTCCAACAGTGGCACTGGGACAGCCTCTCTCCTCGCTGGGGTTTGGGGTCCCTGGCACAGGCTTTGCTGGTGACTTTTCCCACACTACTCTCAGCACATCCCCGCTGGAATTTGGGGTGTCCAACCCCTTTGCATAGGATTTGCAGCAGGTGTTCTTGCTCCCAGCCTGGCTGTCGGGCCCCATTCCCAGGCAGGTTAATCCCGAGCAATTTGTGCTCCACTCCACTGCTCTGTACCTGAACCGCAGCTCGGGGCCGTGTCCTGCAGCTTTTCACAAGCACTAAATCAAAGGGGGCTCCTGGAAGGGGGAAGAGGGAGAGAGGGAAAAAATGCACTTTCCACTGGAATGTGCCCAGCCGGGTAACTGGAAGCAGAAGGCAGCCGGTGGCACACAGGCAGCTGGCAGGCGGCTGGCACGGCTGGCACGGCCCAGGCCTGACCTGCCAACAGCCTCTCGGGGCTGCTCTGAAGGGAGAAAACCCAGACCAAAAACGTGCTGGCTTGGAGAGCACTGGGCACCCTCTCTGTGCCTGCCCTCTCTCCCCTCCTGCTTTACCTCTCCAGTTCCCATCCTGGCTCCCGGCAGATCCAAGGGCCTCTAGGGGCTGAACGAGCCACCAGGATTGGGACAGAGGCCACACACAGGCTGGTGCCAGCAGCTCTGATCCCTGCTCCATCCTCTTTGTGCTGCTGGTCCCAGTAAGGAGCGGGAAGGGCCCTGGCAGGTTCCCTTCATGTGCTCTGCCCTTCCCCTGCTGCACATCCCTCTTGCCAACAAGCACTCAAGTGGAGAACATCCAGCTTTCCCTCAGGAGCAGCTGCTTGAGCCGGGATCAGCTCTTTGAGGAGCTGGCTCGGAGCTGGGAAGGGAAATCCCCGGACTCTGGCAGGCTGTGTGGATGCTGCCGGAACGCTGTGAGCTCTGCACTCCAGGGCTTTCATGGAGTTTTCTCTTCTTTCCCTGTTTTTGCCTTCATCTGCTGGCGAGCAGCCGCTGCTCCAGAGGACACAGCTGGCTCTGGGAACCTTCTGTGTGGAGAGTAAGGCTGTTTTTCCTTCCATGGAGGAGTAGGTCTCCCTCTCTGCCTGTGTTTCCAAATGGAAGAAAAAATTCACTTTACTGCCTTTCCTGGTGTTTCCTTCCCAAAAGCTGGTTCAGCCCCTCCTGCAGCACCCTCCCCAGAGTTCTTCCCAAGGTACTTCCCATTTCCATGAGTCTTCCCAAGGCTGCTCTGGCCCTGCTGTTGCCTCTCGGAGTGCTGTGTGCTGCCTTCCCGCAAGCCCTGACGGCTTCACTCCATCATCCTTTTGCCACCAGGAAATCATTCTGCCTGATAATGCATTAAAGCGATTGTTATTTTAGCGATCGTGCTCATGTTTCCCTCTTTGTTTTCCTGCCAGGCTTTAGGGGAAACCTCAGTAGATAAATCAGGGCTGCGAGCAGGTGTGGGAGCAGCTTTTCCCGTGCTGCTGGGATCAGATGGATGCTTTGAAGCACAGACCACTGGATCCAGCAACACCTGCGTGGATCCCCAGAGGGGTGGGCATTCCCTCTGTCATCTCAAGAGCTGCTCTCCTGCTGCTCTATCCCACCACCACAACCAGCCTGTGTGGGGCAGGGAACAGGGCTGAGCTCCCATCGTGGGGCAGGGCTGCCTCTCCCTCCCTGGGATCCACAGCAGGAACGTGGTGGTCCTGGGGTGGATGGGAGCAGTGGGATCTCCCCAAGGGCTGCTGTGGGACACTACATTGTCTGGATGCTGCTCTCCTGGGAAAATGCAGCTGGTGTGGGGGGCAGGCAGCCCTCCAGCCTGGGAAGCAGGGGGGCAGGGGTGGGCACAGAGAGCCCAGCCGTGCACCCAGAGCGTCCCCACGGCCGAGCCACGGCCCGGGGCCAGAGCTCTCAATGGGAGCTTTCAGTCCCTCCCGTCCCGGCCCTCCTCGCCGTGCCCTGCAGCCAAGTCAGAACCCCCCCCTTTGTTCCCTTCTTCAAAATAAATCATTTTTGGGGTGAATTCCATGCCAGTGAACAATGCCAGCCCGACCACGACTGGGATATAAGGGCTCCGTTATTCCGTGGGGATGAGGGGCAGCCACAGGCAAAGCAGCTCCCGGGGTGCTGAGCACCCTGTCCTGCCCCGAAAGGATGTCCCCTCCCTGGGGGCTGCTGTCACCTCCCCTTCCCTGCTGGAGGGACCCCAGGCAGCACTCCTGGGGCTGGGACCCCCCCCAGCTCCTTCCAGCCAGAGCCTGGCATTGCTGGTGCTTACTGGGAAGAACTGGGATACAGTGGAGGAAGGACTGGGGCTGCAAGGCAGGGTGGAGGGGGAAAGGGGCCCATTCTCGAACACAGATAGCTTTGATAATTAGCCAGGGCTGGGAAGGGGAATGATGAAAGGTTGGAAGGATTTGTTTAAGCACGATGTGTTTTATTACTTTCCTCACTCAAAGTCGCTCTTTAAAGTGGTTGGAAGGTTTTTGCTCTTGTTTTGCCTCAGATGTTGAACTTTAATTACAAACAACGCACCAGAATACCTGGAATATGAATAAATCATGTAAAATCTTCTCCCAGGGATTCTCGGTGCCCCGAGCTCTCCCCACCTCGCTGCCACACACGTGGGTCCCTGTGGGGACTCAGCTCAGCCCCGAGGGTGCCGGCACATCTCGGACATGCCACTGAGCCATGAGCTGGACAGGTCCTGGAGATGTTGGGCTGTGTGTTAGGGAGGACCCGGGGGGGAACTTGCCAACCCTTACCAGCCCAGAGTTGCTGTGGTGTGATGCTTCACCATCCTCTGCCCCTCGGTTGTGCCCAGAGGCAGTGGCAAGACTGAACACAATCCGTGTTTTCTGGAAGACAGTGCTCCTCTTCCCAGCCCCTCCATCCCCTCCGGCTGCTGGTACCCAGGGCTGGGGGACAAATCCCTCTGGCACAGGACACCCCCCAGCCTGGATCACTCAGCACCTGCCTTCACACGCCTCCTTCCCACCCACTATTATTCCAAGGGATCATTACAGCCCGTGTGTGCTAATTGTGCAGGAGCTCCTTTCCCAGGAGGAAAGCCCAGCAGTGGTCCATGGTTTGTGTCTCTTCCCCTCACGATCCATGCGGATGTGGTTGAACTTTTTCCAAGTCAGGGATCCAGGGCAGTGATGCTGCTTCCCCTGGGGAAGGCCAGGGCTGGCAGGAGAGCAGCAGGTCCAGGGGGACAGTTACCATATGCCAGGCTGGCAAGGACTGCTTGGAGCAGCCTGTGCCAGCTGGGATCTCAGGGAATGGGGGCCTGTGGATCTGGGGGAGGCTGGGGTCTGGTAAGAGGGAGGCTGGGGGGGGGGCAGAGTGGCATCAGCTCCACTGGGGATGGCAAGGAAATGTCCTGCCTTGGCTTGGATAGGAAAGGTAGGGATGGGAAAGGCAGGATGTCTCTGCACACCCCTGGCAGCCCTGACCCAGCTCTTCTCCCGCTATCGATTATTTTAATGTATTTATTATTCATACTCCACCATAAGTCCTCTGGGTTTTATAGGCAAACAAAGCCTGTGGTGATGCCCTGAGGCACAGCATTCCCATCAACAGCTCTGACAGCTCCCAGGGCTTCCCAGGGCTGCCCCACTCACCCCCTTCCCACTCTGGGGAGGGAATGGGGACATTCCCTTCATTCCCAGCCAGGGAATAGGGACTCCAGCAGCCAGGGGGCCACAGCCCAGCACCGCTCGCTCCAAACCGGGGCAATGCTGTAGAAGGCTGGATAGCAAAGAGCCCAATTAAGATAAAATCACAGGGAACTGATTATTAATTAGCAAGTAATTAGTTATCTCTGTGCCATCTGGAGGGCTGAGTCTGCCTGTGTGGCACACGACTGTCTGCTGGGTGTCCCCCACCAGCCAGCTGCCCTGTGCCACTGGTAGAGGCCCTCACTGGAGCCCAGAACTCCTCTGGCATCTTGCCCCGGGCACATCTCACTCTCTGGGCTGCAGAAGGAGGCACAGAGGCATCTACTTGCTGCTTCATCCCTTTTTCCTGGGTTATTCTGCCAGGCTGTGGAGAGAAAGCTCTTCCATGGACCCATCCTTGGTGGAAAGCGATCTGAGGTATCGCAGAGCACGAAGAGTCAGAGTATCCAGAAGGGTTTGGTTTGGGGGGCACCTTCAAACTCACCTTGTTCCACGCTCCAGAAATACCATCAGGCACGTGACTGCCAACCTCATCCTCTCTGTCCCCCTCCCTGGGCTGGGGAACCACCCCACCTCCCCTCAGCCCCCTGTGAGTGCCCTGGGGGTACTGGGAGGGTGGGCTCCCTGCTCAGCAGGCTGGGATGTTTCCACACACATGAGGAACTGGTGACACACCTGAGAGCACCCAGGGAGTGGGAGGGGAGCCACAACCAGAGTCTTGTTTCCCTCAGAGGACTTCTCTGGAGGAGTTTTGTCTGACAAACATCACCAGTACAAAGTCTGAAAGTTTTCCTTTCAAGAGGGGCAATAAAAGGGCTTGGAAGACACGGTGAAGACAAACAGCACCCAGAGGGTCTGTGTGTTATGTGGTGGGTGCAGCCCACACCCCACCCTCAGCCTGGGGCTGGAGCTGTGACCCAAGAGCACTGGTGGGGCACTGGTGGGTTCCCCTGGCCAGGAAAAGCTGTGCTCTGGCTGTCTGACTCCATCACTCAGAGCCTGGATACTGAGAGCATCATTCCACACCTTCCTGCCCCTGGGAGATGTCCATGGCTCATCCCATGGGTGTCTCACCGTGGGGCAGGATGTGATGGAGGCAGAGCTGTGCATTTGGGCAGCACCCAGAGCTCTGCTCCTCCCTGCCCTGTTCCAAGGCCTCCCGTGATAAAGACAGCCCTGAACTGGAGCCAGGAAGCTTTCTTTGGCTCTCCCTGTGGTAACATGCTGGAGAACTTGAGGGCTTTGCAAGACCTTCCCGAGGCTTTGCTAATGAACCCCTCCCCGTGCCACACATTTCATCACAAACCCGGAGTGAAACCACAGAAGTCCACAGAGAGGCAATTCTGATGCTCCAGAGACGGTAAAAATGCTCACATGCAAATGTGTCTGGGTTTTGCTTCCATTTTGGATCCCAAAGTCACTCTGTGCCTCCCATTTTCTGCTTGACAGAGCCGCCCTGGGCAGAGCTGGAAAGCTGAAGACATGTATTGTCTTTCTTCTGGGAAGAAAACAGGAGGGAGCAGCTGACTTGTGATTTGGAGGAAATCAAAGCCCTGCCCAAAGGGAAGGGGGGAGCTGTGCTGTCTTTTTGTCAGTCTCTGCATTATCTCTGGGTCTCTTATCCCCCGAGGACATCCCCAAAAAGGACATGGGATTTTTCCACTGACATGGGATTCTTCCTGTCTCCCCACAGCCACCAGCTGATGATCTACTCTGTGTTCTTGGAGAGCCGGTGCCCCAGTTTGTGTCACTTCAGTGGTGTAAAGCACATTTTCCTGGGCAGGCAGAGCCTCCCCATGACCTCCTGCTTCTTCCCCACCACCGGAGAGGGGACAGCCTTAGAATCATGGAATCACACCAAGGTTCGATTTGGAAGGGACCATAAATCCTATCCCATTTCATCCCCTGCCACGGGCAGGGACACCTTCCACTAGGTCAGGTCGCTCTGAGCCCTGTCCAACCTGGCCTTGATGGAGGCTGGTCTGTGAGATGAGTTCAGGGACCATGAACACACACACAGAGACACCTCCTGGGTTCCAGAGGGAGCATAAGGCAGTCGTTTCCCATCACCTTCTGGCTCCTGGGCTCAGGAAGGCCCTTGCTGCCCATCCGTGGGAATCCAGAGAGGGGCAGAGGCCGAAGGAGGTGGCAGAAGAGAGGAGGCAAAGGCTGGCTCGCAGCTCCAGCCACTGGCTTTGGGAGGTGCTGGTACCAACCTCCCCCTCCTTCAGCCCTGCCTTCACCAGCAACCAATCAGCCACTCTCTGCTCTGCCTTTAATTTCTGCCATTTGTAGAATCTGAGTCGTGCCAAAGTGGTTGGGAGATTTAATTCATATTTATTACTCCTTTTGAAAGAGAGAAACGGCTCCATGAATACTCCATGAATACTGAACACTCGCAGCTCAGAGAGATGGACTGATGCCACCAGAAATCCCTCAGCCTGTCAGGGTGGGAGTTGTGAATTCTAGGTTGAATCTTGCCTCACCTCCACTCCAACTGGTCCAAAATAGATGAATTTCTGTGCCCACATTGATTTTCTTTTATTTTTTGGCTCCCACTTCACCCCTGACTATGTTTTGCCCTCTGCAAACAGAGCAGGGCAGAGCCAAGAGCAGGTGGCAGGGCATTGGCTAAATCCATCAAATAAATGGGAAACTTCCTGGGAGCACCAGAGAGCCTGGGCCGGAGCCAGGATCTTCTGTTGATATTTTAATGACGATAAATGCAATTAAGGATGAGAGAGAGGAGCTTTAAATTAAATAAAGTATCAAAAGCCCGAAGATTCTGAGCTGATGGGGTCATAACCATCTCTTGGGTTTTTGTAGGCAAGTGGCAGGTGTTGCTGGATTGCCTTCCACCCCTAGAGCTCTTGTTTCATCCTTCTGTCCATCTGCTGCTTATTCTGGTGTGGATTGACTATTCCTGACCTTGTTTCACACCTCCATCGAGCACAGAGGTGCAGCACCAGGTAACCTCAAGTCCTCCAATCCCACTGGAGAGGGATATTCAACGTGTGTTCTCTCCCTGCTGTCCCTGCCAGGCTGAGCCTCGTCCCACCTGGTGATGAGCCATCCAGTAGCCGACCGTGGGCATCATCCCACAGCTGGGAAGCTCCAGTGGTTTGCTGGAAGAGACTTTTTACAATGAGGATGGTAAAACACTGGCACAGGTTGCCCAGAGATTCTGTGGCTGCCCCATCCTTCAAGGCCAGGTTGGACAGGGCTTGGAGCAACCTGGGCTAGTGGAAGGTGTCCCTGCCCATGGCAGGGGGTCACACTAGATGGTCTTTAACGGTCCCTCCCATCCAAACCATTTTATGATTCCGTGGTTCTGTGACTCCCTGTGGTGCTCAGAGCATCTCCCCCAGTCCCAGGGCTGTGGTGGCACCGGTGGCCAAACACACAGGGCTGGAGGAGCTGGAAGAGCTGAGGACACCCAGTGCCCAGCTGCAGCAATGGTGGGCCAGCATTAGCATCACGTAAGGGATTCAGTGGTGCTTCTGGATGGCTGTGGGATGGGCAGCTTGGATTTGCTGGATCCCATCAGGATCAGGCAGCTTCCCAGCATGGGAGTGCTGCCTTCGGGCACAGTGCCTCTGTGTCTGACCACGCTGTATCGCCTGGATCTGCTCCTTGAGCCTTTCCAGGGGGCAAGGACAGGGATAAGGGGGTTTTGGTGGACTTGTCCTAATTGCCAGGCTTTGCTCAGGTTGGTGTGTGTCGTGCTGAGCGGCCGCTTCCGATCGGCACCAGCGTTCCTAACGAAGTCCCAGGGGCTTCCCACCTTCCCTCGCCCCCTCTGCAACAGTCACTGCTCCTGGAGACTTTAAAGCTCCTTTTGTTAGGGACTAAAAGCACCTGAAAATAATCATTAAAAATCGAATTAAATTAATTTAAAAGGGAGCCATTCAAAGCCAGCTTCCTTCTAGCCCTGACAGGTTTCCCATCTGTGTTTGCTTCACCTTGGGCTGGGCATGAACCTGCATCTCCCAGACCTGCCCAGGAGAAGTTTCTTTGTGTGGGGATGTCTTGGGGGATGGTGGCTGTCCCCCAATATCAACACTCCTCGTAGCTGCTGGCCATGGGGACGCAGTGGAGCAGAAGGGATCTGCTGTGGTGACTCTGGAGCACCAGTTACTCCAGCCCTGACTCGTCCTCACCTTCCCAATGTGTGCAGCTCTTCCCTGGGCAGTGGGACTGAACCCCATCCCTGAAGCTTTCCATGCAAACCCCAATGCACAGGGAGAGAAATGCACCAACCTGGTCCTGGGTTATTTTTTGCCCATTTCAGAAAATTACAGCACAGCCGATGGATTTCCAGGCCAGAAGGGCCCACTGTGACCAGCCAGGCTGACCTCCAGCATTCCACAGCCGCTGCCTTGGCAGAAAACCCATCGCTTATGCTCAAACTGGAACTTAGTTTTCAGAAAGATACTCAGTCTCCATTAAAGGACTTTGAGTGATGGAGATCCCACTCTGTCCCCGGGGATCTGTTCCAACGCTTAATTGCTCTGACTGCTAAAAATGTGCTTCTTATTTCTAATCTGGATTTGTCTTGTTTCGGCTTCCAACAAGGGATGTAGTAATGCCTTTTCCTGCTAGATTAAAGAGCCGTCTGCTATCAGAAATCTCCTCGCCGTGCATATGCTCGTGGACCGTGAGCAAGCCACCTCTTGGTCTCCTCAATAAACCAAACAGCCGGAGCTTCTTCGCTCTGTCACTGTAATGCATATTTTCCACTGCCTTGACTCACTCCCAGCTCTTTTCTGAACCCGTTCCAAGTTCCCCTGCTCCGGTTGGAAGCGCAGACGAGAGCACTGAAGGCAGCATCCCTGCAGCCGGCTCCCTGTGCCATGTGGCTGGGGAATGGCGTTTCTCCCTCCTCCTTTGTGGCTGCAGCCAAGGGTGACGCTCCTCTCCCGACCCCAGGAGCGTGTCCCTGGGGCTGTGAGGCCACTCAGTGGTGATGGCTGGCGGGGTGTGGGGAGCCAGAGCCCAGCTCTGGCCTTGTGGCTGCCAGCTCTGGGAGCAGGATGTGGCGGATTGGCTGTGGATGCACTTGCCAGGTCTGCAGGACCCGACTGTTTGGGGTCCACCGAGCCAGAGATGCTCAGGCTGAGCTGTACCGCTGGCTCTGCTGGAGGCTTGGAGGGCTGCCCAGGAGAGGACAAGCAGAGGGAACCCAACCACCCGTGTCCACCCCCATAACTCCCTCCAAACATTGTCCTTTTCACCCAGTTTCCCAAGTTTGGTGCTGACACGAGGAGGAATTTATAAGGGCCAAGCAGAGCTCAGTGGGGTTTGGTAGAGGTGGCTGTGGGAACGGGGAGGGGGAGAGGAAGGGCTGAATCTTGTCCAGCTCGTTGTTAAAAGTCGGCGTGGTGGGATTCATCCACTGGCTCATTAGCGCCGGGACTCTTGGAGCTGTTGGAGCTGTGGGAGCAACTCCCTGTGAGATTAATCATCTGTGAGCCATCCTGGCTGTGTCTTGGTCTCCTTTCCAGAGCCTGTCCTGTTGCTGTTCCCTACCCACTGCCGGCCAGAGGTCGGTATTCCTCTTCCCTTGGAACAATGGAGCCGCGTGCTGATGGTTGCCAGCTGTGTTGCCTTAACATCTTCCCATTATCTCCGGACTGCTGGCTAACCCCAGCCTGGGGGAGCTTCGTCCTGCCTTTGGCACAGGAAGGAGTCTCCCTCCCAGCATGGAAATTTGGCCGGGTGATGACTCGTTCTGCCCGAAACATCTGCTGCCGGCCTGGTGGGGAGCGGGGCTGGCACGGACATGGGGGGCCGGGAACACACACAGCCTCACCACGCCGTGCCAAGCCCTGCCAAGCCGTGTCGTGCTGTGCCATGCCTGGGGCTGGGGCACCAGGCAGAGCCCGGGATGGGGACCTCCAGGACCCCATAGTCCCTGGGAAATCCATCCCGGCACCTGCCCCAGCACACGCTCCATGTGCACACACCGACCCTTCTGCATCCCACCACATCCCTTCTGCATCCCACCACATCCCTTCTGCCACCCCTGTCCGGGCACTGCTCAGGGCCGTGCACACACACACACATGCACAGACATGAAAACACATGAACACACACAT
>NW_020884951.1:1869779-2217429 GCF_003945725.1 Corapipo altera
CATGCACAGACATGAAAACACATGAACACACACATGTACACACACATGCACAGATGTGAAAACACATGAACACACATGTACACACACACACATGCACAAACATGCACATACTCGAACACACATGTGCACAGACATGCACACCCAGGAGCACATACATGTACACACATCTGCACACATAGGAGCACACACATGTGCGCACACACACATGTGCACAGACATGCACACACAGGAGCACACACATGTACCCACATGTGCACACATAGGAGCACACACATGTGCACACACACACATGTGCACAGACATGCACACACATGTGCACACATTCACATGCACGAGCACATACATGTGCACACACGTGCACACAAGAGCACAGACACATGCACAGACACACACACACACGCACCCATAAGCACACACATGCACACACACACACACACATATGTGCACACACATGTGCCAAGAAAAGCCCCTTCTGCTGGAAGCAAATGCCTGGAATGCAGAGGGACTGAGCCTACACGGGATGGCCTTCAGCAAGGGGAAGGTCATTCACCTGGGATGTCCCCTTGTCCTTTTTGGAAGGATCCAGGAATTCACCTCAGCCCATTGGCAAATTGCTCTGTGAGGATTGGACTCTCTGGATGAAAGTGCCAGAGCTGGAATCAGTGAAGGGAGGAATTCAGCCCCTGAGCTGGTCCTGACCAGTGAGGCACAGCACAGGGTGGGACATGGAGCAGCCAGACCAGCAGGTCCAGATAAACCAGCAGTGCCACCCCATGAGGATGGTCGGGTGCTGGGGGAACGGGGTGGGAGCAGGAACAGGGAAGTGGGATTCTGTAGAAATAGAACCAATGGGCATTGGGTGCATAGGGCACCATCACAGAACAGTTTGGGCTGGAAGGGACCTTCCAAGGCCACCTCATCCACCCCCCTGCCACGGGCAGGGACACCTTCCACTAGACCAGGTTGTTCCAAGCCCTGTCCCACCTGACCTTGGATGTTTCCCACCCCTCTGGGCAGCCTGTGCCGGTGTTTTACCACACGACAGCGCACAGGGGGATTTAATCTTCTGAAAATGAGAGGTGCTGCACAGAGCTGCAACAATCCCAGGGCTCCCAGCACCATCCCACAGGGATGCCATGTGCTCTCTGCGTGATGGATCGGGACAGGCTGCAGGAGCCCTGGTGTCACCGACCTCCTCCCTGCTCACAACAGGGGTGAGAAAACCTGAGCCCACGGATCCAGCCCCGCCTCTGGACGTGACACTTTTCCCTGGGCAGAGCAGCAGCCTGGAGCCTCAGAGCCCCTCTGCACGGCTTTCCAAATCCGTGGCTGTGGAGCAGCGGGAGGGAGCCGGGGGGAGGCTGCGTGGAGGGGCCCTGCCAGAGCTGTAGCACGAGAGGGAAAATGAGAGTCCCAACTAATTTGAGAACCTGAACGTCTCTTGCTGTTCAGGTTTTGCGAACATCCTTAACGGAAACACATGTGGAACGCGCTCTCTGCGGATCTACCCGAGAAGCCTTTTCCGTTTTTGCTGCGTTAGCAAACTGCAGACGACTCTTTCTCTCCGCCGTGAACTACTGAGCAGGGACCCTGGACTCTCTCCTCCATTTTCATTCAGAGCCTCTGCCAGCGTCATAAACCCAGTAAAACGTTATGGCACTTTGCACCCACTGGGAAACCAAATGTATTTTAATGTATATTTAATAGATTTCAGGTCTTTCTGTTATTAAATTTGCTTTTCATTCGCCTCCTCCCCCCCTCTTTGGTGCATGAGACTCAATGGGAAATTTTAAGTGTATTAAACCAGCATCTCACAGAAACAAATCCAGATGGCCTGGTAAAAATCAGGAAAAAAATCACATCAGAATCCATTAGAATCTCAGCCCAAATGCAGCACACATTCCGCCAGGCAGAGCCCTCCCTGTTACTCAGCTCCTTGATACATGACAGCCAGGAAACATGTGCTTTCTTCTCCAGCTTCCTGGGAAGGTGATGGATCTGACAGACTGGAAGCTGCCGGCCAGATTCCCCCTTGGAGTGCACTGGTGGAAATAGGCACTTGAGGGGTTGAGGTCAACCGGGGTGTTCTGGTTTTCCCTCTCTCTAACTGGGGGAGATGAATGTGACCCTTCAGCTCTGGCTCCCTCAGAGGAGGGGATGGTGCAAACCTCCTGGTCCTGCAGTGCAATCCCCCAGGAACTGTTTTTCCCTCCAGGTTTGGAGCAGGACCAACTTGCCCAGGTCAAATCCTACCTGTCCCCTCCAGTCTACACCAGACGACTCCATTCCCACTGTTCTTCCTCCACCAGAACTTAGTGCAGGACTCAGGTCCCAGGATGCCCTTTTGGGATTGCAGAAACAGCTCAAAGGAGAGGGAGGCCCGAGGCTCAGGGGAGTTGATGGTTTTGGCAGGGGCTCCTCTCCCCACTGCCTCCCAGTAACACATCTGAGAAACATGGAATCATGGAGTCATAGAATGGTTTGGGTGGGAATGGACCTTTAACAGTCATCTAGTCCAACCCCCTTCCACGGGCAGGGACACCTTCCCTTGACCAGGTTACTCCAAGCCCTGTGCAACCTGGCCTTCAACATTTCCAGGGACAGGGTGTCTTCCAGCCTGTTGGAGCTGGAGCTGGATGGGAATCACTGCCTTGCCTGGGGCTCTGCTGCCAGTAGAAGAAGCTCAGCAGGTCTCCCTGTCCGTCCCTGCCAGCACACGTGTCCCAGGAGCCAGGGTCCCCCGGAGCACATGGTGTGGGCAGGACTGCTCACAGGTGCTTTGTGAGCTACATACAACCACCATTCCCCACAACCCACTTTCCACACTTCATTAATGCTTCCAACCACAACTCCTTCCATCCTGGTGAGGAAGGACAGCCCGGATCACCAGGTGAGAATGGATTGCTTCCCTTTCTTCTGGAGTAAGCGCTGGCAGCCGGTGGGATGCAGAGGCGGGAGGGAGCAGAGGCAAGGGCCGGAGCAAGCAGGATCATTTATTTCATCTGCACTGACATTTGTGGAGCACTCCTCAGTGGAATTCCCCCCCAGCCTCCGTGCCCGTTCCTCCAGCGCGCTCGGCTGGAATCCCCGCACGGCCCTGCTCTGTTTGCCTTCAGTTAATATTCAAGCAAACAGGATGAGTTACAAGGAGGAATGTCCATGGAAACAGTGAATTTTAAGGCTCTCTTGTAAAATATTCATAGAAAGCAAATTTTGAATTAATACAGAATGTGTGTGCTGAAGCCCCGGTGCAGAGAGTCATCTACTCAGGGAACGGAAACAATCCCCAATGACCTATACGGCCAATAAAGCAGCTTGACTTTTGAATTCTTGCAGTAAACTGCCTGTGAACAAGACACAGGCCAAGAATTATTTGCAGAAATTATTCATTAAGGGCCTAATCCAAAACCCAGCTAAGTCAGTGGAAAGATCCCCCTATGTTAGGCCCCAAATAATTCTGGATAATGAATACATTTGAGAAAACAGTGATCCTTTCCCAGATAACTCAACGACCAGAAAAAAAGGAGCAAAACTTCACTGAGAGAAGTCATGGGCTGTAAATAACGACCTGAGAGTGTCTCGCCCCCGCTGCATCTGCTCCTCCCCGGCCACCAGAGACGTGGTGGGAGCTGTGGGATGCACAACATCCCTTTCTCCATGGCTGCAGCTCTCATGGGGATGGGGATCAACACGGGACACCTCCTGCGGGGACAATGCCAACCTGGCCCCACACATCCCCTTCCACAGGGTCCCATGGGGCTCCTGGTAAGGGCAGGTCATGGAAATGGATAGGAAAAGGGCAAATCCCCCATGCTGACTGCTCCCCCCGACACTTGGCTCATCCCTCCTCGAGTAAATCAGGCTGAAGAGAAGGTTATGTATTGTGGCTTCTCCAAGGATCTAATTGCAAAGTACCCTGGGAGAGTCGGGAGGCAAGAAAATATATTATTACTGCTATTGTTGTTATTATTATTATTACTATTGCTATTATAAGATGGCAGTAATTCCATCAACAGATCACACTGACACCATAAAACAGAAGAGCAAGGCTTGAAATCACCCGAGGGCCTCAGCGCCGGAACGACCCAATTAATAGTTGTGCATTTTTATGGCCACATTTAACACTATACATTAAGCCCCACAAATCTTGCCATATTATTAAATGCTGCTTTTTATCTTGCTTCCGTTATGTTTGCTTTGTTTGTTGTTCAGGACAATGGGAGGATGATGTCGGTGGATGGGAAGTTTGATTTGTCCCCAAAAATTCTGTTCTATCGCCGGCAGCAATGGAGGGGAACATATTGTATATTCAAGGGGGTGTAAACAGCGAGACCACGAGAGATGGATGGTGGAAGGAGTCATTCCCAAATGTCCTTGTCCTACTGGGATGGATTTGGGGGACACCAAGCAGGCAGCAACAGGGAACTGGAGACATGGGAGTGACGGCACCACAGGGACCGGCGGGGGAAATGGCTTAAAAAAACTCAGCTGAAACAACCCCATGCTATATTTGTCAGCTATCTGTATAAAACATATCTGCATCCAATATCAGTGTAATGGGAAGCCAGTGTCAGGGAGTGTGACCCTGAGTCCATCTGGATGCAATTCCAGCCTCACATCTGAAAATCAAATACATATTTTTGAAGCCTATCAGACAGAAAAGGCTCTTTTTTTTCCTCCTCTCCCTCGGCGTGTGCCCGTCTCTGATGTGTGCGGACGTTAATGGGGTTATTGTGGTCGGGGTGTGACACCGGCGCTCGCAGGAGACCGAGTCGCCTTCCCCTGTCTGGGTCAGCCGAGCACGGCCCGTGTCAGGGGCTGGATCCCCCCGCGCCCCCGCCAGCGCTCCCTCATGGGGTCACACCCAGGGCAAGGCACCCCTCCGGCCCTTCTTGGCACCCGGGGCAGGGAAGGGTTTCCTTTACTTCACTTGAGGTCACGGAGATGCAACAAGAGTGGAAATTCACGTTTGGAGACTCCCTCGTGCTCCGTGCAGCTCGGAAAATTCGGATGAAGAAAGCCGTTCCAGGCTTGGCAAGCCCTCCCCGGCTCCTCTTCCAGCGCTGCCCCCGGGTTTGATGGGATTTCATGCGTTCGAATGCTCGCAGAAATACGGTTTCCGTGCTCGCTCTGCGAGCGCCTGACGCAGGGGAGGGCCGGGAGGAGCGAGTGCTACCAGCAGCAGGGGATGTGCGGGGCCGGGCTGGTGCGTGTGAGCATCCGCGGAGAGCCGCGCTCCGCCAACCCCGGCCCCGCGCAGGCACCACGTGCCTGATGGCAGGCGGCCAATCCAAACGCCATGGTACATGAACTACAAGTAAACACAGCTTGAGTTTCACATGTCAAATATGCTCAACAAACTGCTGGCGGATAATCTACAGGCCAAGAAACCAGACATAAAAAGTAGATGATGAATCAGTTGCAATGATGAATAAATTAGGGGCTGTAACAGTTCGCCCATGGGCGGCTCGGGGAGGGCGAGGAGGAAAAAGGCAGCACGCACACGGCTCGCTGCGAGTTATTTGCCCAGAGCTCACTTTTCCTCCGAGCCAAACCTCTCCCTGTGGCCCTGAGGGCTGGGCAGGCTTTGTGCTGCCTCTTCAGGGCTTTGGGTGGGTGAAGAAAAGCAGTTTGTGCTCAGCAGCTTCACAGAAGGACCTGCTGCACCCCATGCACAGCACCCCAGGTGGCTGCCACCCAGGCAGCATCCCTGTGGCTGTCAGCAGCCTCTTCCCTATCCCCTTTTTTTGGCTGGTCTCATTTTATCTGGGTCCAGCTTGGGATGAGGGGTTAGTGTGGGTGGGATCATGCTGATGGAGGGTGCTGGTCAAGGGTACAGGGGGAAGGAGGCAGAGGTTGCATGAGGTGATCTCCCACCCAACACTCTCCCACTCATCTCTCTCCCACCTGCCATTCTCCCACCTGATGCTCTCCCACCCAGCTGCTCCCAGTACTCTCCCACCCAACTCTCTCCCACCCAATGCTCTCCCATCAAACTCTCTTCCAGTCAACTCTCTCCCATTTGCCCTTCTTCCACCAAATGATCTCCCACTGGCCATTCTCCCACGCAATGGTCTCCCATCCAACTCTCTTCCCACTCAATCCTCTCCCACCCAACTCTCCCACACAGGGGTGAAGTTTCCAGCCCCCGCTGACTCAGTTGGCCAGAGCCGCCCGTGGCAGCTGGAAAGCAACGTTCCCATCTCACAAACTCAAACAGGAAGATTCATTAACCGTAAAAATATACAGAGCCCCAGCCCTTCAAAAGCCTGCAATTTATTTTACTCAAGGCAGCCAAACTTTATATAATCTGAGACGAATGCCGGGATCAGGGAGCAGGCGAGGAGGAAAGGGGCCGAGAGCGAGCGCAGGGGACGGCGGCGGGGACGGAGGAGAAAGGGGAGGAGGAAGGTGGCTCTTAATGAAAGGACAGGCACCAGGGGAGCTGGGAAGAAGGGGCTGTCCAGGAGGACGGTGAAGGTGGGGGCAATGCTGAATGATTGATGAACAGGCGAGCGGAGCAATCAACATGCCACTTTATCCCGCCAACAAACCCGGAGCCGCCGGTATTTGTACAGGCCCCAGCCTGATTATTATTGTAAGGGAGATTTCTCTAATCAAAACTCCAAAATTACACGCAGGCCTTGCTGATTAATATTCCATGATAACAGCAATGGGGCACATCTGGCCAAGGAGCTGCGATTTTTGCACTCCCAGTGTCCATTTACTTTCCTGATGGGAGAATAAAATCCACCTCCTCGGGGCTGCTGGTGCACCCTGGGGTGGCAGATTCCCATCACAGTGCTCTTACCGTGCTGTTGGCATGATTTTGCATCTAACTAATGCCTGGCTGCCCCAATCCTTCTGCTCCAGGGCCTTGGGAAGAGGTGCCATAGCTGGAGTCATGCTGCAGCCCTGCCCACGTGACCATTCCCACTTTGGGAAGCTCCAGTTGAGCTGCTCACTGGCTATGCTGCTCCACTCGTCCCTGCTGCAACGGGACCGATGTTAATGGGATTTTTTTTGGAAGCCAGGATGGAAACAGTCTCACCTCATATTATAAAAAACAATAAATACGTGCAAGGCAGCGGTGGAAGGAAATTCCGTCTGGGATGTCGGTGCTGCGAGCTCCACTCTCCAGCTTCATGGCATGGCCATGGATGCACGGGCTTCAGACAGCCTTAGCCTGGCATTACCTGGCTTTTTTGGGATGATTCCTCTTTCCTGATGGAGATGGTGGGGCTGCAGTCAGCTTCTGCCCCTGCACGACTGTGGAGAAGGAATGTCTGGGATTCTTCTCCTCACTACAGCTGGTGGGATGTTTTCCTTGATTTGGGTGGGATGCGCTCCACTGAGACTGATTGACAACCATCTCCCTTCTATCGGATAGCAAGGGGCACATCCATTTTTCACAGGGATACTTCAGGCATCCAGGGCTGGAAAAGGGTGATTCCTCCCTTGTGCTGCTGTGCATGGGAGGCACGTTGGACCCAGGAGTGCGAGTGCTGTGCTGAGCTGCTGAAATCTGAGCATAAATAACAACTGGTGCTTATGCAAAGCCTCCTGTGCTGCACACCCTGTGCGAGGCTGCCAGAGCAGCTCTGGGCACGTCCTGGCAGGAAACCTGCCTGTGCGTGGCACCAGACCACAGGGGAGGCTGCATCAAAGAGGAGGTGCTCTTTATATACTGCTAAGATGAGCAGACAGGAGAGGGGTCTTGTTTTTTCCAAACAGAGGGATGAACTGACTCCTTTATTTTCTGAGCAGTTTGCAGCGTGGCGGCACGAGCAGAACTGGAAATGCCTGTGAAGGAAAATACCCCCATGGGAATCGGGTGTAATGGGGATCTCACAAGATTTCCAGCTCAGCTGGAAAGCTTAAATGGGCTTAGAAGAAGCTTTGGATAAAAACTTTTGCATTTGAATGCTTTAACCAAACACACAGAGACTCCCCTGACACAGGGCGCTGTTGCTCATTGTCTGGGAATGGTGATCCTGGATGGAGGAATTGCAGAATCCTGGAATAGTTTGGGTTGGAAGGGACCTTAAAGATCTTGTTCTACATCCTGCCATGGGCAGGGACACCTCCCACTATTCCAGGTTGCTCCAAGCCCTGTCCAGCCCGGCCTTGGACACATCCAGGGATGGGGCAGCCACAGCTTCTCTGGGCAATCTGTGCTGGGGCCTCCCCACCCTCACAGGGAGGCATTTCTTCCTAATGAGCTGCCAGACTGCCCGTGGGAGACTATCCTGCCCTTCCCTGCTTTTACAGCCAGTGTTAGGTTCTCACTGGAAAAGCAGCTGGAGCTCAGGCAGGTTGGGTTCTGTTTGCCCCCTCTGCTCTCCCCATCCCTAAAATCTGCATTTGGGGTAGCTCAGAGAAGAGCAGCACAGAGTGTGGAACATGCTGGGGCTGGGGGGACTCCATAGGTCTGCCCTGTCTCTGATTTCCACATTGCTGCCAAGTTTGGTTCCTCTTGGAGCTGAGTTACCTGGAGCTGCTGTGCAGCCAGCACGCAGGTTATGCATTATCAGGATTTATGAGCCATGATTTATGGGCCAGTGGCTGGGCTGGTGTTACATACCCTGACTGAGGAGTCCAATTTTATGCATAAACTCTATTCTTGGATCGCTGTACCTCCAGAAATAGCGGTTAAAGGAAAAAGCACTTTCCAGTCACCCACTGTTCCCAGGGCTGGGGAGCGGAACAGGGGCTGGGTTGGTGCCATCTCATGGGCTTCAGTGCCAGGAGGGAGCTCCCGGTGGGGCTGCCTGGGGTCTCCAGACAGTGAGCCTGATCCCAGAACCCTCCTTCCCAAAAAAGGACCCCTCTGGCTGTTGCTGTGTGAGAAGCTGCGCGGCTTGGCTGCATCCGGCACCGGGGCGGAGGTGGCAGCGTCCGCGGCGGGCGGCACATCCCCCGATCCCATCGCCTGCTTCTTCCCGGCAGCTGCCCCCGAGCACAAAGCAAATTCCCGCAGGCAGTGTGGGGGGAAAGGGCCAAGGACCGCTCCGTTCCCTGACGGACACAGACCATCTGTCCCCTCCGTCCTTGACATTCCAGCAGAGCCGCTCAGCCGCTCTCCGCCTGGGACCCGCCGGCGATTTCGCTCGTCCTGCCGTCCATTAGGAAACGTGCCACGGCCTGGGGACACAGCTGCTGCCTGTGCCAGAGCCATCCCGGGGGACACGCAGCATTCCCACACCTGTTTGCACCCGCGGGGTGACGCGGGGGTGCGGGACGGCCGCTTTCATCCCGCAGACGGGGTCGTGCTCGCGGCTCCGCTCCGGAGAGCCCGGGGTCAGGGCTGCAGGGGCATTGCCACCTGGCTCCCATTAGGAGGGCTCCGTTCTCCGGAAGAGGGCTGTGTCATTCCCTCACTCGTGCCAATTATCCCGCTAGGTCTCTATTAGCCTGCACAAAACAAGCCCCGGCCGTCCCCTGCTCTGACAGCCCGAGCCGAGGCGCTTTCCCACGTGCCGGCTGAATCCAGGTCGTGGCTGCGGCAAATGGCTGCTCTCGCCTCCCCCTTCCTCTGCTTGTGCTTGGGGCAATCGGTCTCGGTTTTCTTCTTTTTGCCTTTTTTTAAATTCTTCTCTGCTCTGCTGGGTTGAGATGTGGCTCCTCAATGATGTTGGTGCCCCTTGGGCAAAGTGCCAGCCAGATCGGTGAGTTTGATGTCCAGAGCCCTCCAAAATTAAGGCTGAAGGGTGGCTGTGAGCACCACAAGCCATAGTCTCCACTCTCGGCAGTGTGCTTGGCTCAAGGGGAGCCATGTCCTCTTGGAAGTGACACCTCCAAGGCCCCTGTTATGGTATTTACAGCAGAAAAGCAGCTCCTGGGCGGTGAGGGTTTTCTCCAGCTGCTCCTGGACTGCTCCACCATCAGCTCTCCACTGCTGGGGAACAAATCAAGTAGCAAACCACTGAGGTTTGCTGCATGGCTGCCCTCCCCATGGCTCCCCAGGTAAGTGTTGCTGTAATAGGATTTGGTCCACATCCCTGGAAACCCCCCCCCCCCCGAGGAGAATGTGGGGTTTTCAGCACGTTAACTCCTTCATGCACCACAGAGGGTGAAACCCCACCACAGCCACATCAAGCCCCAGGCTCTGCTGAGAGCTGTGGCCAGGGCACTGCAGCTGTGGGAAGCAGCTGGTGGCTTTTTGGAGATGGAGAGAGGGGAAGGACACAGGGAAAATCATCCCGTGGGAACTCGGCAGCTGTGGGAAGCAGAGCCTTGTACGTGGAGAAGACCATCAGCTTCTTCCCATGGATGAGGGCACAGGGCTCTGCCCTCAGCCCAGCCCAGGCTCACCAAAGCCTCCCAGTCTTTGCTCCATTTTCCGGTTCTCATCCCATTGTTTAACAGCAGAAAGTGCCAGATCAGATCCCTTAAGCCAGCAGATTGAGTCTGGGAATAAATTGCCAGAGGAGGGGTTTCACTGTCTCTGTGTGTGGCTCAGCACTGGTGGGTTTGTCTGGAGGGTCCTCAGCACAGAGGGCTGGTGCTGGTGCTGGTGCTTGCTCCAGGCAGGGAGCACTGTGTATGGGGACCATGGAAGTGCAGGGAAGCAGAGACCTGACCTGTTGACAGGTACAGAGGTGGAAAGTGCTGTGAGAGCAGAGATGGGTGCTCAGGGCACCCAGCCCACAGCAGGATGGATCCCTCCCAACCGCCCCTGCAGCCCCTCCCACAACATCCCTGCTTTGGCCTTGGGAAAGGGTTTGTGTTTATCCCAAACAGCCGTGACTTGCCTTCACGCCAAGCTAGAGGTTATTTGAGGCTGCTGCCTTGTTCATCAGATCCTCATGTTCCGTTAAAAAAAATTAAGAAATCCTCCAATTCAGAATAGCAAGAGCCCGTAGCATGAGAACCCCTTCGGCCCTGAAGCTGTGATTCCCAGTGTGGAGCATCCCCAGCGAGGCTGAGCCCCAGTTCTTGGCCAGGGCACTCCTGAGCCCAGCTCAGCCACAGGGCTCTGGTTGCCGAACCACGGGACACTGATCCCCACAGCACTCCTGCTGTGTCCCCATGGGAGCTGTGGCATGGCCACAGTCACCCCACCTCAGCACCGGGACGGTTATCCTGCCCAGAGCCTCCTGCAAGGGATGGGAGAAGCCCAGGAGTTGTCCAGGAGATTTTGGGGTTCCCATCAGTGCAGCCCACGGAGGGGAAGCTGTCAGGCTCCAGAGAGGCCCCACTGTGGGACCCCAGGGCTGCTGGGCCCCCAGACTGGAGCGACTGGAAATGGGGAAGATTCACAGCACAGAGACTGAGACTATAAAGGGAGCTGAGGAAGCTCATAAGGAGGTGTAAATTGGAACAATATGGGCTGTGTCGTGTCCTGATTTGGCTTCGGGGAATTAAGAGCTAATCTTTTCCCTGAGACTGGGATTGCTGGAGTTGTGCACGCGGCACTCGAGGGAGTTTGGGATCGCCGAGCAAAGCCAGCGAGTGCCGATGCAGGAGATGCAGGACTGAGGCTTGGGATGATTAGTTTTACATTTGGTCTTTCTGTGGTTATTGAGGGGCACGCTTAAAGTAAAAGCCTCCTCCTGCAGATTTGCTTTGCTAATAAAGGATCCTTGTGTGTGCTCTGCCGAGAGGAGCAGGGACCAAACTGGTGGCAGTGGGATGGAAATGGGTGGCAGAGGGTTGTAAACTGGAGGCATCTAGTAGGGCTTGTTTCAGAAATAAAAGCAATTCTGCCTGGCAGTGGGGGAACTGGATGTGGGTGGAGGCAGCTGGGATGGGAAAGGAGTGGAGTGGGATGCTCTGGTCTCCTGCCCTTGACCTAAAGTGGAGTTTGGTTCCTGAGAGAGATTTGCTTCCTGCCCGCATCACATGGAAATGTGAAATGAAAATAAATATATATAGCGTTCAAGGCCAGGCTGGACAGGGCTGGGAGCAACCAGGTCAAGTGGAAGGTGTCCCTGCCCATGGCAGGGGGTGGAACTGGGTGGGCTTTAAGGTCCCTCCCAGCCCAAACCTTTCTGTGACTCTGATTCTATATATGTGAACTGCATCAATGAACACACACAAAGACATTAAGAAACTCCAATTCTCACTGAAAACTTGGCATTACTGTGATATAATGCAACAATACTCCATGGACTCCATCCATGTGAATGCTCTTCAGGAACATTTGGCTTGATAGGTTTTTTTAATTTGCTTTTTCTCAAAAATTGCTGTCACTGCTGTCACTAAGGGCCCTGTTTTTGGGGCCTTCCTTCCCACCCATGCAGCCCCCACGTCATGCCCTGGCAGGAGGCTCTCGGCTCCAGCCCTGCCTGAGCCCCAGGCCCAGCACCCTCCTCCTCTCCCAGCAAGTTCCTTTGCTATCTAGGTCAAAGATTAGCAACAGCAATAAAAAAAATAGGAGAGAAAGCAAAAGCATCATGCCTTTCATGCGGACATTATTTGCTGCTCAGCACAGAAAACACATCCCCCTCTGCACTTCAGCCTCCAGCCTCCACACCAGGCTGAGCAGGAGGAGGAGGAGGAGGAGAAGGAGGAGGGTTCCGTGCCTGTGGAGGGATCAGCATGGCCAGCCTGGAGGCAGGACTGTCCTGGCCCCAGCAGCACATTGTGACCCTCCCAACACCTCAGCCAACCTGGTTCGTGGTGCCCATGGGTGCCCTGGGGAGGGGGACGAGCCTGGCATCCTCCAGGTGGCCCAAAAGCCCCCCTGGGTTACATGTGCCTGGAAGAGCCTTCCTTGGAAATAACCCCCAACCCTGCAAGGCACCAAGTTCCATGTGCTCCTGGTCCAAGGGCACACACAGGATCAGGGTCTTTGGGCTGTGCTGGGTGCTGGTGGGGGTGGGCAGCCCCAGGAGGGTGCTGGGGGGGGTGAAGCAGAGCCCCAGAAGGGTGCTGGGGGTGGTGGGCAGCCCCAGGAGGGTCCTGAGGGTTGAAGCACAGCCCCAGGGGGGTGCTGGGCTCAGGTGGTGCCCACCAAAGGCAGCGTGGCCGTGCCTGCCAGCCCAGATTGTTTCAGCCCAGCGCCCGCACAAGTGGGTTTGCTAAAGCTGCAAGTTGATCTCATGGAAGGAAATTGAATTGTCGTTGGGGCTGGGTTTTATCTGGGCTTTGGGCTCCGCTGCCTGGCTCGGCCTATTAAGGTTTGCTTGTCAGATTACAGACACAGCTTGGGGTGAGAGGTCAGGTTTAAATCGTGCCTCTTTCCTTTCTCATCAGCAAATGCATCGCTGAGGGGCTGGAGATGTGTGGGGGGAGTGGGGGCTGGGGACTGGCAGATGAGCTCCCGGGCAGCTGCCTATGGGCACTGCAGGGTGAGCTGGGAGATGCCAGGTGAAGGATCTTCCTTCAAAATGTGGTTTTCTCCCAGCCACAAATGTGGGTGACCTACTATTTTTCCTCAAAAAAAAAAAAAAAAAGGAAATGCAATGCTAAAAATGACCTTTCTCCTGAAATCACAGGACTCCGGGAGCTGGAGATTTAAGGAAATACAGAAATATAGTCAGAAGTGCCCACTGGCACCTAAACTGAGGGGTGTGTGGAGACTCTGGGAAGCTGTGACTGCCAGGGCTGTCCAGCAGGATTGCACAGGGATGGGATGGGATGGGATGGGATGGGATGGGATGGGATGGGATGGTTGGCTAGTGGCTTGTTAGTGGTGATGGAGCCCGGCTGTCCCCTTCCCATCCCCCCAGTGCCCCTGGGTTAAGGTTCTTTAATGACCTTAATCACCAGTTCACTTACAGCAGTCACTTTCCCCACCACTGCCCTCCCCCAGCATGGGAGGAACATCTGCTCCCCCACATTGCCCCTATAAACCGCTCCCATTTCACATCACAAAAACATCCAGGGCATTAAAGTCGGGATGTTTTACAGGGGAGCTATCAAGCATCTCCAATCCAGGCTCTGACCTACTTAAAAGTTGTCCTAATCAGGGGAGGCATGTGTGTGTGTGCTGAGTTCACATCTCCACTTCATGTGTCACCCCTGTGCTCAGAAATGAAAATGGAAATTATTTACAGAACGGAGGAGTCACATTGTGGGAGAGGAGGAGGAGGAGGAGGCAGGAGAGCGGTGCTGGGTGTCTGTGCAGGCAGGGCACTGTCCTGCCCTGCCTGGAGACAGCCCTGTGGGGATGGGAAACAATGAGGATGAGGGCAGGGGTCTCACCCAGCCTTGAATTCATCCCTGGTTCCCGCTGAGCCCAGCCTGGGACAGCCGCTCCCTGCGGAGTTGTCAGGGCTGCGCTGGGGGAAGGCTCGCGGAGGAGAAGGGTCCCAGCTCACTGGAGCATCACCAACATCCCATCCCCGCCGTGTCCTCAGCCCCCCTGCACCCCGGGAACGCCTCGAGGCGCGGATCCGCGGGCAGTGCCAGGCTGGGTGCCCCTCTGCTCCGCAGGGCAGGGCGGGGCACGGCCGCGGCTCCCCGGGTGGGCGATGCTCCGGCTCCGGAGAGTCTCCGTGTGGGACCCCCCGGGCCGCCCCAGCCCCGACCCCGCGGGGCTGCGACGGGCGGGATGAGGCAGCGCTGACACAACAGCCCAAGTTCCCACAACATGTGCCTGCAGCCCGCAACAAGTCGGGAGACGGAGCAGGGGTAGGTCACCACGTCTTCCCCGGAGAAGGGGGAGGGAAGGGCCCCCTCCTGCCCTCGGGGTGCTGATTCAGCCTCCCAGGACCGAGCCGTGAGTCACGGGGTGAGGAGCAGCTCCTCCCCAGCGTGTGGGAGCAGAGCTCCCGGCCCGGCTGGGATCCCTGCCTGGCACCCGCTGGGCTCCCGGGCACTCCCTGGGTGGGATGAACGTCGGGTGCTGCCCCTCACTGCAGGGACCACAGCTGGGAAAAAGGGGTTAGCTCACAGCCTCCCTGCTGGGGCCAGGGATCCACTGGGGAGGGTGCTGGGAATTTACATATTCCTGAGGCCAAATCTCATTTCTGAGTCACTGTTCTGCATCAGGCAGGGAAAAGGGGCATCCAGAGAGACAATAGGGACACTCAGGCAGGGAAGAGCAGGACCCAGCCCCAGGTTCTTGGGAGAGTAGAAGCCAGTCAAGCCCTTGACTCTGCCCTGTCCATGGAGGTAAACCTCTGGCCAGGACATCCTGTTATCCTTGGCTGTTCTGCAGCTTGTGCTCACCCTCAGCTCCTACTCCCAGAGGTGTTTGGACAAAATACTGGGGCAGAAATTGGAGCTGGGGAAAAGCGGAGTTTCAGCCCCTCAGAGCAGGGACCAACAGAGGGGCTGCCAGGCCGTGCAGCCTCCCAGTTCCTCCCCTCGCCCTCGGCTGCACGGTGGGACACTGGGACTGGAGACATCAAAGGGGCTGCTGTAATGGGGGGCAGAGTGTCTGGGGCTGGTGCATGGGGTATCTGCTGCTTCCCACTCCCCCAAGGCACTTAGTCCCTAATTAAACTGTACACAGCATTCCTTCCTCATCACACCTTGTAAAAACGAGGAACCCACCGAAAACGGGCTGTGTTGCTCCAGATAATGATCAGAGCATGGAGCAGTGAGGGCTGGGGCTCCAGCAGAGAGCAGGGACCCTGCCAGAGGCAGTGGGGGACATGTGGGCTTGTTTGTGTGTCCACCACTTTGCGTTGGTTTATGTGCAAATAAGTCAGAATCCAGAGTAATGAGAGGAAAAAATAACAGCGGAATTCAAATGTACCCCGGTGTGGGACAGAGGTGTGAGAGGCACCAGGCAGGCGGCTCGTGGGGTCACACAGAGCTGGGATCTGCAAGGATGTGGCTGCCAAGGGCAGGGAGAGCCCAGCACTGTGATGTCTGGCCAGTCTGCAAGGATCAAACCCAGGAATATGGCAATCCCTGGGGCCACAAGGGTGCTGGACATCAGGGCTTCAAAGCAGAACATAAGATGGGAATTATAGCATTGGTTCTGTAAAGTGAACCCCAAGATGCAGAACTAAAATTTTGCTCTCTGAGGCTCCATTTAGGCCAGGAAAACATGGATCTCTCCTGTTCTCTGCTCACACAGAATGTGAGCAGTTTTTCTGGAGCAGCAACTTGCCCCCTTGTCTGGAACATCCCCATCCCTGGAGGGATTTAACAGACCTGTGGATGTGGCACTTGGGGACATGGGTTGGTGGTGGCCATGGCAGTTCTGGGGGAATCATTGGACTTGATGTTCTCAGGGGGCTTTTCCAACCTAAACAATCCTACAACAGGGTCCCACCAGGCTGGAGAAGCTCTCACTGATGCTTGGCCACATCTCCCAGCATGGGCAGGAGCCAGAGGGCTCAGGTCCTCCAGCCCAGTCCACTGTCCCCCTTTAATGTGTTTTACACATGTGATGAATATCGAAGGAATTTGTTTTTCAAAGCCTGTTTTGATTGAAATCGCACACAAACCGGCTCATGCTTGGGGCCTTCCTGTACGTTATTATTATTTTTTTCATTTTGGGGAAAGATTATGTTTCTTAGGCAAACAGGAAAAACAACAGGGAAAAAAGGCTCTGTTTGTTTCTTTAGCTTGGAGCTCAGTCTTGGCGTGGTTCCCCGCAGTGGAGATGATGGAGCAGCAGCACCGTGGCATCAGAGGGTCCCGCTGGTGTCAGTGGTTGGACTCAATGAGCTCAGAGGTCTTTTCCAATCTAAATGACTCCATAATTCTGTGATTCTTTGATGTGTGAAGGGCTGGCTTGGGGTAACACCGTTGTCCCCTAAATACAGACCCTTGTGCCCTCTGTCCTCCCTTGAGGACCATGGAGCTTGGACCAGCTGTGCCCCCATCACAAGGATGTGCCTCGACGTGGCCCCCGGCAGCCCCTGCAAGCCCCTCCGAGTAACTCTGGCATGTGGCAGGCGGGATTGAGCCAGTGGGGTACCTGGGGGAGGTGTTTTCCTCTCTTCCCCCTCCTTTGGATGAGGGGGAGGAGGGGGTGGCCGGAGCTGCTGGAGGCCCTGCAGGGTTTGGGGCTGCGGGTGAGAGCAGGAACCCCTCTTGGTGGGAACGAGGAGGCGTTTGCAGGTCATTTCAGCATGTTGTCCCAGTCAAATATTTGTCTAGTTAATAAATATATTGTTGTTTTTTTCAGCGAGGAAATGAGGAGACTGCAAAGAAAAATAATGAAAGGCCTTTCTTGTGCAGCCCTGCTCTGCGAGAACCTGGATCAGGCCCTCCGCCTTCTCCTTGGCCCTCCCGCTCCAAGAAACCCTGCTGCGGATTTCACAACGGCGTGATTGACAAGATTAGAAATTATCTCCCCCTCTCTCTACATATAAGGTTACTGCTGCTCCAGGCACAGTGTGAAATTCCCCTTGCCGGAGCTCATTAAATGGGTCAATGGACGCGTTCCAGCTTCTCTGCAGTTCACAAAGGGCTGAGTCCTGGCCACCCCACCAAACTCTGTCCCAGGCTGTTGACGAGTAAGTGCTTCCATATGGCTCACCTCAGCATCTCCAGAAAGATAACAGAGAGCTAATGGCTTGCAGATTCCACGGATGCTCGTCGTCGTCAAACGTGCGGAGGAACCGGGGGCTGGGGGCTGCGTTCAATCACAGCTGATTGGGACCGAGGGGACCCGCGGGCTCCCTGCCAGCCCTCGGCCCCTGCACACCTTCCCCCCGGGCTGGGGGCACCGGGAAAGGGCAGCGGGTTCACACAGTCACCTCGGGAGCCGGGAGCAGCCAGAAGGGTGAGCAGCACCCCAGAGGCACCGGGGCAGGAGGGTGACGTGCTGCCCTCTGAGCTTTCCTTCACAGCCCCTGGGATGAGCAAGGACAGGTACCAGTGGCAAGACCCGGTTCTTGTACTGGATACACCCACAGGACATTCAGATGCCTTCATGCCAGAAAGCCACTGATGTGATTTTGGTGATGCGAAGACAGGGAAAAATGCAGGGAAAGCATTCCTGCTGGGATTCCTGCCTTTCTCCATGCTTTTGTTTTTTGATGGCACTTCAGAATTAAATATTGGGAAGAAATTCTTGACTGTGAGGGTGGTGAGGTCCTGGCATAAGTTGTCCAGAGAAACTGTGGCTGCCCCATCCCTGGAAGTGTCCAAGGCCAGGTTGGACGGGGCTTGGAGCAACCTGGGCTAGTGGAAGGTGTCCCTGCCCACAGCAGAGGGGTGGAACGAGATGATATTTAAGGTCCCTTCCAAACCAAATCACTCTGTGATTCTACGATTCAGGACACTTTTCTGAATCACATTTAGAGTAAGGAACAATTTACAAATTTCTCCCTGACATCCACTCCTGTCCATGAATCCTTGCAGAGCAGATGTTCAGAAGCTCATCCTGCACCTCCTGCATGTGTCACCCGGCCATGGGCATCTCCTGGTGTTCCTCCTCTCCCACAGCTGGATTGCTCCTGTCACTTCCCGGCACAGGGAACATTTCAAACGCACCCAAACACGCCATTCACAACGCTGCTGTTGAATATTTGAGGATAAAATTTATATTTAATGAGTGTGTGTGCTGGGGAAGTTTGAGCACTGGCATAATTCATGTGGAAGAGACACAATGGGGTCAAGAGCTCAGGTGAGTTGAGGCGTCCCCGCGTCACAGCCGGCACAGTGGGACGTGGGTGTCTCTGCTCAGGCTGCTCCATCACCTCCTGGCAGCGCTGCCACCCTGTCCCCACCCGCCCCCTCTTGCAGGAAGGTGGGTTGGGTTGCTCTGGGATGCAATTCCCTACGCTTGAATGTGTTAGGGAATGATCATATTTTGGAAAGCGGGGTTTCCTCAGCTCTCCCCTCGCCCGGAGCCACCTGGGGCCACTGTTGGGATGCTGAGGATGGAGATAAGTCTTGGGATGAAGGAGGAGTTTCTGTAGTCCCCACAAAGTGTCTGTGTGTGACACAGAAGGGCTCGGGGAGGATCACCCTGCTCATGGAGCAGTGATGGAATGTGCTGCTGGAGGAGCTGTGACCTGTGTGGTTTATGGTCTCCTAATTACCCAGCTCAGCATCGTCACCATCCAATTAGGTCCCTTCAGTCAGGATGTTTCTGTGACTAACAGCCCATTAAAGTCCTGCTCCCGGATCCCAGGGCTGATTCCCTGGGGTCAGACAGTGATGCAGGGTGCTGGTAGTGCCCTTGTCACCACTTTGAGGGGGTCTGGGTCCCTGGGACCATTGTCTCCACCCTCAGACGGGCTCTCAGGCACAGCTCCACCTTCCCAGGCTGAGCTGAGCTGGCACTGCTTCAGTGAGCATCACTGCTCCCTGTGCAGGGACTGGGAACACCCTGCTCCAGGGAAATTCTCCCTGCTCCACACCTCTCTCCAGGGTTATTTTAGTGCAGGGCTCAGGCGTATCCAGCACAGGTCTCTCGAAGGGAAGGCTTCCCCCGGGATCACCTTTGTCCCCCAGAACCAGTCTCCAAGTGCCCCCACACCACTGTGGGTCCCCCCCTCTCAGGTGAGCCCCACAAACAGCCAGGTGGGGAAAGGGGTCCCTGCAGTCCCCGTGGGCAGTTCAGTGTTAGAGCTCTGCTTTCTGCCCTTCCCTCCTTCAGTGAGAGGCTGGAAACCCCCACCCCCATCTGCTTTACACACTGAAGCTGAAATAAATGAAATTACCTTTAATTATTCTCATTACTTTCCTCGGGAATGCTGGAGTGAAAGGCAGCATTTAGCTGTGAGCTACAGCAGGGCTCTGCCCTTCCTCCTGCCCCCCAAACCACTGCCAGGGGCCCCTGGCTCATGCCTCCAGCCCCTGGACACACATGGAGCTGCTCCATCCGAGGGGGATGAAAGGAGGGGACAGGAGGGGAAGGAACTGGACAGCGTGGAAGGGGAGCAGGGGTCAGGGGCTGGGGGCTGGCAGGGTCAGGGCTCACAGCCAGACAGGGATGACCTGCCTGTTTCCAGACCACCTCTGGGCTGGGGGAGACTCGTGGGGGGCTGGGAGGCTGTGCAGGGGTTGGAGGTGGCTCTCACACCTTCACGGCCCATCGCAGCTCGGCAGGAGGGGGTCCAGCCACGGGGCACTTCCATCACACCATGTCCTCCTGTTTGTCCATCCCGTGAGGTGTAGGGGGTGGATTCTCTCCCCCTCTCTGAGCAGGACAGTGGGTAGGACCTGCTCCCAGCTGGAGGGTCCTGTCTGAGCTCCCCACATGTGGAGAGGAACTGTCAATTATTCTTCCCTGTTTAATGATTTCTGGACTCACAGCTTCCTTAGGTGCTGTCTGACACCATCCAGCAGGTGTTTTCTGGGATATTTACGTACACAGGTCAGACACAATGGCTCTGGGAGAGCTGCAAGGCTCCAGGATGGTTCCTTGGCATGGACACCCACCTTGTGCCCCGCCAGTGGTGAGTCAGGACCACAGGAATTGGCAGCTCCCATTGGCTCCACAGAACAGACACCACTCCACTCCCCTTATCTCCTCTTTCCCCATCTCTTACCATGGAGAAGGAGGATCTTCCCTTTCCCAGCAGGCAGGCTGAGGAGAAAATCCCCATCTCCTGAGCTGTGAAGGAAGGAGCACCCACCCTTGTGCCCAGCTCGTGTGCAGGAGAGAAGAAAAAGCAAATAAAATACTCACCCCATGGGACCTCCCAAAACAGACTTTCTGAGAAAGCCCTGTCATCTGAGAAGTGGGGAAAGGGAGTCAGGGGGCCAGGAGCCCCATTCCAGATGGACACTGGGCCATTCTTCTGGAGAAGGTCTCGTTACCCTCCAAGGTCAGCCCTAAGTGACACCGAAACCACTGGGGCCTTTGGGAATGAACATTGAGACACGTTCGCTGTCAAATGGAATCTATTAACAGGGATTAGAGGCTTTTTTTCATCAATACCCCTGTGACACCGTGATGGGCTGAAATTGCTGTGAAAACATCATTATTAAAAATGGGCCTATTAGTATTAGAATGGACAGAAGCTCCTCACTAAATTTAGCAGCAGCCACCGGAGCTGGGACGGGAGGGGAGGCAGCGGAGGCCGCCCTGGGAAGGGGCTGTGGGAAACCGGGGTGAGGTGGGAGCAGAGGGGGCGGGGGGGCACCCCCTCCATGGAGCTGCTGGATCACCAGCCCAACAATCAGAACAAGGAGCAAAGTGGTTGCTTGGAAATAGAGCAAACACACAATAATCTTTGCTCCAAGTGCCTCCATCAGCAGCTGGAGACGCTCCGGACACGCGCGTGCACACCGGGGATGTGGATCCGGCTGAGAGCATCACCAGGGACACAAGGACACGGCTCGAGTGTTTGAGGTCTATCACCTGTGAAGGGTTTAAGTGGAGGGTGGAGACTCTCAGGAGCTGGCAGGACCATGTTCCCTGGGCAGGGATGTTGTGTTCCCAGGAGGACACATCCCGTCCCTGTGCCGGTTGGAGTGGAGCTCGGCAGTGCCAGGCACAACCCCCTGTGCATCCCGGGATGCCTCGGATCCGAGGAGTGTTACCTGGGATGGGTCGGAGGGGAGACAGAGGGTATGGGGAGAGCTGGGGGAGCCTGGCACACCGGGGTCCTGACCTCACCAGGGTGGGCACGTGGGCTCCTCCAGGCTGGAGCTGATTCCTCGGTGAGGGATTGCAGGTTGGATATTTTTTATTGCTGGGAAAGCAAAGCTGATGAGCCAGAGCTACACTGATGGCTTTTACCCATTCCATGCATGGAGGGACTCACAAACCATCTCTCCCCTGGGGTGTGCACAGATCCCTGGGGGTCCTGGAGGGCCAGGATGGGGCAGGGCTGGGGTTTGGGAAGGCCCTTGGCTGCTGTGTGCCATCCCAGTGGGAGCGTCCACAGCAAGGAGCACCAGCTCTGAGGTTTCACATGCACGGGGGCAGGATGTACATGGCATTGTGGGGTGATGGAATTCATAGTGCCCCCCTAATTATCACAGTGTACAGCCCCTTGGAGGGACAGGATGGCCCTGGGGGGACCACTGATCTCTCATGGCCCCTCAGAAGGAAAACAACCTCCACAGTTATGGAAGTGCCTCTCTGGAGCCAGTTCGGTTCTGTGGGAGGGCCCTGCCTGGAGTTGTTGACAGGTTGGTTTTCCTACTGAGAAATGCAGTTTTATCGAAATCAAAGTATTCCCAGGGAATCTGCTGCTTTTGACAAAGTTTTTGAGAGGAATGTGTCTGAACAAATCACTTTAACTCCCTTGCTTTATCTTTCACAGAGGTAAAAATAACTCCTTGGATCTTTATGTGATATAAATCCTATACAATACAATTAATCTAATATTTATAATATTGCATCTTGCATTGACTCTATCAACTGAAACATTTAGCTGTTGACAAAAGGATTCAAAAATTCTCTTTCATAAAGCAGCTGGTTCCCTCCCTGAATCCAAGCGCAGAATTCCTCATGCAATGGGGAATCCTGCTTTGGGAACAACCTGAGGATGAAACGCAGCCCCCAGAGCTCTGTCTGGGAGTTTGGGGGGCTGGTGGGGTTCAGCCCCTGAGGGTCCAGCCCTGGAGGGTGGTTTTGGAGCTGGGCTGCAGAAGGTGTTCTGTGGGGCCCAGGGAGAGCTGAGCCCCCGGCACAGCCCCCCCCCAGCTGGCACTCACAGGGATTTCACCAGAGCTCCTTCTCTCCCAGCCCTCTCCAGGCTGTGCAGAGACCAGATGGGATCCAATACCCAGCCCTAAATGTTGGCTTTGATAATCAGCTACAGGCCATTAGGATAATTAAGCCTCATTTGTGTGCAGGCTTTTCCTTCGCTGTTCTTGCCTCTCCTTCCTTCCCTTCCTCCCTCACTCTCTCTTGCTCCCTTCCCTTCCCTTCCCTGGTCCAGTGGAAGGTATCCCTGCCCCTGGCAGTGGGTGGAATGAGATGGGCTTTAAGGTCCCTTCCAACCCAACTATTCCATGGCTCTATGAAAGCCAGACCCTCCCTGGGACTCATCTCCCTGCCTGGGAAGGTGGTCTTACAACTCTGCTGCTAAGAACATGCCCAAGGACACCACAACCTCCTCCTGGAGCTGGGCTGTGCTTCCCACTCAGCTTTCTGAGGGCACAAAGTTCTTTCAAGAGCCACTTTCTCCCTTTACCCACACCCAGTGGGCACAGCTCTCTCCCGCTCCTGCTGCAGGTCCACCTCTGGCACACCTGTGGAAGATGGACAAGCAGACAGGAGAGACAGCGCAGTCCCTCACCTGGGGTTACAAACCTTTTGTTGACAAACACCAAATCCCCTGGAAAGCCCACAGCTGTGGATGGGATGTCCACCCCTGGCAGTGTCTCCCGCTGTGGGTGGGAGCGCGGTGCCCGCCCGGGGCTGCAGCGTCGTGTGGTGCTCATGGATGGGCACCAGAGGGGCCGAGTGCCAGCGAACCCCCGGGCACGGCCACCTCGTAAAACGGGCTTTTTAATTAACTGTAGGAATAAAGCCGTGGACAGTCCGTAACCATGGCGACGCAGAGCCGATCCCGGAGGATCCCCAGCCAGCTGGAATATTTGCTGGATGGCAAAGCTTCAGACCAACGTTTAATGGTGTTCGACTCTATTCGGGGAAACAATTACATGCTCCATTTTCAATGTAGTCAGCTGAACAATAGATTAAATGAAGCAATTTAGGCAGAGGCTCCTCTGCTGCTGCTGGGCTGGAGTGCATCCTTCAGAGGGCAGGTGTGGGGACAGCCCACAGAGAGAGCCACCCTCACAAGGCTGGGACAGGTCCTGGCACTGGTGGTGATCCCAGCACATCCTCCTGGGCTTCTCTGGGTGGCCCAACCACGCTCCTTTCCTCTCTCAACATGACCAGTGGTTGGAAGGATGGCACAAAGGAAACTTCCCTGCCTGCTTGACTTTGCACATGCAGAGTGGGTTGTCTCCCCTGCTGGTTTTCTCCCAGCTCACTTTGGGTTCTCAGTCTCTGCAGGGTGCTGAGACTGACTGAGATCCCACTCCTGGCACGGCTCAGGGAGCTGGGGGGTTTCATCCTGGAGAAAAGGGGGTTCAGGCAGGACCTTCTCACCCTCTACAACTCCCTGACAGGAGGGTGGAGCCAGGTGGGCTTTGGCCTCTTCTCTCAGGTAATAAGTGACAGGACAAGAAGAAATGGCCTTAAGTTGTGCCAGGAGAGGTTTAAGTTGGGTTTTAGGAAATTCCTTCATGGCTAGGATTGTCCAGCCCTGGCACAGGCTGCCCAGGGTAGTGGTGGAATCACCATCCCTAAAAGTGTCCAAAAATCTTGTGGATGTGGCACCTGGGAACATGGGTTAGTGATGACCTCGGCAGTGCTGGGCAACCATTGGGGTCGATGATCTTAGAGGGCTGTTCCAACCCAAATGATTCCACGACTCCACAATGCTCTGCTGCCCTCCCCCCATCACCCTTTCTCCTCCATGACACAGTCATGTCTCTGTTTCTCACCTCCCTTTCCCAGAGCTCGCCCTTCCGCAGCTCTGTGACCTCCTTTCCCGTGCAGGAATAGCCAGTTCCCGCCCGCTGTGTCACACAAACCACCTCACGGGCAGCAGACACGCCGGCCAGAGCAATGCCTTTTAAGGCCTGCTGGGATTGGATTAATCACTGCCTTTATTTTATTAGTATAAAAAATGCAGGTCTCTAAAATATTTTCAGAGATGACATCAGTGTCTTCGGTGGAGTTTGGGTTTTATTGTTGTTATTACTGTAGCTATTCAAAGAATGTGAGGAGTAGGGGAGGCCGGTGACTCCTTCGCTGCCGCCACGCCTTGGTCAGGCTTGTTTTTCCTTCTCCTTGACCTTGGCACATCCACAGCAGGACAATCCACCCCGACCTTCTACATTGTGTCCTTTTTCTCCCAGTAATTGGTTGGTTCCCTTGGTGGTTGAGTTTATCATGCCCGATCTGATACTCGGGGCAGCCTTTCTCCTCCGTGGTGTTTGGTGAGGTTTATCATCTCCCCTTTTCCTCAGCTGGCTGCTCCATCCCAGCCCTTTCACCTCAGGCTTTATAACCATGGGTAGGTCTGACAGCTAATGGACAAGCCTGCTCTTGCACAATTGCTCCATGAGAATGTTCCTTGGATTTGCCATCAGCCTTTCCCTGGCAGCTGAAAGCAGAAGGGCTTTTTGGGGGTGCCCATCTCAAGACCTTTTCCAGCCCCCTGGGGTTGGGAGGATGAGCATATGGAACTGATTACTTTCTAAGTGCCATCATCCAGTTGGGCTCTAAAATCCCAGGCTGTTCCTGAAAATGCAGGAACATTCTCCTGCTGATGACTCAGCTCGTACTGAGCGTTAATGGAAGAGGGTTATTAGGGTTACTCAAATGGGGGTTACTCAACTGGGTATTTATCCCCATGGGAAGAGCTCTGTCTCCTCACTCACCCTTTTCTGCTTCTTTTGGGAAAGCAATCTCAAGGGCTTATTGCAGGTTCCGGCGTGTTCCATCTTGAAGAGAAAGGTTTGCCTCCAGGGCAGGAGGAAACCATCCAAGAGCCTCCTCCTTCTCCTCTTCCTCCTCTGACTCTGCCCTTGCTCCACCTGACCGTGGACCTCTGGCACCACCACACTCCTGTGGCTTGGAAAGGTCCTAGAAAAGAAAGCAAACAGCAGTTTTTCCTGAGGTTTTACAAATTGCTGCTGCGATTCCCTGACCTGAGTCCTGCTGGGGAATGGTGGCAGTGGAAGGGACAGAGGAGCTGCCCGGGGGTGGCCGTGGTGGGACCACCAGCCCTGGAATGGACCCCTAAGTGCAATGCCACCAAAAATGAGTCTGGCCTCTGCTTCCATCTGTGGAGCTCAGTAGGAGAGGACAAAAGAGAGAGAAAGAGGGAAGAGGGAAGAGCCAGGCTGGGCTTGAGAACAAATTGTTTATCTGTATTTTCCACGAAGCATCAGCAGTTCTTTAAAGAGGACAAAACCAGAGGGACCTTCCAGAGAAATCCTTGTAGAGGCTGTGGAGGTATAATTAGTTTCTATATTTGAGCAATGTAAAAGTTTATCTTGAAGTCTCCTGTATTTTTTAAATATGACATCAATGTCTTCGGCTTTGCTTTGATTGTCCTTAACGACCAGGTTTTATTATTATTATTTTTTTTAAACTATTCAAAAAAAAAACCTTGAGAATATTTACTCAAGGCATAAAAATACTCCTGAATTCTGATGTCTTTGGCAGAGAAGTGACGGTCCCGTTCCTTTTGCATGTGATAAATACTCCTGCTGCCATGTTACTCCCACCACAAATTCAGCGATTGTTTAATTTTCAGCTCAATTTTTAAAAACCAAAATGTTCGGAGCCGAGTTAATGTTACATTAATTTTTTAAAGCAGCAAGGCAAAGTGGCTCATAACATAAATATTTTACCAACCATTTATAAATACCGTGGCTGCTAAAAAAGAACAACACAGTTGATCATGAAGCTTTGGAGGCTTCGTGCTCCGTGCGAGCGGTGCCAGTGGCAGCGTGATCCGGCGGGATGGAGGATCCAGGCTGGGAGAGCCCGCCAGTAACTCAGAACTGATGGAAGGTTTTCAGGTCTGGAGTTTTGTTCCTGTTTCTCCACTAATTTTTGTGTCCTGGAGATGATTGTGAGGAAAAATGTGACGCAGCTGTTCCTGACCATGGGGAAATCTGTTCCATCCCTGTCCTGCCTCGCTGGGAGCTGGATCATCTCGGCTCTGCTGGAATGGGCAGGATGCTTGGCACTGAAATAGGGAGGGCACCACATCTCCTCTCTGGGGTCACTCCTCCAACCCCAACCTGGGGACTCAACAAATTCTTCTCCTGGATTTCTCTCTGGATCAGCAGTGGCAGCTCCCTCCATGCCACACCCACCCCGAGACCCTCCATACAACGGTGGGCTGGGGGATGCAGATCACTGGGAACCTGGCACAAAATCAAACCAAATCCCCAATCTCAGAGTGGTTTTGAGACCATCATTTCCAGCAGGAAAGACTGCAGGTGACCAGGGCTTGTCCTGTCCCTGGTGGGAACGTGGAGAGCTGGAGCCAGAAGGAGACACAGGAGGGAAGGAGACTTTCTAGAATTCACTTTCAAACCAGTGAAAACATCATTAACCAAATATGTGGCCCTTTGTGGGGAGGATAATCCTCCTTTCAGATGGTAACGGGAGGAGGTACAACAAGGTTTGGCTGTTTTCTCTTCAGAGCAGGAACAGTAATTCCGTAAGTACATCCTGGGAAGGTTTCCAAAGGGTTGGGAAGTGACAGCGAAAAAATTGAACAGGTACCTTTGAGAGCAGGAATAGGATGTAATGGGCATGAGCCCACACAGACCTGGCCATGCACCCAACTCCTGCCTCAGGAGCAGAGCGAGGGAGAGAGGGTCCAGAGTGGGAATGGTCATGGGAAAGGAGATGGGATGGGGTGGGATGGAATGAGATGGGGTGGGATGGGGTGAAACAGGATAAAATAGGAAGCTCTTCTCCACAGGGCTGGATTCTGGGTGGGCCTATGGAAACAGTGGGAGGTGTGGAATGTGCAGGGGAGGCAGGAGCACAGCAGAGAGAATGGGACAGAGCCTTTGGATTATGACTCTCTGGATCGAAGAAGCCAAATCCCTGTCCCTGACCCTTGGGCTGCTTTCCTTGAGCTGAAGGCTGAGCTGATAATTCTCTCCCTTAGGAAAAGCCACCAGGGAGGCAGAGCTGTTTCCTCCTCAGATTGGGTGATTTTATGGCTGTTTGCACAATTGCCAGGCTACTTCAGCTGGGAGCCAGCCAGGAAGAGATCCCCACCTTTCTGGGAACACACAGGAAAAGCAAACACAGGGACATCACCCTCCCTTCCCTCCCCTTGCCCCACGGGCAGCTCCTGCCTGCCTTGAGCTGCTTTCACTCTGGGCAATCAGGGCAAGTTTCCCTGCCTTCCACCCCCATTCCTCCTCCTGTGGGACAATTCCATGGGACATTTCACTTCCTGAGCTTGTTGGTGCCACGTCTTTCCCATCACTGGGTTCACATGGACAGTCTGGCACAGGAGACACTGCAGCAGCCAATCTGCTTCCCAACCATGGGCTGTGGCGGACGCGGCATCGGGAGGAAGATGTCAGCTCCTGATGGGAAGCGCCACGAGTGTGGTCGGCTGTATCCAGGCATCCTGGGATGTAAACACCAAACACATGCAGGGTTGCCAGAGGAGATGGGATGAACTGAATAACGTGGGCTCAGTGCCAGGTTCCCGGTGGCACACGGCATTTGGGGCTGGTGGAGTGTTTTGAGGGTACAGGGAATGCTGGGGGGATTTGGGAGAGACTGGGAAATGTGCTTTAGGTCACTCAGGTCCCCCAGCCTTGCTGGGGGGTTCTCCACCACCCTCTCTGACCCGAGCTGGGGGGGAAAGCTTCCTGCCAACATGCTGACAGCCCTCTGGCTCCTCCCGGAATGTGGCAGCAGCTCCATCCTCAGCAGCTGGAGCAGGACCGAGGTTTCTGCAGCCCAACAATAGCAGAGCACAGGCCAGCCCATGGACCCCAGGGTACCCTGCCACCCCCTGTCCCCGGACACGCTGGGGACACTGGCACACGAATCCAGGCCTGGATGCTTCCTCTCCCCCTCCCTCCTCCCCCTCTGTCCCCTGGCCTGTCTTGTCTGCATCCGATGCTCCAGCGAGTATTAATAGAGTTGCAAAGTCTGACGTCTCAAAGGAATCCCCTGTTGGGAAGAAGCTGCTCCGGGGGCTGGCAATGGGATGGCTCATCCTTTCCACCACGGCACTCCCGGGCTGCTCCCGGCACAGGCCCTGGGCTTCACGGGGCTCCTGAATTTAAACCCAAATTACAGGGGTTTGGGGGTGCACCACATCCGCCCGTTTAAGCGTTTAATGGGGTTTTACTCAGGGCATTTTTACAACTTTAATGCACTTAGCACTAATTTGGGGAAGTTTAATGCAAAACACATAAATGTTGGATGGGAGACGGCCGAGGTGTTTTACAGCCTCTGGGAATTACACGAAGTATGTGGGGCTCGTTTCGGCTTCTGATATCACTCAGCACAAAATTACCTTTGGCTGGCGGGGTGCCAGGGCTGCGGCAGGCGGGTGTGATGGATGGAATGGCACTCTCTGAGCAGTGACCGGGGCCATACATAAACCCCAGACCCAGGCGAGGGCTCAAAGCCTCCTTAATGCCTCCCCTAATCTGGCAGGATCAGATTTGCCCGGTGCACTCGGAGCTGCTCCGACTCACATCCTCTGGTTTGTGTGGTCGCCTCAGTACGTGTTGTGGGGAAAGTGGAGACGTCTTTGGTGCAAAGAAAACACCCCGGGAGGCCGGGAGGGGGGAACCCGCTGGGAAAACCAGGCAGGATGTGACGGGGCAGGGACCAGCTGAGCCAGCACTGTGTCTCTGCCCATCCATTCACACCTCTTCCATCTCCACGAGCCCATTCCTCTGCATCCCATGGTCTGGAGGATGGAAATGGCTGTTTTCCCTCATCTGTGCGTACATGGTGTGAGGGATTGCTCCACTCTGAAAGCTAAAATGAGCCATGCTCGGGCCAATGTTAGGACAAACTGGTTGGGCCCTGGGTGCAGCAAGACTGGAGCAACAGGGAGAGTATAAATCCACTGGGAAGAAGGACATCCAAAAGCCTGGGGCAGGAGAACAGACTCACTGCTGACCATGTCCTCTGGAGGAACTTTGAAGGAGTGTTGAAAACTCACTGCCTCTTTGGAGGAGAGGATTTGGCTGTGGGTTTGAGCCCAGCCTCCTCACTCATGGTCTCTGAAATCAGCCTCATTTAAATCAAACACCCTGGGAACTGCATGGTAAAGCCAGTGGGAAAAGGGGTGTCTCAGAAAAAGAGGCTGCCAGCAAAGACCCCGACCCCAGGTAGGGATGTCAAGATGAGCTGGAACTGTGCTGTCTGGACCATGTCCTAAGACAGGCCCTTCCCCAGCATGCAGGAGCAGCTCATGCAGTGGATGCTCCTCTTCCTGGAAAGGAGACAACCTTCAGCCCTTCCTCCATGCAGGAGGGATCCCCAGTACCAGCCCAGCCCCTGGGTCTGGGAGCTGGGATAACACCCCACACAGCTCGCCCTGGGCACAGACAATTAGCAGGGTAAGCACCACCTACAACCAAGCGAGAAACTACGCCCCAAAAAATTGGTTTCTTGGTTAGTCCTTTAATTTTGCAAATGAGCTGCTTGTCCCTGGGATGAGCAGGCTCTCCCTTCCACAGCTGATCCCAAGGAAGCTGTTATGGCTTCGGTGTTATGGTTAGGAAGGTTTGTGTGCTCTCACTGTCCCAGATTCACTTGTTATGAGTCAGAGCTTGTCCTCCAGGTGCCTACCAAGCATTAACTAACCAAGTCCAGTCGGTCTGTAGTGCTGCTTCCCGAAGTCAGCATGAGCTAAGAGCCAAAGGCATTAAATGCCTTATCCAGGGCTAGCAGCAAAGCTGGGTGGGCCACTTGGGCCACCAACTCACGGCCCTGTGCTTCTTCCAGGGAGATGTGGGAGCTCTCACTGCAAAGGCGGGGATAGCTCCGAGACGGGATGAAGTGTGGGGAGCAGCTGGAGCCTGCTTGAGGTCTCTGAAAGCCAGGGTGCAGGAGGAGGAAGGTTGGAGTTGGGGTTAGAGGTGAATTAATGCCAGTGTGATGCCTCATTGCACCCTCCCAGCTGCACTGCTGCTGCTTGGGGCTCCCTGGTGCAAAGGGTGGGCACAGCTGGAGCCTCAGGAGGTCCATGCGATCCCAGAACTCACCAGGGGTAAGGGGATGGGAAGAGTTATGCACCAACATCACCTCTCTGTCTCTGTGAGCTGTCACAGAAGCTGTCCCAGCTGGATCCCTGGTACTTGTGCTGCTCCTGACATTGCAACAAGCTTTTCCCACCTTCCTTTTTGCTCCAGGTCGAACCTGCTGCTTTATCGTAACAGGCCAAGGGGCAAATCAGCTCCAGATCTCTGGCGTAGCAGTTGTGATCTGTTGGCCCCACACAGCCTGGTTAATCTAGTTATCCTATAACTAAACAGCTTATCTGTTCCTGGAGTGCAGCCAGGGACTTCTGCTTCCTCAGCACACATCCCCGGGCAAGAGCCATGGACTGTGCAGTGACCCCACAGCACAACTTGTCTGAGTGATCCCGGCGCTGATTTCCAGCAAGACACATCTCAGACACTCGTCCAAGCGGGGCAGCTTCCCTGTTCCCGGGCAGCCCTGCCAAATTCCACCAGAGCAGCCAACCTCGCCGTGTACAGTGACCTGCTGCCCAGCGGGACTGCTGTCTCAGCTTCCATCCCTGCTCCCAACCACAGGGAGTCCTGGCAGGTCCTGGAATCTTTCCTGCAGGCAGCATTTGCTCCCTTTCCCTGCGCAAGGAGAGGAATGTGGAGCTCTGTCAGTGCCTTGTGCCTGGCACCTCAGACAAACTCTTCAGCCCCCGGTTATGCAGAGCAGTGTAAAAGCCACTTCTGCTTGGAGAAGATTTTAAGCCCGTTGCACTGGGCTATGTTCTCCCTGGGGAATTCCCTCACAGCCCTGGTGATCCTTCCTGCAATTTTTCACCTTTTCTTCTGTCGTCTTTTAATTACTTAAAAACCACCCCAAAATGAAATTACATCCGATAAATTCATGCTCCCAGGAGAGCCCCAAGAAGCTGCAGGAAATTCAGAGGGAATATAGACCACATCTCTAGGATGCTCCGGGGGCTTTGGCAGGAGGTGACAAGGAGTCTCAGTGCTCATATTGCATTTCTTTCCCTCCTGACTGTCTCATTTATGGTCCCTGGGAGAGGACCTGTCCACGGGCTGTGCCCTCTGTGGGGCTGTGCATGGTCTGGGCCCCCCATGTGGGGCTGCCCTGGCAGTGGGGTCCCTGCTCCACTGGTCCCCCCCTGCTTAGAGAGCCCACCCCAACCAGGGCCTGCCAGGCAGACACATACCTTGACAATCCCTGTGCCAAGGAGCAGGAATGCTGCAGACAAATCCCCCCGCGGGGCCGGCAGCGGTTGGCAGACAGCTACAGATCGCTGGGGCTGAGCTGAATGATAAACCAGGCATCCCTCCGGCACAGAGGGGCTGCAGGCTTGGCCTCCACACCTCAGACCCGGCTCTACTGGTGTCACTGGGGCAGAGGAAAACAGTAAAGCTCCAGTAAAACCAGAGCAGCGGGCTCAGCTCAGTGCCCAGCAGCGAGGGGTGCGGGGACAGCTCCATCCCTGTCTGGCATTCCCATGCCACCTGCATATGAATGAAGGGAAAATAGGACATCAGTTGCTGTGGTCAGAGATGGAAATGGTTGTTCAGATGGGCTGGGAGGGCCCCCAGGTGCTGGTTACTCACATCTCGAACAGGGTGAGCAAAATGTTAATGGAGGGGGCCCAACGTTCCAGCCCCACTCGCTGCTGCTCCCAGCGCTGCTGGGACACTGACAGGAGGGGAACGGCCACCAAATGTCCCCCACCACCATCCCCTGGGACATGGTGCCAACTGGGGAAAGCCCCTCCCTGCTGGTAGGTATTGCTCCCATAGCACAGGGGCACATCCTGCTGGGAGCAGGGGTCAAAGCCACCAGAGAGGGACAGGACAGGGCCAGAGGGGGACAGGAGGACAATCAATACAGGATGTGACACCGCAGGCCCCGACCCAGCTGTTGTTCAAACACACATCAGGCCACCAGTCCTTCCTCGCCATTCCCACCTCACGCTGGGCTCAGGGTCAGGTTCACAGCTAAGGTGCAGCCAGAAAGCCCTGACAGTTCTTTACTCACCCCCTGGGAGAAGATTAAGTTTAAATCTAGAAATTTCACCTGAACCTAAAACTGAAAAAAATTACAATCTAATAAATAAAGGAATTATCTTAAAAAAAAACCCCAAATCTCGCTAAGCTTGGAAGTGTTTTTTGAAGCATTTTGGTTTGATTTTTGATGCTTTAGCTAAGAGGAAAAATGCTAAAGCTGGAATGGAGCCCCTGGACCTCGCAGTATGTTTTCATAATTATTCACCAAACACATCGATGAAATATATATGTTTCCACAAAACCCTTCTCCAGTGTGTGGAATCAGCATTTCCTGACGACAGCATTCCACTGGAAAGTGTTTGGTCACCTCTCAAAAATGCTTGTGCTCCTCAGAGATGATCAAACCCCCCCTGCCCACGCTGTCCGTGCCACCCCCATCCTTGGAGCCACCCCAGAGCTGCTCCCACCCCAGCTCTGTGCAGGGCTTTGCTTGAGGGGATGGAAACAGCAGAGAAGCTTGAGATAATAATTTCCCTAATACTTTAATAATCTAAATTCTCCCAGCAGAAGGCTGGGGGGCTGTGCCCAGGCTGGGCACCCCTTGCCTTGCCCAGCCCCACGGGCTCAGGCTCTCCCGGGACTCGGGTGCTTCCCTGGGAGCCCAGAACATGCTCATCACACCAGGAGGCTCCTCGGGCCGTGTTTGCACAGGCTGGGGCAGGAATGGGGCTCCTCCACCCTGTAGGTAGCAGCCAGGGAGAGCTGTCAGGGTGTCAGAGGGATGAACCCTCCCTGCTCCTCGCTCCAGGTGGGCACCTTGGCACAGAGGTGCCCGATCCACAGGGATACCTCGGAGCTGGGGCAGCAGCCAGCAATGCAACTCCCACAGCTTCCTCAGCTCAGGTAGGGATTGGGAGTCTCTCTGCTGGGGTGAGCTCAGAGATGCCCCAACATTTTCTTTCCCCCTGGAGTCTTCTCAGCTTCCTTACCTGGACCATTGCTGGGTTTGGGATGCTTTTTAAATTACGTGCTCCGACAGAGGGATGCAGCAGTGTAATCTGGGTGATTGGCTCCCTGTGCTGCTTTCAGGCTGCTGAGGGGACACTGACGGAATTTGGATGATCCTGATGGGTGAGCTGAATGGAGCAGAACATGTAGTAAGGGATGGATGTGCTCCAGGAGAGCCTCCATGGAGCTGGTTGGGAAGATGCTCCTGCTGTGGTGGTGGCCCTGGTGCGAAGGTGCAGTATCCTGTGCTCAGTAGGCACATGGCTCTTCCCAGGGCTCTGCAGACACCCCAAATCCCTGTGCCAGCTCCCTGTCTGCTCCCAGCGCTGGCAGTGGCTTATGCCCTGTGAGCTCTGGCAGCCGGGAGCAAGCGCTGGCACAGGGAGCCAGGACATCTCACCTCTGGTGATTAATTATCCCCTGAGCCTGCCGACTCCTTCACCTCCAGTCATAATTCAAAGTCTCTTAAAAAATCCGTGTTTTTCTTCTCCCTGTACCATTTAATTAGTTACACATGTCCCCGGGACAATAATTTTTATGGAGCGCTTGGAAAATTAAAAGAAAAAGGTGATAAGGCTTCCTCACTCCCTGCTGCCCTCTGCCCCGAGCGCCCGGGGTCTTGGTCCCCTCGCTCCCGGGGACTGCTGGGGATGCCCGAGGGGGCACGGGCTCTGCAGGGCGGTTTGCCCGGGGGGAGCAGACCCCCATCGCGCCCTCTGTCCTCCCCGAGGGGCTCGGGGAACCGGAGGGGCTGTACCGCTGCACCAAAGGAGGGTGCGGTGCTCCCCGGCTGCCCCTCCCGGCGGGCACAGTCCGGGAGAAAGTGGCCGCAAAGCGCAGCCCCCGCACCCTGCCCGCACACTGCCCGCACCCCGCGCCCTGCCCGCACCCTGCCCGCACCCCGCGCCCTGCCCGCACCCCGTGCCCTGCCCGCACCCCCTGCCCTGCCCGCACCCCGCGCCCTGCCCGCACCCCCGTGCCCTGCCCGCACCCCGCGCCCTGCCCGCACCCCCGTGCCCTGCCTGCACTCCGCGTTGCCAGGGCGACGGCAGGTAAAGCTGCCCGAGGAGTATTTGCTTAACCTGCTCCTTCCCCATCTTCACCCACTTTTGGGAAGAAAAGGAGGGGAAAAACCTCAAATCCACCTGGAAGGAACCAAACCCGGAGCCGTCTGGCCCCATCCTGCTCCTGTGCACAGTGCCAGCCCTTCCTCCTGCTGTTTTACACTGCAGCAGAATCCGACTCTACTACCAGTGAAAACAAGAGGTCCTGTCTCCCTTTTATAGAAATAAATATATAAATCCCTATATATATATCCAAATATATCTCCTCTTACGCAGATCTCCCCTGTCTAAGTCTTTATGGCCTCGGTGGATTTCCTGTGGAAGACCAACATAGATTCCCAGAATGGTTTGGGTTGGAATGGACCTTAAAGCCCATCTGGAGGGAGGCAGGACCTGCTCACAGCCCTGCTGGTGCCCCATCAGCCCCAGATCATCCCTCCCTGACCATCTCCAGGCGATGGAGACTCTGATGGTGTGAGGGCCCATCTCCACTCCCCCTCATCCTGGCTGGAGTGTTTGGACCCAGCCCAGGCTCTGCTTGTTCAGGATATGCTGTTCCTTGCCAATGCTCCAACACTTTAGTTTCCATCCAAAAACCCAAGACAAAACACGAGCAGGGGGGAAGCACCGGAGCGGGTGCCCTGGATTCATCCGTGGTGAAATCTCTGTTTGGAGATAAATGTAGGAATTCAGCCTGGGATGAGGGGTTTGCAAAGCCCATGTAAGGAAATATTTGCTTTAAAGGAAGAGATCAACTCCCCCCCAGCCCAGCTCTCTCGTCCCCATTGCTGTGACCAGCCTGTGCCCTGTGTCCTGCACGCTGCTGCTGGCAGGTGGCACAGGGCATAGAGGGGACAGTGGCCAACCAACCACAGGCCCCCCCACTGCCCTATGCAACTGGGGGGTGCTCCCAGGCTCCCTGCCCAGTGACCTGGATGAGCTGGGGAACAGACCCTGCTGAAACCCACCCGGTCCTGCTCCGTGTGCTGCCGAGCTCCAGCCACCACACACTGCAACCCCTCACCTGCCTGAAGTGGGAGAGAGGAAAGAAAAGGGGAGGGAGAGAAAAGCCCCCCTGAAATGGGGATTTATGGTCACCAGCGACAAGTGCAGGGGACTTGCAGAGACCTCCAGGTTTTATGAGAAGTGCTTGAGGGTTGACTGGCTGCTTAAACACATCTCTGCTAATCCCAGCACAGCGTATCCAGCTCAAATTGGAAAAGAAAAAGGTTTAGCAGGAAGACAGGGGGAAAATGAGAGCATAAAACATATTTTACATCGTGTTGGAGGAATATGTAATTTACAGCAAATTGATGTTAAACAAACACTAGAGGTGGCCGCAAAGGTGGGGGACAGAGCAGAGGAGCTGCTTCTTCAGGCAGCAAAAGGGGGTTTTCTCCAGTGCAATTCTGTTCCTCTCCAGAGATTTGCTGGCACTGGGACTGCTGCACCTGGCAGTGCCAGGGCAGGAACAGAGGACAGTCTGGAACAGGGACACCACATCTGGGACAAGACAGCACAGGAGGAGAATTCCCAGGAGCCATAGGCTCTTCGTTTTTACTCAGAGCCCTCCTTGTTGGGCTGTGTCTCTGCCTCAGCCCCTCCTGTGCTGTCCCAGCTGAGGAATGGCTTCCCACTGCCAGAGGGCAGGGTTAGGTTGGATATTAGGAGGAAATTCTTCCCTGTGAGGGTGGGGAGGCCCTGGCACAGGTTGCCCAGAGAAGCTGTGGCTGCCCCATCCCTGGAAGTGTCCAAGGCCAAGTTGGAGCCACCTGCTCTAGTGGAAGGTGTCCCTGCCCATGGCAGGGGATTGGAATGAGATGAATTTTAAGGTCCCTTCCAACCCAAACCATTCCACAATCCTATGGCACACAGGAGCCGGGGTGTGCTGCCTCCCAGCCCCGCAGAGCCCAGGCAGGCGTGGGCAGGTCGCTGTGCCAGGACGTGCTCCCCCCAGGACAGCCCCTGAGCAGCTCCTCCAGCTGCTCCATCTCCCCTGCCCGTGGGAGGAGACACGAGCCCAGCCCGGGTGGGACCAGCCTCGGTGGTGGCAGAGGATGGGTTTGCTGCAGGGGCTGTCGGGAGCTGTTTCCCGGGGAAAAGGAGCTCCCCTCTCTGTCCTCTCCCCCACTAGCATTGCTGAGGTGAGGTGGGGTGTGTTTAGGTCCCAGTGGAAGAAGAGCAGCTCCAGCAGGATAACAAGCAGCCACAGGCAAGGCTGTGCCTTACGAAGGGTGTAGGAGTTTTTGGGGGTGATCCTGCTGCCCCTCCCAGGGCTGCCCTGTCCTGTCCCTGCCAGGTGCTCGCTGTGTCAGTGCCAACACCTCTGTCACCTCTCTGCCACCTCTCTGCCACTGTCCCTTTTCCAGCAATGCTGTGAAACACAATTAAGAAGATGCTCTTTTCCCGCTGTGTCCAGCTGCTTCCCTCCACACTGCTGGCTCTGACCTTCCTCTTCTCCTCTGCCACCCACCAGCTCCAAGGCCACTGTGGATGTGCAGAGTGGGATTCAGGACTGTCACTCCCGGCTGTGCTGTCCCCCCACCGAGGTCACAGTGGACATGAGGAATGTGGTGTCTCCACTCCCAGTTCCCATCCCAGCTCCAGAGCAGCCAGGGGCAGCAGTGAGGGGGTCAGATAAGTCACCCCCCTGCAGACAGAGCTGTGTGGTGCCTCTGTGGCTCCCTGCCCTGAGAAATGCTGGCTCTCACTCACCGAGGGCTCTCGCCTGGCTCTCCACGGCAGCCGCAGGCTACCAGGAAATTTATTAGACTTGTAAAACTTCAGGGCTCAAATCTAATTGTCTCCTTCTCCCCCAGCTCCCTGGAGGAAGTGCTTTGATTTAAGCCCCAATTCCAAACCCAGCCAGCGCATCAGCACTCCACGCTCAAAGTCAAATGAGCAATTTGTGCGAGGGCCAGAGGATAATTACAGCCCCCACTGCTCACAGGTTGGGGACCAGGGAGCAGCTCATGTCCTGACAGAGGGGAACCCCTTGCTTGAGGACACCAGTCCACTTCACCTGACCCAGACTGGGACAGAGCTCAGAGCTCCCAGCTCACCGTGACAGCAGCCACGGGCAGGAACGTGGCACTTGTTCTCCAGCAGCAGCAACCCCTGAAGGTGAACAGAAAGTCCTCTGACGTGGCTCTGCCTGCACGGCTGAGAGCCCCCAGACTTGCAGAGGGACACAGAAAAAGCTGTGAGGGGACTGAGGTTGGTTTAATGGCATAAGAGCTTCCAGCTGAGTTGGGTTTGCTCAGCCACACAAAGCAGCACCTGATAGGTGGGAAGTGGGGCTGTGGGCAAGTCCTGAGAGGCTGGGTGGGGAGAAAAAGGGGTTCAGAAATGAAGGGGCTGAAGGTTTGTGTTGGAGTTTAACTCCAGTCTGGAGCTCAGTCTCACACAGCCCATCACCCCCAGTGACCTTAGGGTCGTCCCTTCTTCCAGCTTTTTTGGGGAGCAGGAACTCCATGTGCATGTGCTCGGGGTGAAGGCAGCCAGTCTGTGGAGCTGCCTGTGGAAGTGAGGGCTGGGAGTTCAAGGAAGAGGGGGGCTGGGATGATGTGGGATGGCTGAGATGCTCTGGCTTTGGGGAGGTTTCCAGATGGACCAAAGCTGGTCAATCCATGGAGGGGGGGATGTTCCACTGAAGCCTTGGGATGGTCCAGGTGCTTTTGCCACTGTAACTCCCTTTAAAACTCCTGTGCAGCCCCTTGCTGACCCTCCTGGGCCTGTCCTTCCTCGTGCCACACTGCCCAGTGATGGGAACCCTGCTCCAGCCCTGCCTGCTGCTGTGTCCCCACAGAACACAAGGCTTTTTGCGTGGGGAAGAACATTTGTCTGATCCCTTGACTGGAAAACCACCCTGAGCTCAGTAAATCCCCTCAGCCTTTCTGATGGCTTCACACAGACTGTTTAATTGGTCATTTTTTGTGATTACCTGAGGGGTTATCCTGGCAGGGGTAGGATTCCATGGCAGGCTGTAGTCCCAGGGATCTGTGTCACTGGCTCCATCGGCTGTGGCCACTCAGGGTTTGTTGCCTGGAGCAGCTTCATTACAGCAAATTATAAACTTGAGTAGATTTTGCAGCTCTGCTTGGGGCCTGCCTGGCATGAGCAAACCTGCTTCCCCCAGCAGGCTCTGCCTTCCCTCTTTGCTTCTCTCTTAAAGGTGAACTTGGTTCTCCCATTCCTCAACCAAACTTTCCCTGAGCAGGGCTGGCCATGGCAGAGCTGCCAGGCTGAGCACCTTCCTTCCCTGCATGCCCCATCCCCATTCCAGCTTGGAGAGGGAATGATGCCATGGGGGTGCTGTGGAGCAGCAGTCTTCTCCCACCCCTGGAAGTCCAAGGCCAGGTTGGACAGGGTTTGGAGCAATCTGGGATAGTGGAAGGTGTCCCTGCCCGTGGCAGGGGGAATGGAACGAGATGAGCTCTAAGGCCTCTTCCAATCCATGCCATTCCATGATTCTATGATTCCCAAATGGGGGTGTTGAGCCCAGGGAATGGGGCTCCTGCTCCTGATGGCTCAGAGCTTGCCAGACTGAGGAAGGATCCCACGTGGTGTGTGAACTCGCAGCCTTCCCTGGCTCCTGATTTCCTGGTACTCACAAGCTGCTCCCAGGCAATTTGCAAATAAGAAAGGAAGTTAAAATTCAGTCTCCAGAAATAGCTGATTTCTGGGTTTGCAACTTGTCTGGGAGCTGCTCACAATTTTGTCATTCGCAGTTGGGAAAAAGGAGGAAAAAAAAAAGGAGAGAAATAAGAACATGCAAAATCCAACAAGGGCAGAAAGCTGGAGTCTGACTGGAAGTTGGAGCTGGGAATTGCAGATGATGCCCAGGAGATGCTTGGAGCAGTCCAACACACTCTGAGCCTGGTCCCCAGGCACTGTGCCATTGGAGAGAGGTGACAACAGCCCTTCCTGGACAGCTCTGCTGTGTCCAGCCACCGTGGTGCCTCTCATCCACAGGAATGAGTGGATACAGTGCCGGGAGTGGATCAGGGTAGATTTATGAGGAGGGATTAAAAGAACTAAATATACAGAGTTTGGTGGAGAGACATTTAAAGGAAAGGGCACGTGTGTACAGGGAGGGAGTGAAAAGTATAATAACAGTCTATAAATATTTGAAGGTGGAGGCACCAAGCAGCAGATTGATTTATTCATGGCCATGTCCATAAATGGGATGTGGCTACGGAAGAGGGAGAGAGAGACTGGATGGGGAGAAGCTGTAGAGGTTTCCCTGCAGAAGGAGCAAGGATCCCATTCCCTGGGCTCAGTACCTGGAGCCAGGCAGAGGTGCTGGGTGGGCAGAGGGAGTGTGGGCTGCCTGGCTCGGGGCTGAGTGGTGCTCCAGGTCAGTGCTGTACAGCTGAAGAGATGGCCTGGGCTCTGTGGATTCCATCAAACTCAGCAGTGTGAGGCTTCTCCATTCATCTCTTCCCTGCTCAGACAATGCCTGCACTGCTCCTCCTCCTCCTCCTCCCGCTCCCCCAGCCCCTCGTGGTGCCAAGCTGTTCATGTGTAAGTTGAACATCTTGGGCAGGACGCACGCTCCGAGCCCTGCCCGGTTTCCCGGCGGCCCCCCCGTGCCCACCCCCCCGTGTCACATTCTCCCCCCTGCCTGTGCCACGCTGGGTGGCAGAGCCGGGCTGGCAGCGCCGCCGCCGCGCCAACGCGACAGATGGGAGCGAGGAAGGCTCCGCCTGTGCCAGGGTGAAAATGGCTCAGCTGCAAATGAATATTTCCAGAAACCTCTTCTTCCTTGGTTTATAATTATGAGCAGATTTTCTTGTGGATAAAAGGGAGGCTGGTTTCAAAAAAGAACTGACCCTGTGTGGGAAGAACTGATTCTTCTTGGAAAAAAATATGGTGCCTTGAGCAAGTTTAACTCTTCTGCTTCCTCCAGGCAGCAGCAGATTTGCTGCAGCCAAATTCCCAACAGCCAACTCCAGGCCTGAGACTTGGCACCAGCAACCTCCCAGAGCAGGAACTGGAGTCTGTTTTAAAACAGCCAGTTCCTCTTTGCAGGTTGTGTGAGGGGGGCTGTGATGCCAAGTGAAGTCCCTCCCTGGAGGCTCCTGGAGCATCCATGGCAGGCAGGACTCCACAGAGGAAGGCCTCTGGCGTTGTGACTGGGAGGCACTGGTGGGAGGCAAGAGGTGGTGGCATTGCCCGGTGATGGCCTTGATTGGTGATGGCCATGGCTAAACCCACCCCCACGGTCACCTGATGCACACTGGGGCTATTCAGTGGGGAATTTCTGCACGGGAGAACACTCTGGATTGGATTTGGTGTATTTAAATTCAAACTGTTATTCTCTGGAAGGCAGCTGGTGCTGCCCAGGATGGGCTGGGTGAGCACTGGGCCCCATCCCATGTGTGGGTGCCTTTGCCTGCACCCACTGCCCAGGGAGGGGTGAGGAGGCAGCTTGGGATGAGCCGAGATGTCTGTGGTCAGATCACACCATGTCCATGGTCACATCACACAATGTCCATCCCATCCCTCTGCTCTCCAGACCATCCACACTGTGTGTTGTGACTTCAGCAGGATCCAAGCCAGGAGTGCTGGGAGACAGGATCGCCTTCCCTGTACCCAAAACGCCTTCGATGTGTCAGAAATGACACGGAAAATTTGCGCGACAGACGAGAGAGGCAAAGGGGTCCTTGGAAGTTTTCCCCAGCGTGAGAGAAGCTCTTGAAGTTGATTCATATAACAGCCACCTTATTAGAGAGCGTCTCGGCGAACTTTGAACAGCTCTCGATATGGAAACAAATCTGCCTCTATAGCAGCAGTTTTCTGTGTTTCTTTTGATAACGATAATGATCTTACATTTCTGTGCTGCCTTTCATCTTGCCGGATCTTAATGAGCTTTACAGACAAATGTGCAAGCGATACGGGCAGATCCATTCTCCCGGCGATGCCAGGAGTGGATGTGGCAGGTGTCTGCTCAGCCACCGCGAACCAGCCGGAGCGGGAGGGAGCGGGGCTTGTTTTGATTTCTCGTTATTTATTGAAAATGCAGGCAGCATTTTAGAGAAGCGGAATTTGGCAGGCTCGAATTTGGCCAGGACAACAAAGTTGTCTCTCTGTCTTTCCTTTTGGAGCTGTTCCTCTCCTCGATACATATTTCCCTCGTGTCGGTGCCAGGGAAGGGATCGCTTCCCAGCGGCTGGAGCTGCTGCCTGGCGTGGAGGCGGACAGCTCCAGGGCTCTGCTAAGTGTTTAATGTGCTTTACAGGGAGGGTGGTGATGCCAAGAGGAGAGAGATGTGCCAGAACAGCCGGTGGGCCATGCCCACGGTGCTCAGCTGGGCTTGGACTGAGGTGCCGCATCCATCACAGCCTCTGCCTGGAGTTCGGCTCCTGGTTTTTCTCCCTGATGCCCCAAATGATGCAGTGGGATCTGCTCCCTCATCCACAGCCTCTGTCCTAGCAGGATATTTCCAGCAACTGTTGTGTTCAAGGGTAGAGGCATCACCTTGAAAGCTGGGCTCTGTGTCCCCGGAGTCTCGTCTGTTCCCAATCCATCAGGCCAATTTAGTGTTGCTGTGAGGAGTGGCAGTCCCCGAGCAGAGCGTGTCCCCTCTGCCTCCAGCCAGGGCACTGCTCATTCCTCCCCATAGCAACCAGCTGAGGAGCCAGCCCAGAGTGCAGAAGGAAAGGCAGGAGCTGGGAGCACCTGAAATGCCCCCGGGTTCATTTCTGAGCCAATGTTCTGCTTAATGATCCCAGGCCAAGGAGAAAACTGCTGTTGCTCAGGTGTTGCTGGAGCCTCCTGCCCTGCCCACCCATAAGACTGTTCTCCTCCTCCTCCTCCTCGTTAAACCACCAGGAAATGGGCTGACCCCACCCCACCCCAGCACCCACCCAGGGCTGTGGCTGAGTGCACAGTCCCTGCCCCTCCTGGGGACATCCCACCTCGCTCAGGTTGTGCCCTTTCCTTTTGGCCCTTTGCTTCACAAATTCTTTCAACCCTTTGGGGTTTCTGTGGAAGCAAATTCCTTTTCTCTCCTCTGTTTCCCTTCCTCTCAAGCTGACCCCTCCTGAGAGCCCTTTTATCCTCCTGTATCTCCATTTCCACCTCTTTTTGGGGGGGGCTGTGGTGGGGTTAACCCTTCCTTTGCTGTTTGCAGTTTGTAAAAATGATGCTGGCTCAGGATATTTGATTTTAAAAGCAAACTCCCACGTCTACCTCAGCAAAATAGTGCCACATCCCTGCCAGGGTGCCCACGGTAGGCTGATGTGGGACATCCCAGCCCAGAGGTTTTGCTCTCATGTTCACTCCCGAGGCTTCAATTCACTGCAGAGCAGGGAATTTAGAAATGGGTTTGAATTTAGGAGCAGAATGAGATATCTCTATGCATCGTGGCAACACTCACAGCAGCGGGAGCCCAGATGTGCCCAGGGTGCCTCCAGCAGTGGCTCTTGCTGCTGTCTGAGGTGGATCCTGCTCCTCTGCCCCAGTTTGGCACTGCCTGGAGGCATCACGGCTGCTGGTGGGACTGGTGCCCAGTTGGGTGCTCCTGCCTGCCCCTCCTCCCCTGCCCGGGAGGAACCGTGCTCCCCCTCCCCGGAGCGCTGATCCCGGCACTGCGCCGCTTCCCATATTTCTGGCAGTAAAGCTGTAATCTCCCTCGGTCCTCAGAAAGCTCCGGGAGAGATTGATGGGAGCCCAGGTCAGCCATTAGTGACCGCTGCATAAATCACCCTTATTAGCCCTGCTGCCTTGGCAGGGAGAGCTGATTACGGCCCCGCACGGCTGGGAAGCATTACGGGATCCTGGCTGCTTACCTGGGGCTGCTGAGGGTCCCCGCTGGGCCAGCACCTTATCTGCCCAAGGGCGGGCTGCAGTCTCCTTCTGGTCCTTCTTTTTGTGGTCTGTACATTTTTATCCCTTCCCTGAACCCCTTGGTGGTGTTTAATCAATCCCAGACTGGGCTTGGGCTGGTACTGAGACGAGGAACAGCGAGGGAAGGGCTGTGGAGGTGGCACAGGGGAGAGGATGTTTGGTGGCCAACAGGGAGAGAAGGGCCCATGGGGAGATGAGCTAAATGCTCATTTGCTCCAATAAAAATTCATCAGTAAAACTGATGGACAGCAAAGAACACAAACACTGACTCCCCTGGATATTGATGTGTGATGGGGATGCTGGAGTGGTTATTGGGAGAGTGCCTGTGGATTTGGGAATTGTCCAGTCCAAGACTGTCAGGCTAATTTGACTGTTCATTTGGCATTTGGTGTGGCTACTAAGGAAGAAGTTTTTTTAAAATGACGGTGGTAAAAAACTAGCACAGGTTTCCCAGAGAAGCTGTGGCTGCCCCATCCCTGGAAGTGTCCAAGGCCAGGTTGGATGGGGCTTGGAACAACCTGGGATAGTGGAAGGTGTCCCTGCCCATGGCAGGGGGAATGGAACGAGATGAGTTCTAAGGTCCCTTCCCATCTAAACCATTCTGGGTTGCTGCTATGGGAAGAGCCACCGTGACTCCACAGCTGCCGTGGATTTCCCACGTTTGCACCCACTGCCTCACTCTGAATAATGGACAGTGGCAGAAAATGGAGGAGTTTGCAGGTAATTTTGGATCATGGAAGTCTAACTCTTGGTGCAGTGGCCTTGGTTCTCTGCTTGTTTACATGGAGATGATTGATGCTGCTACATTTGTGTTTGGAGCACTGCAGGGAAAGCTGAAACCCCTCCAGACTTGTTTCTCTCTGAGAATTGGAAAAAGATAAAAAATGAGATGAAAAGCTAACAAAAAAAGACAAACAAAACCATATTGAGAATGTTTTTATTCATGTCAACTTCCATGAAGCTCCTCTCTCCTCCTGTTCCTCCACTCACCAAACGTGAGCATCCCTCAGGGGGGAATTGGCTGTCGGAAGCTGGGGTACAACCGGGGTGTATCTGGTTACAGCTCTGGGCTCAGGAGAGGGCCTTGCAGCTGAGGACTGGGCCTATCATTCCTCTCTTCAGCTACAGCACAAGGCCCGCGGTGCCAGAGTTGGGTTAAATGTCCAATTAGTCTCTCACACTTCGTGTTAATCGCTGTTGTTTGTTGCTGAGTGAGAGCCGGTGGGATCCATTAGCTCCTCTTCCTCCTGGGCTGGCCAGCTGGCTTGGGCTGGCTCCAGGTATGACTTGGGGTCTGCCACTGTGGAGAAATCTGGCCTGGTGTCCCTTGGGAAGCTGCGTGCTGCGTTCACTGCCTCGAGGTGATCCATCACCCCGGTTTTTGGCTGGAGGAGGCACAAAGGGAATGGTTGGGACAGAACGGCGAAAGCCTGATGGCGTTTCACAGGGAGGCAACTGGCAGGCAGGGACGTAAGGATTAATGTGGAAATACAATTAATAATCTAGGGAAAAGCTGCCAAACAAGGCTTGAGGGGGGAGGGGCTTTAGAGGTGCAGGATATGAGCTCATACCTCGTCCCATGTGGTGAGGAGTGAGCTGGGTGATGAACGTCCCACAGCCGGTGGGTGCATCCCTCCTGTTCCAGCCTGAGCATCCCCTTGGCTCCCTGGGAGGTGGGAAGGAGCTGAACCCGCCTTTCCTTACCTCTTGAGCACAGAAGAGCAGCATCCAGCACTTCTTGCAACTTTCTTGGCAGGGAAAAGAACAAGTGCCAGGGTGTTTTGTTGGCTCCTCATCCTCGCTGGCATCAGAGCAGCTCTGTGACTCACACAGCCCTGGAGGGAACAGATGTGTACGCTGAGGTTGGGCTGAATTTAGCCAAATTCCTCAGACCCTGAAAGCAGAGAAGAACCCCTCTGCCTTGGGCTTTGTGGTCAGTGTTTGTATCAAGCACTAGAGGTGACCCAAAGGCCCATGAGCCTTGTCCACCCCAGATGTGCTCATAATGTGAGCAATATGAGCTCATAATAGAGTGGTGGTGCTGGGCTGATGGTTGGAATTGATGATCTCTAAGGTCTTTTTCAACCTTAATGATTCTATGATTTATAATTTCCCTCTCCCCACACTTGTAGGGACACCTTGTTTAAAAAGCTGCTTTTTATCTAAGATGGTTGATGCCCTCTCCCAGCTTCTCCAGCAGCAGGCAAATGTCATTGTCCCTGTTTTACAGGCAGAGGGGACACTTGGCCTGTGGAGAGTCAATGTCAAAGCCAGGGTTACACCTCGAGAGCCAGCCCATCCTCCCCCCCACAGCATCTATTTCTCTCCAAGCAGCATCCACCCTGTGTGAGACCAGGGCTATAAAGAACAAATAAAATGCTGTGCAAGCCAAAGGCAACGGCATCATTTAAAAACATGCACAAGGTTAAGAGGCTCGGGGAGGACGTGGTGCCTGTGGATGGATGGCTGGAGAGCCCCTGGATGAGACCTGAAGGGCTGCAGAGCACCAGGCAGCACCAGCAAAATCAGCCAGTGCACAGGACACGGGAAAATCTGGCTCCTCACCTGCCCAAGGACTGTCCCAGGTGCGTGCCCAGGGGTGCAGAGCGGCTCCCCATCGCCGTGTTCCCGAGGGAAAGGCTGATGGATTGGTGTTTGCAGCACCAGGCATGGCCCTGCAGAGTCATCCCAAGCAATTAGCTGGGAGTGATGCACTGCTGGCAGTGACAGCTCCCTCCAACTGCTCCGGCCGTCCCGGTGTGCGGCACATTCCCAGCTGGAGAGGCAGATCCGGGAGCAGCCGGAGCGCTCCCGGGGCTGTGAGTCTCCTGGGGCGCGGGCGCAGGATGGAGGGATTTTTGGAGCGTTTAGAGCCGTTTGCTCTCCCAGCCCCGCAGGCAGGGCCTGGGGCATGTTGCCTTCCCAAATTAGGCCGCTGTCAGGTTTGTCGGCTGAGGTTTCATTTAATTTTCTTCACCGCCTCGCTCCGGGCAGCCCCGTGTGGATACCCAGGCCAGGATGGAAAGAGCCGGGCAGACCTCGGTCGGGCTCCAGGCTGAGCTGTTAACACTGATTGGCCATTGAATATTCAGGAGGGTGAGAGGCACCCGGGATGCTCTTGCAGTCAAGGCTCACTGGGTCTACACTCAAACCTTGGTTCTGCCACTGGCTTCCCGTGGCTACTTGTGCAGACCAGCCTTTGGCTTCCTCAGACAAATCTTTTCATATCCCTGCAGCTGAGTCTCTGGGTGAGTAATGGGAGAAGGCTCATCCAGTGAGGGAGTAATCATAGAATCAGGGAATGTTTTTTGTTGGGAGGGACCTTAAAGCCCATCCAGTGCCACCCCCTGCCATGGGCAGGGACACCTTCCACCAGCCCAGGTTGCTCCAAGCCCCATCCAACCTGGCCTTGAGCACTTCCAGGGATGGGGCAGCCACAGCTTCTCTGGGCAACCTGTGCCAGGGCCTCACCACCTCACAGGGAAGAATTTTTTTCCCAATATCCCATCTAACCCTGCCCTGTGGCAGTGGGAAGCCATTCCCCCTTGTCCTGTCACTCCATGCCCTTGCTCAAAGTCCCCTTCTAGGGCAGGTGGTAGGAATTGGCTCAGTAAATGAACCATTACCAACAGTCTTTATTTCCCAGGGGGATTAGGAAGGGAAGGATCCAACCCAGTCATTCAGCACCAAGCTTGGCTGGAGTGGGGTGTCCATAACGAGCCCCCCCAGAGCCAGCATTGCCCTTCACCCCAGGGATGCCAGCCCTGACCCCCTGCCCAGGCAGGGGCCTTGGGGGGCTCCCCCCTGCTGCTGCCTCTGCGCCCAGAGCCTCTGTCTGTGGCCAGAAGGCAGACCTGGGAGCAGGGCAGGTCCTGAGCAATGATTGATGAGTTTTTCTCCCCAGCCTGTCATTCCCTGGCCGTCTGCTCCGTCCCAGCCCAGCCAGCCCTGGTTTCCTACCTCGGCCCCGCTCCCAGTGCATGGGAACAGCTGGATGGAACCAAATTTTCACTTGCCTTTGAAGAGCCAGCAGGTCCCGTAGCCAGGAAAAACATTTACTGACAAAATAGTAATAGATCTGTTTCCCTTTCATCAGGGGGAGGAAGGCAGAGCTGATGTTGACGTTTCTTGCCCGAAATTCGGGAATCACTGTCATTAAAATGAGAGCCCGGTGTGTTTGCAGCCTGGCCGGGCATCTGACATCCATCAGCCCCCTGGAAGCAGCCCAGGGCTCACAGGGATGGCCTTTGGCTTCCCTGGCTCTGGTGGGCCTGGAATGGTTGTTTCTCTGAAACCAGTGCTTCTGTTTAGTGGTTTTCCCTTAATAAAAGAGATTTTCCTGCCACAAGGATGTCATTGTGGAGGAATTGCTGCTGGGCCTGGTCTCTGAATCATTCAGAACTGGTCTGTCCTCAGAGGCTGGTGACATGAGCTCCTGGGCTCAGCCTCTCTGGGGTAGCTGGGTCCTGCCCCAGCCCGAGATTCACCTCAGGAATTCATCCGGCGTGTGTGGGCTCTTCCCTCGCCACAGCCACCTCCTGCTTGGAGACTGACCCCCACCAAAACCTGCTCCTGCTTCCTGCTTGTCCCCTCTGAAGACACTGGAGACTGTCTTGCAGCCAGGCTGGTGTGGCTCAGGCTGTGGGAAGGGATGGGGGAGAGGGGCTTTCACAGGAACCCCCCGAGCTGCTCTTTTGGATGAAAACCAGAGCATCTCATCCCATTGGTGCTCCCTTTCCTCTGGGGGTTCCCAGGCTCTGTGATGCTCGATGGCACAGGCTTCACTCCCAGCTCCAGGAAGAATCACAGAATCATTCAGGTTGGAAAAGCCCTCCCAGCCCATCAAGTCCCCCCTGTGCCCGATGCCCACCTTGTCCCCCAGCCCAGAGCACTGAGTGCCATAGCCAGGCCTTCCTTGGACACCTCCAGGGCTGGGGACTCCACCACCTCCCTGGGCAGTCCAGAAGTTCCTACATCCAACCTCGACCACACTCTCTGCCCTCTCCCTGTCCACACATGGACGCACAGACACTCTGCCCTTCTTTCAGGTGAAGCTACGCATGATGCCCGTTGCTATTCCTGCTGAGCAAGATTCCTGGCTCTGCTCCTGCCAGCCTCAAACCACCCCTCTCCTCTTCCCTCTGGGCCTGGGGTCAGTTGAGCCCCTGCAGGTTCCCCAGCCATGGTGGGAAAGGGCTGGGGGAGTATCCCAGGGTTTGGGTGACTTCCATGTGCCCGCCTGCCTCTCTCCAGGCCCCCGCGCCACTGCAGGAGCAGCTGCAGCTCCCCAATGCACTGACTCAGGCACGGTTGTCATCTCCAGCAGCCACTGGGCACTGGCAGGGGAAGTGGATTTCAGTGCTCATTAATCCCTGGCCAGATTGCCTCCCTCCCTCAGCTGGTTTTTCCAGGAGCCTCATCCAAGTGTAATCTCGTCACTGGGTTTGCAGTGGTTTGGCAACGACTTGCAGCCTCCTTGTTCCCTGGGCTCCCTCCCCTTGCCCAATCCTTGCCCTTTCATTTGTCAGAGCTTCCCTACGTCCTTTATTTTTCTCCTTCTCTGGTTTTCCTTCGTTTCCATGAGCCCAGGAACACTGGAAGGGAAATTGGCTTCTTTCCCATTCCTGACCCTGCTGTGCAGAAGTGGGGGATGAGCACGTTGCTCATCCCCATTGCAGCTCAGAGGAGGAGGACACCCAAAATCCAACCCTGAAACCCTCGTGTGCATCTCCTGGGGTGCAGCCCCTCCGGCATTGCTCCTGCATGGAATGCAGCCTTTGCTCCCTGCCAGTGCTCCCCTGGGGTCGGCTCTGCCGGCTCCTCCTGCCAGGTCTTATTCAGCTGTGGAGAAACCCGGCACTGCAGAGCAGCGTCCAGATTCCTGAGGTGCAGGAAATATTCCTCTACGCCCTAAACTGAAGGAATATTTTGGCTGGATCTTAGTCTGGATTAAGCTGCAAGCTGGGTGTGAGGGCAAAGCTGGGTTCAGGTGACTCTGGGCAAACAGTGTCGTGATTTCCACGGGAGAAATTCCTTCTTTTAGGCAAAGTGGGTTATTCCTTCCCTGGCATTGATGTATTTGTTGACCAGACACAACAAACAAAGAAGAGGATTAGAAAAATGGGGTGCTGGAATGCAGAGTGGAGCAGGAATGATGAGTTGGCACCACAGCTGGGGAGACATGGAGAGCAAGGAGAGTATTTCCAATGAGTCAAATGCCCTTCCCTCGCCCCAGGCTAAAGGCAAGGGAAATTTCAAAGCAAAGGCAAGGGAGGGATCGCTCCCAAACTCAAACAGAATATTTACTGTTTGCTTTAGGTGGTGGCATTTTTCCTTTGTCCTCCTTCCCTTTCCAGAGATGAACTAATCCTAGGAAATGAGAAGTCCAAACACTTTGTGCTAAAAATGCCCAGTTCAGTTAAGTCTGATCTTAGCCCAAAATTGCAAATAGTTTCCATCTCCCTGAAACTGCTGTTTCCAGTCAATGGGATTTTCAGTCCAGTTACACACAGTCCTCAAAATGGGTAAAGAAAGAAATTCCCCCCCTCTTCCCTGTGCATCCCAGTGCATCCATCCTCCCTGGAAAAGTTGAAGAGTGCCTGTTTTTCGGCAAGCTTTGCCTCGCTTAAACAATGAATTCTGGGAAGTGCCATGGCATGTGTTCTGCAGAAAATCTGAGTGAATGACCACAATATTCCCTCTGGCTCCGTGCTCTGTGAAGCCATTGTTTGAGATGTGTTGCAGGGGTGTTTGGCTTGGCCCAGCGTGTCATCCTCTCTCTGGGCTTTGAATAGACTCTGCTGGAGAAAATGACTGGAATAAGTCTGTTCTCCATTTGCTTTTGGCATTAATTTTGTTGTTTGTTTGTTTATTTCTCTGGGATTATTTTAAGGACCTCGAGGTCCCGCAGCTCGAGAGGCAGGACCTACATGTGCTGCACGGCTGTTCCCCCACTGACAGCTCCAGTGGCAGGGGATGGGGGAAGGTCACGTCCCCCTGGATGTGCTGCTCCCCTCTGCCCTGGGGGACCGAGGCCCCTCAGCACCTCTGCAGATGCAGTTCCACTGGGGAAGCACCGCTGAGTGAACAATGTTTGCTGCATCCCTGGGTGCTCCAGGCTGTGTCCCGGGGATGAGGGGTTCCTGTGAGCCCAGCAGTGTGTCCTGGGAGAGCCATTCCACCTGTCCCCACTGCTCTGGGGACATCCCTTCAGGCTCAGCTGCAGTCCCTGCTGACCTTCCTTCCATCCGTGTCTCTGCTTCCGTCTCACCTTTGCTCAGGAAGATGATTTAATCTGGGTTCTTCAGAGAAGGCTCCAGGGAGACCTTTGACCCCCTTCCAGTGCCTAAACAAGCTCCAAGAGAGCTGGAGAGGGACTTTGGACAAGGGATGGAGGAACAGGACAAGGGGGAATGGCTTCCCACTGCCAGAGGGCAGGGATAGATGTGATATTGGGAAGGAATTCTTCCCTAGGAGGGTGGGGAGGCCCTGGCACAGGTTTCCCAGAGAAGCTGTGGCTGCCCCATTCCTGGAAGTGTCCAAGGCCAGGTTGGACGGGGCTTGGAGCAATCTGGGATAGTGGAAGTGTCCCTGCTCATGGCAGGGGGTGGAACTGGATGAGTTTCAAGGTCATTTCCAACCCAAATCATTCTGTGATTATGGGAACCAGCCTGAGGCCCCAACTCGCCAGCCTCTCTCAAAGGGATGGACTCCAGGATGCATCCTGGGGGTCCATAGGGGTCCCCCCCCATCCCACTCCCCTCTCCCAGGCAGGACCAGCTCCTCCCAGCTGATTCCCAGCTATTTGTCTGAGCTCCCACAAGATCTGAGCACTGGGAGCCTGGCACAGCCCCAGGCAATCTGCTCCAGAGCTTTGCTATCCTTAGAAAGGCTTTTGTAAACACCAATCTGGATCTTTTTTGCTGCAATTTCGTTTCAGACTGTTGTCATGTGTCCCATCCAGGCAGACCCAGTTTGTTTGCTCTGGTGGATGAAATGCTGGAGAAAACTGAGGTCTGAACAATATCTGGTTCTGCCCAGACCCCCAGGGGCACCCATGGGAGGTGACATCCCAAGTTGTTCTTCCCCATCCTGCTGGCATACCACAGAATCATAGGATTGTGGAATGGTTTATGTGGGAAGGGACATTTCAAGGTCATCCAGTTCCACTCCCTGCCATGGGCAGGGACTCTTCCCACTAGCCCAGGTTGCTCCAAGCCCCATCCAACCTGGCCTTGGACACTTCCAGGAATGGGGCAGGCACAGCTTCTCCCATGTCAGGGCCTCTTCACCCTCACAGGGAAGGATTTCTTCCCAATATCCAATCTAAACCACAGGGACTTCTTAGCTCTGCCTTGAAAAAGAGGAAACCTTGGGTCAAACAGCCAAAAAGGTTTGGAAGTATCAGCTGATCTGTGCCCTCCCGAGGGGACTCAAGGCGTTTTTCCAAACCATCCCAGCTGGCATTATCCAAACTGGAGCTGAGGCTGGGAGCTGGTGCTGCTGCACGAGTCCCTCTGGAAGCAGCAAAGGGGAAGGAAGGAGCAGATGGAAAAAAGCAGGAGCGAGACAGCGAGAGTGACAAGCAAGTGGATGTGCATGAGGAGCTGGGAGGAGTGGAGTGGAGAGGGAGCTGTAATTAGGGCAGGTTTCGTTTGCGTGAATTTTGCTGGGTCTGCAGCAGGAGGTTGCCCAGCAGCTGCACAAATGATTTATTACACGCTCACTACATCTGCCCTGTAGGAAGGTAAATAAAATGTACACAGTGTCCCATTTACTCCGACAATCAAGGGGATATGACCCAATTTCTCTTTGACTCAAGCGTTTTCCTGCCCAGGATGAGACCCCCGGGAGGTGGGAGCACCGCGGGCCTCCCCCCCCGGAGCGGCAGCGCCGCTCGGGAGCCGCATTTATCTCCCTGCCCTTGCTGTCGGAAGGATCCCTGAGTGCAGAGTGAGGATCAACACCCCCCGCACCATCCTGCACCTCCGGCAGCTCCTCCCGCGTCCCCCGAGGACTGGTGACCTGTGACAAGGGGGGACATCACGGGAGGTGCCAGCCCCGGCTCGGGGAATCCGCCGGCACCATCTGTGAGTGAGATTAGACGATGTTCTTCCTCTGGCAGAGACAGGAGCCGGGAGCATCATCTGGCTCCCACATCTGCCGGGGCCGCACCGCGCCGGGGAGGGGGCTCAGACCCCGCTGCGAGGAGAAAATCCCGTGTGTGCAGGCGGGACTCGATTTTCCATGAGGGAGCGGGGGCCGTGTTTGCTCAGTCACTCAGCAGGTCTGGGGGAGATAAGAGGCCCCTGCACCCTGGGATCTGCCTTGCCCGGGCTGCGATCCCTGTTGCTGATACCCCAGATACAGCGTTTGCTGAATGTGCAGCGTTTGCTGAATGTGCAGCTTTTGGCCGCTCGGTTCCCGACTGTTTCTGGGATTTTTTTCCACCTCTGCCTGTTCTGTCTCCTCCGGCCTCCCCAGCAGGCAGCCCTGGGCAGGCAGGAGCCCGTGGCCGCTGTCTCCAGCTCTGCAGCCGCCGGGATTTGTTGCAGATGTCGGGCAGCGAGGGGCCGGGAGGTGGCCCGTGGCCAGCGGGGCCCCCACACGCTGAGACCACGGGCAAAAAAATGGGCATGAAGTGGGCATTGAGCTAAAAACCCTCTTCTGGGGATTCGAGTTCGAGGGTTTTGCTGTGCAAAGAAAGAGTCCGTGGGCCGTGGGTTTTTCTGAATCCGATTTTCACACGACTTTAAGCAAATAGTCACAGGAAGCATGTTGTGCTCCGTGTTTGGCTTATCTGCCGGGCTTATCCTGCTGCATGCAGGAAAATACAGCCAGAGAAGCCTTTCTGGAGGAATGAGGAGAGGAGCAACACTCTGCACGGCAGGCAGTCGTGCCAGCCTCCCCTGGCTGCAGCGAGGGCTCAGCCCCAGGGCTCTGGGATGCACACTCTCAACAATTCCTTTTCCAGTCGGTCCCTCTTCTCCCCTCCTGCACCCAGATGCTCCCCCAGCGGTGCAGGAGGAGTGAGGTGGGAGCAGGAGGGAGATGGTCCCACCCCGATGCTCCTCTGGCAGACGGGTGATGCCGAGGACAGGACACGGTTACTTAGCAACTGCTGAGGGATGTGGCTTTAACCCCCCCTGTACCTGGAGCCACCCCAGAGGAGTGGGCACCGTTCCCATCAGAGCCAGGCTCCACGGGGAATTTTTCTCCCATTTGATCATTCTTCTGATCCACACTTCGGGCTGTTTCAGACCCAGAGAGCTGGTCAGTCCTGGGCTGGGATGAATCCGGGATCTCTGGGATGAGCAGAGGCAACACACGCTGGAGCCAATGCCCTTTTTCCCTCTGTTCACTCAGGGCTCCTTCCCCTGCTCCACACTCATGCTCCTCCCACAGCCTGAGGACAAAAACCTAATTGCATGACATAAATTATAGCAACTCTCCAAATAAAAGCTCAGGAAAAAAAGGCTGTGGCTGGATGGACACTTGAGGGCTATTAGAAGATGCATAAATTCCTTTCCTTAGGTTTTTCATTTTTACATGTCTAATTACAGTGAAAGGAGCCTTTCAAGGGCTGCTCAACTGCCAGGGCTCTCAGCAGCCCCTGGCAACTGGAGCGGGAAGAGGTGGCAGGGTCGGACACCCCGTTTACCTTGGACAGAGCCCGGGGCTAAACAAATGCCAAGGGCTTGGGAAGGAGACAGGGAGAAACCGCTGCATTCCCCTGATCTCCCCCGGGAACCTGCCGTGGTTCCCCAGGCACCCATCACTCCCAGGAATATGTCTGTGCCATTGTGGTCCCTCTTTATTTATCTGACGCTCCTCAAACTTTAATTAAAGATGTCTCCTCGGGGTGTGCTTTAGCTCCATTTTAAAGATGGACCGGCTGGAGAAAATGAAAATGAGCAGCGTTTCTGAGGACTGGGAATAAAACCCAGGAGGGCAATGATGGTATTTAATGGTCTGGCCTCCCTCCCTCCTTGTGCTCAGCCTGACAGGGACTGTGGCACTGGCAGCATCCATGGTGACTCCAGATGTTCCAGGGTGGCTTGGAGGGAGCAGGAATGATGTGGAATCCACCAGCCAGGGGAATTTCAGGCTGGGACGGGGAGAAAAGCCCTTAAACCAAGAGAAATGCAGCAGGGTCAGAGGGCAGGTCTGCTCCCAGCTCAGCCCCACTCAGAGCACCCAGCGCATGACGAGACACTGTGATAATTAGGGGCAATTTATACCTCCAGGTCAGGGGTTCACTCTGGCCTGTCATCGATTTTGAGGTGGGTGATAAACTGCCTGGAAAACAGAGCTGTCGGGATAACACGGGAAACGTCCCATTAGAGGGGGAGCTTCTGGAGCAAGCGCTGACATCGGCATCCCCCAAAGCCCGCCGTGGGCACAGCCTGGGGAGGGGACCCTGCGGCTTATTGCTGCTATTCCCCTGTCCCTGCGGCTGGCACATGTCACCCACTGATGCTGTGGTCCTGCCCCAAGCCTCCAGTGCTCTCTGCTGGTTTCCTCTTGGAGTGAAGGTGCTGGGAATGCCGGACATCGGTGGCCTCCCAAGCCAAGAGTCACTCCGTCCTTTTTGGGGAGGGGGTTTGAGAAGGCAGCCACAGGGTCATGCTCTGAAAATCCTTGGGGACATGGATTTTTCTGCCCGTGAACCTGAAAACAAATCCAGGGAAGTTTTGTGCCTGCATTTGTTGCACTTGTTACTGCTTCCCCAGTGCTGGGGAACAGCCTTTGTTTGGCTCCTGGTCTTGGATCCATGAGGAGGTGATTCCCACAACCATCCTGGTTTGCGGGTGGAGGTACTAAAGGCAGTAGTCAAACATGGAGATGCTGAGGTGTGCAAGGCACTGTTTCATCATCAGTTCATCCTGCTGCTGTGCTTGCTCTGCTCCAGAGATGATGGAAGGCAGGAGCTCACCTGCCGGCTCTCCCGCAGGGAGGAGGTTTGTCCCTTGGCTTGCAGCACTCTGCTCACAGACGCACATTCTGCTGCTCCTGGCGAGCACAGCAAGAGCTTAAATATGTTTGCTCCATCCCCTTCTTTGCAAACTGCTCCAGCAGGTAGTACAGTTCCCAGATTTATTCCTCAAGCCAGAAAAGCAGCTGCAGGAGGGAGCTGGATGTGTGTGGCAGCTCGAGCTGGGGCACAGCCGAGCTCTGCCCGGCCAGCCCGGGGTGCTCCCCTGGGTTTGATTGCACCCATGAGATCCCACTCCAGATATGCTGCTCTAGCTGGAGTCTGGCTCTGCTTCCTCTAATTAAAGGTGTCAAGTGATGCCACGGACTGAATTCAGCAGCAGCAGCAAAGTCCTTCCCAAGCACATTATATCATCCAGACCTTGTGCCATGAAATTACAGCCTCGCACAGGAGGTGATGTGCTCTGAACTTCCCGGGCTGAGAGGTGCCCTTTTCTCCAAAAGAGGTCCCAAACAAATTAAAAGTGACCTGGCTCATTGGGATCAGGGTTAGAATTGCTTGATCTGTGGCTCAGGGCTCATCCCCAACCCACACACTTTGTCCTCTCTGGGGATGTCCCCTCAAAGAGCTCATGCTCGACCACCAGGATGGGGATGGAGGGGCTGTGCTGCATCCTGGGGTTGGGAACACGTGTGGGCACTGCAGGGACCATGGCTGGGCACCGTCACAGCCTCCCTGGCATCTCTCCATGTCACCTTTCAGAAATGATCCTTGTCCTGACGGAGACACAAAGAAAAGCCTCCAACCCACGGGCAAGGTGGCAGAAAACAGGCATCTCCAACAACAAAGATTTAAGGAAATCCACACTTGCAAATGGGAAAATGCAAAATTCATCAGGTAAATTCTTTGCTGGAGCTGGGGATGAGGCACCTGAGAACTCCAGTGTCCATGTCCCCAAAACACAGGGCTCAGCACATCCCCCTCACCGAGCACTCAGCTCATCTCCTCCATGGAGGCAGATTTGTGAGGATGCTCCTGTCGTGTCATTAAAACTAATAATAATAAAGAAGGGGGAAGAGCAGTGTGGGGGTGATGGAAAAGGGAGTCTGCAGCATGGAAAGCCACCTGGGAGCTCAGGCACATCCACCCCTCACTCAGAGAAGCCAGTCCCTGGGTGGTCTCTGCCTCTTAATTACAGGGCTAATGCCATGTTACTATCAGGAGAAGTTTCTTAACCTGATAATGAGTAGGAAGCAGCTGTAGCTTGGAAAATGTAATAATTGCAGAGCGGAGCAATGTAATTATAAGGTGTGTATCAACTGCCTCCGTGTTTACTTAGAGGAGACTAAATCCCCTCAGAAGCTGCAGCCATGGCAGCAGCCAGAGCTGTTTCTTGCAGGGGGGTGTAAGTGTGGAGTAAGGGGGGAGCAGAGACAAGCCCTGGCCTGCCCCATGTGCTGATGTGCCAGGGATGGAGCCGAGGCTGTGCTGGATCCTGAGCCTGCAGCACCCAGCAGATGATGGGTGAGCATCGCTCCAGATCCTTGGTGGGGAACTTCCATGGAGCACCATGGTGTGGTGAGCAGCTTGGACATGGAATCACAGACTGGTTTGGATGGAAGGGACCTTAAAGCCCATCTTGTTCCACCCCCTGCCATGGGCAGGGATACCTTCCACCAGCCCAGGTTGCTCCAAGCCCCGTCAACCTGGCCTGGGACACTTGCAGGGATGGGGCAGCCACAACTTCTCTGGGAAACCTGTGCCAGGGCCTCCCCACCCTCGCTGTAAAAACCTTTCTCATTGTACATGCCCATTCTCCCTCATGCACATACTTGTTTTCCCTCATTCTCATTCTGAGGAAAAAAATTCGCCAACTGCTTTTTCCCTGAAAAATACAGATTTGGCTCAAACAAAACATTTGTTGCAGTTTTGCTTGGTGTGCTCAATTATTCTCCACTTTAAAAAAGACAAAATATGCCAATATGGAGAAGGAAAGTGGGTCAGGTTTTAAATGAAACACAGTAACACCGACTCTGAGGCACAGCTGAGCTGTTCCAGCAGCTCTGTCCGATGCCCTCCTTGAGATCCCACAGTCTCTCTCCAAACCTATTGCTGGGCTCCACTGCCTGGGCAACCTTTGCAAATGTCTTCCTTTGATCTTTAATAATTACCCTGTGCTAATGTGTTTGGGATGTGATGAATGAGATGGAGAAGAGGACGAGAGGGTGCAGAGAACCCTCCCCTCACCCTTCCCTGATCCTTCCCTTTCCCCTGTCAAGGTCCTTTACTCGGGTCTGTGACCTGCTCCTGCTGCCATCCCACTCATCAGCCTCACTGGAAAATGGCTCAGGCATCAATTAAGGAATTGGACCAAGGTCTGTGATGAGAGACAATGAACTAATTAATGAGAGGGAATTTTTCATGGCCTCACATTTCCCAGACACTCTTGAAGGGGACACAGTGCTTTCCCCCCGGTGTTGGACAGAGGTGTTGGCAGGTGTCTGGCTGGTCATCGCTCTCCACCAGGTGACATCCCATCCCTCGGCAGCATCTCATACAATCCCAGAATATTTGAGTTGGAAGGGACCTTAAAGCTCATTAGTCCCACCCCCTACCATGGGCAGGGACACCTCCCACTAGCCCAGGTTGCTCCAAGCCCCATCCAACCTGGCCTTGGACACTCCCAGGGATGGGGCAGCCACAGCTTCTCTGGGTGACCTGTGCCAGGGCCTCCCCATCCTCACAGGGAAGGATTTCCTTCCAATATCTCATCTAAATCTCCCCTCTTTTAGCTTCACACCTGGCCCCTGGGCACTGGGAGGATGCACAGAGGGCTTGGATGGAGCTCACACAGTAGAAAACTGATGGCAGGTAAAAATTCAGCTTCCCATCCCTCCTGGATTCACCCTGAATGCCCCAGTGAGTATGTAGGACCCCGTGCCTCCTTTATGTCCCCTCCCATGCTGAGATAAATAAAAGCACCATATTTTTCCACCTTGCAAAGTCCCCATTTGAAGCTTTGCCCTGTGGCAGGTGACACAGATGCTCTTCATGAGCAGCTCTGAGCCAGCACAGGTATTTTCATCCAATAAAGAAACTGGGAATGAGTTTTTCCAATACTGAGAGGTGCCTGCACACGGTTACCAAGCAGCTGTGAGGGTGCAGGTCTGGCTAATGACATCCAGTGTCTCTGCAGGGGCTCTCAGCTTGTGCAAAGTGGGGTCGTCCTCAGCCCAGCTCCTGCCGAACCACTTCTATTTGAGCATCCCCGTTTTCTGGTGTCCTTAGAGGAGCTCAGGCCCTGCACGCTGGAAATCGGGAATGGAGATTAAAGCTGTGTTTGCAAACGGTTGGAGCTGCCAAATCAAAGCCAGAGGATTAGCAAAGCCATTTGCTCCTCAGCTCTGCCTTTCTGCCGTGACCGCGACACGGAGCCCGACAACTCCACTAATCCGGGAGGCAACCAGCCCTTCTCCTGGGGAAATCCAGCTCCTCCACGAGGATTCCGGGGAGGATGGGTGTGGGATGCTCGCTGTGTGCCCGGCTCAGGGACCGTGTGCCTGGTGGGCACACCCAGCACGGGGCTGCTGTGGGGTGGGGAGCAAAGTGCTCACCCCAGCAGAAACCCCTGGAAATTCCCTCCCTTCCTGGTGCCATCCACTGTGTAGGTCATAGAATCATCAAGCATTTGGGTTGGAAGGGACTTTCAAGGTCATCTCCTTCCACTCTTGCCATGGGCAGGGACAGCTCCCACCAGACCAGGTTGCTCCAAGCCCCATCCAACCCTCACTGGCCCTGGAAGAAGGTCCAGGTGAGCTCCCTCGTGGGGAGTTTGGTCAAACTGCACCACCCAGCTGACAAATGGGAGTAAGCTGATGGAGAATGGAGAAACTGAGGCAAAAATAAGGAACTGGCTTTAGTCACATGGCATGTGTGAAGGTGGAGTCCCAAATCCATTGCATGGATCCACTGTCCCTGAAATAGGGCTCCCAACTCCCCAGATGCTTCATGCACTGCTGCCCCTCCTGCATTGCTGAAACCTTGGGAGAAGTCTTAAAGCATCATCTGCTGAGGAATGACAATGCAGATGAGAAATCCCCAGCCAGGTCCTGGTGGGATCCAGGCACCCATCATGCTTTTGACCTTCCAAAGCCCACAAAAGCACTGGCAAACCTCTGAAAATAGGGTATATTTAAGGAAAGCTCCTCTATCACCCAAGATTCAAGCCAGCCCAGCAGCTTCCTCTAGTCCTTTACCTCGGGAATGCCTCGAGGAAAGTCCCTTTGCTTCATGAGTTATTGCTGATGGAACTGCTCTGCCTTTGGCCTCCCTGTTTTCATAACAGGAAGGATTCCCCCACTCCCTGGGGTGCCAGCAACCAACTTTCAGTACCCTCCACCTACGGGAACCACTTGCTGGATATCAATACATATCTCAATATACATCTGTGTGTTTGTGTGGGGGTATATTTTTGTGTATACATGTAGAATCAATAAAAATTAACATTTAAGGAGCTGTAATGGGATCTGCATCATTGTCGGGAAATGCAGCGGGTGTTAAAAGCCTAATGGACAGGGAAGGGAGGGATTTCAGGGAGCTGTTTGCAGACTTCAGCATGCATGCAGGACATGAGAGAAATCAAGGAGAGAGGGAAGAGGAATTTAGAGGTGTTTGGAGACACTGGTAATGAGTAAGAGTGACCAGGGTGGAACTCCTGCTGCCTGCAGAACACGGCACCTGCTCTGATTTTATGCTGTATTTTATACCTGTTCCGACCTTGAATAAAACAATGATTCCAATGGGAATGTGAGATTAAATCAGCCACTTGGCTCCTTGATTGCCTCCTCCTGCTTTTCCTACCCTGGAGATCTGAACAGCCTGATTTAAACCTGTGCAGGAGTTCTGGGAGCTGAGTGGGGTCCCAGGGGAGGGGGGAGCTGGAGGATGTGAGGCAGGCATGGCAGGAAGTGGATGTGTGGGGCTCTCTGCCAGGACGGGGGTCTTGCAGCATCTCAGTGACTCCCCTGCAGCCACACACACCCCTGGCTTTTCCCCAAGGTCCAGCATGGGAGAGCAGAGGGTTCCTGCCCCTCTGGAACACAGTGAGGGACCCAGGGCCTGGCTGCTCATGGATCAGCTGACACAGGACCCACTTGGTACCCACATTTTGACCCCAAAGAGGGTCAGTTTAGGTCAGAAATAGGGAAGAAGACTTTTACAATGAAGGTGGTGAGGCCCTGGCACAGGTTGCCCAGAGAAGCTGTGGCTGCCCCATCCCTGGAAGTGTCCAAGGTCAGGTTGGACAGGACTTGGAACAACCTGTTCTAGTGGAAGGTGTCCCTGCCCATGGAATGAGATGAGCTTTAAAGTCTCTTCCAACCCAAATCATCCTGGGATTCTATGATTTTTTGGGCAGGGAATGGCACCTGGGAAGCCAGGGGTGGCAGTGGCAGTGGGGACAGGCCATGCCTGCTGTGGCTGCAGGTGCTTGTGACATTCCTGTGGGGCTCCACAAAGATGCAGCCACATTGATCTGGGTGTTTCATGGCTCTCTTTAGTGTCAGGAGGGAGGAGAGGGGCAGCAGCTTGATTTTTCTGAGAATGATCCATTTAGAGAGCAATGGCTCGTCCAATCCTTTGGGAAAACCCCAGGGGCCAGTGCAGCCACAAGTGGTATCGAGACTTTCAGCTCCAACACTGTCTTACATCCATCAGGCTCAGCCTTGCCTTCCCACTGCCCCTTCTCCTCCTCCCCTAAATATCTCCCAGAGCAAACCCAACTGACCCTCCAAAGGTCCCTTTTCACCTGTTGCCTGACAGGCTCCAGGGCTCATCCTCCCTAAGCTGCTGGCATGGGAAGGGTTAAATCCTGCCTCCCCCGGGGGCTACGCTTCACTTGATAATATCATCAGCTGGTGACAGTATTAATGTGGGGATCAGGTGCAGGAGGCGGCTGCATTACCCAGGAGAGAGATGAGTTGTGTCCGGAAGAGCCAGAACTGGATACGTGGTATAATTGCCCCAGGGCCTGATGTCGCCTCCCTGACCCCTTCCCCTCCCATAAACCATCAGCTGCCCCTCCACGGGAACATCCTCTTGTTGCATGAACCACTCCTGCTGCTCCTCCTGCTCTCCTCATTCCACGACTCTGTGATTCCATGATTCTTTGGGAAGCCCAGGTAAACCAGATGGGAGGTGATCCCAGTGCAGTCCCAGCGTTTGAGCCCAGGACAGGCACCACCACCAGGCTCCTGCAGAGACCCCGTTCTGGGGGCTGGAGAGCAGAGGAGGAACAGCAGCAGCACAGAAATGGTTTCCCAGTTGAAACTGGAGCAGGCTGGATCAGTCTCAGCAGAAAGCCCCAAGGAACCCTGCAGAGGCTTGGAGGGTGGGCAGAGAGAAGAGCACGCAGTGGAGGGGCGGGAGAGGCTCTTCTGCAAAGCCTGGTTTTAAATAAACAAGCAGCAGGCAAAGAGGGGTGGGATTGGAGGGGAACTCCTTCAGATGCGGTTTCCATGAGTGCCTGAGTACACAAACCAGGCCAGCACAAGGACTTTGTCCCTGTATTCCTTGTTCTGCATTTTGCCAATAAACATCTCCGGGCAGGATCCTTCAGCACGCTCGGGCCAGCTCGTACAGCAGGAACTTCTCTCCTCTGGTTTTTATTAATTATTTGTGTTCTGCCGGTGCCGGCAGAGGTTTGCTGGAGTTATTGAAGGAAAAATAAGCTTTTTCAAACAGGGATTTAAACATCCAAAGTGCCTGCAACGGCCTCACCACCCCTCCTGCTCTCTCTATCTTCAGCTATTCCTCCTGCATCCCTTGGGAGCTGCTGGCAGTGAGGGCACTGTGGTTTCCTCCCCTCTCCTTCCCACCATTAGGGTTTTACTCACCCACTTTTACTCACCCCCATCTGGGACCTCATTGCTCCAGTCCTGTTCCTTATCTTCTCACCATCACCTCTTGCTGGCTTGTCCCTGTCATCTCTCCCTGGGTTTGGGTGATGTTTTCCCGGGACAGGGGGTCCTGGGAAGCTCACTGAGACAGAGGGTTACACAACAGGAGCAGGGGGCAGGAATGGAGCTGCTGAGCCTGGGAAGTGCTTCCCATTGGAGCCAGGCTGCCCTTCCAGCCAGCCTCGGATCATTGAAGCTTCATGGCTCCTTCCACCCCACAGTTTTTATAGATGTACCTCAGTTCTACCCACACGAGGGGGTTTTTGCTCAGGGAGAAGGACAGAAAGATTTTAACAAGCTGCTGCTCCCCAGGTGTGCTCTCTGCATGAGAATGTCTAATTTTTATCATCCTTTCACCACCTTCTTTCCCCCATCTTTACCCTTCCCGACTTGGTTACAGACCAACTTAGAAACCTCAAGCTCTGAGTCAGCTCCTAATTTTTAATTAATGTTCTGCTCTTTTCCCCAGACCTGCAGAGCTTTGCTGACACTCTCAGCATCCCAAAGAGCCTCGAGAAGCAGCTCAACCCTCCGTGCTGCCTCAGTGCTGAGGGGGCCGTGCCCACCTCCCCGTCCTGCCCCGTTCCCACACTCCCCAACACCTCCGGATCCTTCCAGGCTCCCGGTTTGCGTTTCCCCCTCACTGCCGGCTTCTCCCGGCTCCGCTCTCAGACAGCTGTGATGGATCAGTGACAAGCTGCCTTTGTGTCCTCCTCTTGCACAACAATAGATACTCCTGTCTGTTTATACAAGTTTGAATTTGTCCCTATAAATACGGTGTGGAAGAAACAGTAGACTATAGATTGCACCCTGACAGCTGAAAGATTAAGGGAATCCATTAACTAAACCAACTGCCTGGAAATCTTATGCAGAACATACACCTGAAAGCTATTACTGCTGTCCTGTCATAGTGCTTTATCTCTTTATTTAGGACCCTTTTTGTTTGGTGGAGAGTTTGGTGTTTTTTCTTCTTCTTTTTTTTTTTTTTTTTTTTTACCCCTCTAATAATGTAAACTTGTTCTGGAGTAACAGAGGAGCCCTTGATTAAGTATCTAAGTATTTTCTGCTGAAGAATTTATGAACTCTGAGCCAGCACTGTCCTTGCCAGATCCCATGGAGTGGGAGGGGAGGGGGCACTTGCCTGTCTCTGGGTTTGTGCAGTGAATGGCCTTGGCTCAGGTTTCCTTGCAATGAACTGTTTGCATTGCTCTCATGGGCGACTCTGTCTCACTTCAATCTCTGGCTGCACTTAACCTTTTTTCACCTGAATTCTCTCCATCCCTCCCTACCTCTCCCTGCAGCTCCCAGCTTTACAAAGCAGCCCACCCTCAAGTTCACGAGTGCAGCAGTCGCCCGGCGCTGCCGGAGCCGTGCGGGATCCTGGCTCTGATACTGTTGAAGTTTTTTTTATCCCAGTCTATTCAGGTCTCACACAATGCCCGTCACCATAGCGCCTGTGCAAGCTCCTTGTTCTCCACCAACACCACGCCTGCTCCCCTCTGGCCTCCTCCCCTCCTTCCTCCGGGCCCGCAGGGCTTCCCGGGGGAGGGGGCTCTTTGTGCACCTTGCTGGGAGCCACAGCTCCGGGAGGCAAAAGGGAGACATGGGCTCTTCTACAGTGAAAGTCATTTCCCACTGCCACAGGGCAGGGCTAGATGGGATATTGGAAAGAAATCCTTCCCTGGGAGAGAGGTGAGGCCCTGGTACAGGTTGCCCAGAGAAACTGTGGCTGCCCCTGGATCCCTGGAAGTGTCCAAGGCCAGGTTGGACAGGGCTTGGAGCAACCTGGGCCAGTGGAAGGTGTCCCTGCCAATGGCAGGGGGTGAGACTGGATGAGGTTTAAGTTGCCTTCCAACCCAAACCATTCCATGGTTTTATTCCATGATTCTTCAAGTTGGAGGAGGACTGAGAGCGCTGCTCTCTTGTTCCCACAGAGCCAACCTGCCACCTCTCCAGTTCCCGTCCAACACGAGTAATGCACCTGCAGGAGTTCACAAAAATCCCTGGTTGGCTTTTGGAAGCTGTTTGCCTGGGAAAACACAGGTTGAACCTTCACTGTTCCCCTTTTTCCTCATCCCTGCTTTCCCTCTCCCTCCTTCCTCAGCTGAGCCTCACCAGCAGCACTTCAGGCTACCTTGGTGTGACCTTGCAGTTATCAATTGATATTTGCCCCGTGTCCTCAGGCTGGGCTGGGCTCCTCATCTCAGAGAGTGGGTTTGAGAGTACAATTTCTTTCAGTTTTCTCCTTCATTTGGAACCTCAGGATGGGGCAGTGTGTGGAAAAGGTCAGTATCAGTGTGAGAATGCAATTGAGGGAAATATTTCCAGAGGAGCCGCAGTTCTGGGCAGCACTCAGCTCTCTCTGGGGTGGGAGACCAAACCCCCCTTGCCAGAGCCCCCTTTTTGTGCTGGTGTCGAGTGATTAATGCTGTCCTGAGTGGAGAATAAAGTTTCAGGGGCTGCTATTGTCAGGGGAACAGGAGCAGTTCCTGTACTGATAGTAACCATGGAGCTGCAAATACACCGGGAAAGGGCCGGGAGGGTTTGGTGGGTGATGGGACACGGGTGGGAGATCCCATTCAAGCCCATCTCTGGATGTTACTGTGATACTGAGATGTGAAGAATTTGAATAGAGGGTTTAAAATTAATGCAGCTGCAAGTGCAACTGAGAAGGGGTATTTTCATTTCTCTCTCCCTTCTATGAGTTGTACAAGTTGCCATCTGATGCTGCTGGGCTGGATCCTGCCTTCCTGCAGCATGGAGGGCACCCACTGGGACTCCTCTGGGTTGGGTGAGAGGTGTTCCTTGAGAGCTGGGAGCAATCAGAAAGGAGTTTAGGGATGGCAAGGTAGGTATGAAGGATGGGAGGATGCAGGCAGAGAAGCTGCAGTTGTGGAAAATCCTGGATGAACCCACAGAAGAAAACTCACCCATTTCAGGAGACAGAAAGATGCCTGCCTTTGCTCCGTGGCTCTGGATGAAGGACTGAAGAGGTCCTGGAGTATCTCTGCCAAGTGCTGTGGAGAACTTTAAGCCAGTATCCATGTGGATCCAGCTCTTTGGGCTGTGCTGGGGGAAGGTGGAGGTCGGGAGAGCCGGTGTTGCCAGGCAACGCTCCCGTATATTAGGAAGATAAATCCTACAATAATGGAAAGAATGGATACTTTCCTCGCCTGTTGTTTATTTCTTTCTTCCTCAGTGGTTCTGCTCACTCGGATCCTGCTGTGGCATCAGAGAGCAAAATGCTCCAAAGGACCAAGGGGTTTATCCTTGGGGATGAAAACGGTGGGATACAGGGATTTGGGATCTGCTGGGGCTGTGCCCCTGCCCTGGGCAGGAGTGGGGCAGAGGGCTGGCAGAGACAGGCACGCCTGGTTCTTGGAGGAAAAAGGACTGTGGGAAAAGCCAATTCCTTATCTCCAGACACATCCCACTCTTGTACCACTCACTTTTTGCAAACATTTGTGTGTTTGCTCTTTGCCTGTCTCCAAGGAAGGGTGTTGTGGTCTCTGCACCAGAGCAGAGATTGGTGTTTGTCTTTGCAGGGGTTGAGGTTCCTCCATCAGCACCAGGTGACTGATCCCATCACTCTGATCCCATCACTTGTGATTCCAGCTAAAACACAGCTGGAACACTGAGCACCCTCAGCAAGTGGTTTGCAATCAGCCAAGAAAAAAGAGCCCAGACAAATCTCTGCTCCAAAATGTTTAAATACTTCTAAACAAGAAGAAAAGCTGGAGGAAATTGCAGTGATGAGAGCGAACACAATCGGAGGCTTAATTTGTCACATCTATCATTTGCTCTGGCTTGTTCAGCCAGCTCCGCTGTTTTCCATCAGAGCACTTCAGGGATGCAACTGGGATGAGAAGGAGAAGAAACAAAGTAGGACGAGACTCCAGCTTGAGGAGCATTTGCTGAGCACTCAGTCTGCTGTAGCAGTGCCATCACCCCGGCCTTGGGCTCACAGCATCCTGCAGGGCCCTGCTGCTCCCGGGATTCCTGCTGCCCCTGGGAGGGGATGAGCTTTGGGCAAAGGTTGGACTCGGTGATCTTTGAGGTCTTTTCCAAGCCTAATGATTCTGTGATGAGGAAACCCCAGTGACAGTCTCTCCCCATCCCTGAGGCACAGGAGCCATCCCCGGGCTGGGCCGCAGCCGTCGGGTGCCGGCGGTGCCGCTGCGCCTCCCACCCGGGTCGTGTCTGTGTGCAATTAGCTTACAGCAGCACAGTAAATATTTCATACCTTATAGCAAAGGTTGTTTAATTTTTCATTATTTTAAAGCTGCTCATGAATGTTTTACGGGGACGATCTCCTCGGGTGGAGAGCGGAACGGAAAGTGCCAGGGAAGTGTCCTGCAGCCCCAGCTTTGGGGGGTGGATCCAGTCACCCAAGGCCCACCGAGGCTCTTCATTTCAGCTGCTGATGAGCACAACTGCAGCAGGGTGTTGAGCAAAGCATATTTACTGAATCTGTTGCCACGTGAAATAAATGCCTGTAATATCCCTCTACAATCCTATTTATTACGGCAGTAATTAAATTGTCCTTTATTCCATGGACTCAGCAATACTGACTCAGAAGAGGACAAACCCCCCAGCTCATATGTCACGGCACCTTCTGCCTTGGGGTTTTTTGGAGCTCACTTCAAGTTCCACCATTGCTGGAATCTGCAAAAAAAAAAAAAAAAGCCATTAAAAAGGTTTTGTGTCAAAGCCAACGTTTCTGCTCATTGCCATGTGGAAGGTGTCCCTGCCCATGGCAGGGGGTTGGAACCAGATGATCTGTGAGCCATTCCAGGATTCTATGGTTCTGCGTTTCTGGGATGACCACCTCCTTTCCTATCTAATTCTCCTTCTACAGGAAAAGAAAGCCAAGAGCATCTCTGCTTGTGAGATTTGCCACCCAGGCTTTTAACTCTGTGTAGCACAGGGTTTCCCCTCTGCCTCACGTCCTTACCTGCCTCCCTGCAGAACAAACTGAGGGCAAAGTGGGTTGTGTGAACCCAAGTTAAGTCTTCAGGAAGGGACTCGGGATTTTAATCCCAGCTGGTAACTCAGCCATGCAGGATGTGCTCACACAGCAGCGTCCCCTCCACGGCTGCTCCCTCTCTCTCCCTCCTGTCCACATGCCCTGACACTTGAATAGATTTCCCAAAGCCTTAAACACCTAGAGCTGGATCAACTCCTTCTACTTGTGTTTTGCTGACCTGTTGTTTGCTGCACAGCCAGGCTTGAATGCACAGAGTCCTGCCAGGAGCTGGTTTTTTGGAAGACTTTCCTGGAAAAAAATCTCCTTTTTGCTTCTTCCTTCCTGAGGTAGAAGCCCCAGCCCTGGAAGTGTTCAAGGCCAGGTAGGACAGGGCTCTGAGCAACCTGGTCTGGATGAATGTGTCCCTTCCCATGGCAGGGGGTTGGATCAGATAGCCCTGAAAGGTCCCTTCCATCCCAAATTATTCCGTGATTCCTTCCCCACCAGTCGCAGCAGCACTGCAAAGAGAAGGGGTATCAAGGGTGTCCTCTAAAAACAGTGGCCTTTCCCTGTGTCTCCCTCTCCTTGTGGAGCTGCCCCTCACAGCCTGACCAAGGGGACACCCCTCAACTGAGTGCTCTCAGCTGCACACATTTGGAATTCCTTTTCCTCTAGAGAAAGCGAGGAGTACAGCTGACAAAGGGCACAAAAAGGAGGAATGCACATGATAAGGACATTAAAAGAAGGAATACACATGACAAAGGACAATTACTAGGAGTGCCTAGCCAGTGAATTGCCTGGGATCTGTTCTCAGGTCTGTTATCTCCTTTATTCTTCACCTTCACTTGTTTCAGACCTGCCCAAGTGGATTCCCTGTGTTTCAGCTCCCACAAGGATGATCCTCACGGGCAGGGCTGTCCCATGGTCAGTTTGGGATGATGTCACAGTCTTTGACCAGGCTCAGGGGTGGTTTTCCCATTGAACTCTAGCAGCCTGGACACCCCCAGGGGTAACCAAACTGCTGATCTGAGTTCAGCAGCTGCACAAACCAGGAATTCACATCCTCTGTGTGGTGTGGTTGGTGCGAGCCACAGTCTTAGCACAGAACTTTGAGTAAATCCTCGTGGAAATGTTATCCAGAGAATGCTGCAGCTGGGATGAGCTTTTGTGACCCTCCCCCGGGCCCCTTCAAACAGCATTAGGTGACCCTGTAACAGAAGGACTTAGGAGAGAGTTTTGTGGTGGCCCCTCCCCGATGGTTTGAGTCTCACATTGGAGGGAGGTGACAGCCAGAGGGACTGAGGGATCACCTTCCCCATCCCTGCCTCACCTCAGGATCGGAGCAGAGCTGCTTTGAGGTCTCACCATCTGTCACCTCACCACCCCCAAACGCCACACGCCCGCACTCCTCAGGGACACCCCCCCTCTGGGCCTCCATTTCAGGGGCAGGAAACTTCACACTCGCTCTTTTGTGAGTCCAGAACTGCCATTTATGTCCCATTTAAAGAATCCGAGGTGTAAGTTGCACTTAGTCTTGGATTTCCACTCTTTTCCCTGGGGCAGGAGCAGGTGATGAGCCTCGGAGCTCTGATGTGCTCGGAGCTGCTGCTGCCTTTGGCAGGGAGGCTCTGCTCTTCTCCTGGGGATAATCTGGGGGTTTTGGATGCAGGACTTTGGGGACAGCTGAGTCCACACAAGTGGCACAAGGACCAGGGAGCCTGAGGATGGGCAAGGTGAGAAGCATCAGCCTGTTCTAACCCGTCCCACCACCAACAGGCACATGGAGCTGAGTCAGGGGTGGATGGCAGAGACATCAGAGCTTTGGGGAGACTGACCAGAAATCCATAATTAATGAAATCACCCCGTTCCACCTGTCATTTTATCTGCAACCTGCTTTGTGTGTGCTTTTCATGAATACATTAATTAAGGGCTCTGAGTCTCGGAGCAACATTAACAAATCATCATGATGCACTTGTCCACACTTCCCTGAACGCCCCTGTTTGAAAATCTGATTAGGATTGGTTAATTTTAATCAGTGACCGAGGAACACGATATCCCTGTCCTCCCTGGCTGCCTGAGTGATGCAGGCACACGTGTTTGCATTCAAAGCTCTCCGTAGCCTTTTCCTGGAAACTCATAAGAATCAGGGCTGTGAGTTAGGGCTCATCTCCTGTGGGGCTGGGACACGTCATCCAAAAATCCCAGGGAGAAGTTTGGGAAGGTTCAGCTCCTGCTGGTCTTGAGCAGCAAAGGATGAAAAAAGGAGACTAAGACAACAAACAGGAGGACAAAGTGCTCTGGCAGCAGTGAGGGGGATGTGGGTGATGATCTAATGTGAGCTGGTATCTCCAACAAACAATTCCGGCAACAGGGAGAGGTTTCCCACCATGTGTCTTCCGTGAGGGCTTGTTCCAAATTATCTTCATCTCAAACACCATGGCAGAGTCCGTCTGAGGAGGTACAAACACTCTCATCCACGGAGGTACAAACACACTGATCCAGACCAGATTTTTTACTTCACCTCCCCTGCCTGAAAATCTGCTGCTACCAAAGTGTCAGACAGGGAAGAGACTCCCCTTTGTCTCTTCATTCACTGGGAAGAATCCATCATCCAACACTTTTCACCTGCCTCAGTCACAGGTAAATCCCAGACCAGATTTTTTTACGCTCAAACCCTTCACGCTTCCTCTCACCTCCCTCGATGGGACAAATAAAGCTCAATAATATGCAAAATCCCTGATTTCTTGAATTCCTTCCACTCCAAGATGTCTCTTGGCAAAGTGCCTCCTGCAGAAGGGATGAACCCCATCTGTGCCAAAATGCAACTCAACCCCCCGCTTCCAGCCCTGGGTCGGATTTTTATCATAACTCTGCTTTGAATACATATATGCATTAAAAAAGGGGAAAAAGAGGACACTCGGTTGAAAAACAAGAGCTTTGAAATGTGAGCTGGGCTTGGGCAGCACCACAGGGCTGCTGCCGAGCGGCCTTGCCGAGCTCCCGGCGTTCTCCCGGCCTTCTCCCGGCGTTCCCGGCCGCTGCCCCGCCGAGAAAGCCTTTTGTCTTCCCAGCAGGCTGGGGCTGAGCGATGGAAGCCTCTTCCCAGAGGGAAGGCAGCTTGTTTGCAAGAAAAAGGGGAGTTTTCTTTGGCTTTTTTTGAAAAATAATCTGCCATTTATTTTTTTTTTATATATATCTGCATAAATGCTGCAATTCTTTGTGGGATTTCCCCCCCCCCCCTCTCTCCGCTAACAAATGTTCCAGTGTCTTTACCAGGATAAAAGGGTGGGGGAGGGAGAGGCACAACCCCCTCCTCCCCAACCGAACCAGCAGCATATTTGCACTGGTTAATTTAATAGGGAATTAATGCCATTAGTGGATTAAACACGGGAGCAGCTCCGGCTCCCGGCATTAATTCCAGCGGAGCAGGAGGGTGTGTGTATCCATCACATGCTGGCAAGAAAGTGGGAAGGAGCCGGGCTGGGGAACATGATGTCGTGAGGTCTGGTGTCCTCCTGCAACCCTGCCAGGATGTGTGTGGCCCAGGGACAGGGACAAACCAGTAGAAATGGGGTTACTGGGGGCCATGGACTGGGGCTGGGTGGAGACTCAAGGGAAAAGTCTCTGGGTGTGTTTCTTTTGTCAAGCCTCAGCTTTGACATCTGTAAAATGGGTACAAAGACATGGATCCAGTGCTGGCTGAAAGCTCCTGGTGGGAACTGAGAGCGTGGTAGCAGTGGGCTTGTCTGTAAGAGCCCGGGAATCAGCAGGAATGTGCTGGAAGAGGGGACTGGGGAGGAGAAGGGGGCTCTGGCTCTGTCAGCACTGCCTGTGTTGGTGTCCCAGCCAGGTGACTGTGCCAGGAGTGTGACTGTGCCTCAGGGATGTGGCTCTGCATCTCCCAGGAAGTGGGAATCAGCTTTTTCTTTGCAGTTTTGCCTTCACTGGCCCTCACTGCTCATTTTCTGCTGATGAACTCAAGCTTGTGACACCTGTCTCCCATCACTGATGGAGAATCCGGCTGTTTGCTCCCCTCTGCTCCTTTCTCTGGAGCTGTACCCGAGTGTGGGACGTTCTCGTGCCTTGTGGCACCTGTGACAGGTCCTCTCCTTCACCTTGGAGTGGCAAAGGGCTCCCAGACCCTGCTCCCACCACCCCCACTCCACAATGGAGGAACAGGAGAACTCAAGGGTTGGGCAGGGGGAAGGGGCAGCAGTTTGGGTGAGGAGTTTTAAGGAATATGTCCACAGGAGAAGTGGGATTGCATGGCAAAAGCAGCCAAAGGGAACTTCTGCCCATCCAGAAGCACCTGTGTGTGCAGGTGACACTCAGGGGCTGCACCAGGGAGGGATGGGGCAGGGCAGGAGACAGAGCAGCCAGGAGGGATGAGGAGGCTGCGGAGGAAGGATGAGCAGGGAGGTGACGTGGAGACAGCACAGTGTGAGACAGAGCCTTTGAAGCGTAGGGAGAGAGAAAGGAAGGGAAAGAGGCCAACAGAAGCGTCACTGGGACTGGTCAAACATTTCATTTTTGGCAGCTGTGCTCCAAAATGCTCAAAGAGCCAAAAGAAAAAGAAATAAAGAGAAACCACTTCAATACGCACTAAAAATTACAAGGGCCTTTTATTTTAATATGATTTGCACAGTATTTTTGTTAGCAACTGACAGGATCCCCTCCCTCTCTGGCGAGGCACCTGGGAGGAGAGGAGGGATGAATAGAGGGAGGATGGATGAACAATGTGGGGACGCTGGCTGGCACGGCTGGCAGTGCTCTGGCAGGATGAGCTGGCACAGCACTTGGCCTCTTGCTGACAGTCTGTGGAGAGGTGAAGGAGCAGAGCAGAGCGTGGGGGGCATCCACGACTTCTCTAGGCACTGGCACAGGTTGCCTGGAAGTGTTCAGGGCCAGGTTGGAAGGGGCTTGGAGCAACCTGGTCTAGTGGAAGGTGTCCCTGCCCATGGCAGGCACTGGGACAGGCTCCCCAGGGCAGGGGTCACAGCACCAAGGCTGCCAGAGCTCAAGAAGCATTTGGAAGATACTCTCGGGCACATGGTGTGACTCTTGGGGATGGTCCTGTGCAGGGCTTGATGATCCTTATGGGTCCCTTCCAACTCAGCACCTTCTGTGATTCTGTGACTCTGCAGTTGACCTCGAAAGGTCCCTTCCACCCAAACTGTTCTATGTTTCTGTGAAAGCTGCCCAGCAGCCAAATTCCTGCTGACACCAGTGAGCGCCCAGACCGGCAGGTCCTGACTCCAGGAGATGTTTCACACCTGGCTGCATCCCTCCTGGACTCACTGCTCCCCCTCCCAGCCCGCTGGCAGGAGGGATGCAGGAAGCCCGGGATGCTGGGATGGTTGGGTGCCCCTGACAGCCCAGCCAGGCGCCACGTGCACCTCTCCCACCAATCCCCCCCGAGCCCTGGGCTGTCCTGCTTTACATTACATACATTAACTTTTGGACTCTTAATCCCCTTCATTGAATAAATCACTCCTCCCAGCCTGATAACTCCTCTTCCCCTTTAGCTGTCACCCTGGGCTTTCATTCCGTGCAGGATTTGAGGCTCTCCCTGCTGTCTGCAATCAAGCTGCATTCTTTTAGCAATTATTTTGTGTCGCTGCTCTCCCCTCTAAAATTTCTGGGACTAGCAGCTTTTTTTGCTTGCAGGCTTCCTGTGGCTGCTTATCTGCAGCGTCTCCAGCCAAGAGGGCCTTTCGTTCCCCCTCCACTGTCTGCCACTAGCCCTGGATATGGAACTTGGTCAAAAATGCTTTCTCAACACATGTTTGTCAGGCTGGAGAGCTCCCATCTGTGCATGGAGGGCAGTGTCATGTTCCCTGGCAGTGGGGGGACATCAGGGAGTGGGGCTGAGCTAATGGACTGGATCAGGTTCTCCGTCCTCACAAAGATAACTGGAGGAAGCTGTACAAGGGTGAGAGAGGGAAATGGGGGGCAGGGAGGAGAGGGGGCGACTGCTGGGGGAATTCAGATGGACAAAGGAGCCTTTGCTTCTCTTAGGGCCAAGACCAAACTTACTGCAATCCCTGGTTGTGGACTCTGCATCCCTGGAAGTGTTCAGGGCCAGGTTGAACGGGGCTTGGAACAACCTGGGATAGTGGAAGGCGTCCCTGCCCACGGCAGGGGCTGGAACTAGGTGGTCTTTGAGGTGCCTTCCAGCCTAACCCATTCCATGATACTGTGATTCAGGTCCTGACCAGGAAGCAGGAGACCAAGACAGTGCCAGGCTCTTCCCACCTCACGGCTGTGGGTCAATAAAGGCTAAGCCCAAATTCGTGTCTCCTTTTGAGTGGGGCGGGGGGGGGTCTCACTCCAGTGTGGGGCTCACTCCATAAGGGCCTCAGCCCACCTGAAGGGGTTGCAGGTGCCCGTGGCACTGCCAGGATCCCTGAGCTCTGGCTGAGCCTCCCCAGGGAGCATGGGCTCAGCACAGCCACCCCTAAAATCAACCCCGCAGGGATTAGTGGCCTCGGTGCTTGAATGAATCCACCTCTCCCAAACTACAGGGCACTGGAATTAAACACAGGAGGACGAAAATCTCTGCTTTTGGAAGGAGCACCTGGCAGTGGAACAAACTCCCTCGGCAGCAGCTTGGCTGAGCACGGTGGTTATTTGTTTAAGATGTGTCCTGAGTGCTCCCCCCATATCGGGAGCCGCTTAAGCAAACACTTCACCTGAGGCACTCAGTGGTTCCCACTGTTCCTCGGGGAGTGTCCCCGTGGTCTCCTCTGCCGGTCCCGCCCGTGCACTCCCGCACTGCCGGGGAACGCAGCCTCCAATCCGGCCGCATTCCTGAGGCTGCACAGATAACAGGGAGCGAAGAAAGGAGCCTCTTTGTTCACCCGTTTCTCCGCTGCTGCCGCGTGCGGGTAAAACATCCCAGACAAGCGCCTGGCAGAAGAATTAAACCTGAAAGGAGGGAAAGCGTTGCCTGTGAGCTCTCGGTGCCCAGATCCGAGCCCTGACAAACGCAGTGTAACCCCAGCCCCGAGCTCCGGTGCCTCAGCGGCTGCGGGGCTGCGCTGAGCCAGCAGAGCGTGTGTGAGCATCCCGGGTCCCTGCGCTCCGCAGGGGGATGGATGGAGCCAAGGGAGCGTTAGGAGCTGCAGAGTGTCCTGTCTGGGCATGTCATGCCTGGGAGGATCCCCGAGCTGGCTCCAGGCTCTGCGAAAAGCCGCCGCGCCGGGACAATTAAACCAGGCGAGTATGTGACACAAATGTGGGGCTGTCTCATCACGTTATGGGAAACTTTCCAGCTCACCTGCTGGGGTTTGGCCTTTGAACCAGAGCTCCCTCTTCCCTGGAGCTCCAGCCCTGGGATGCAGCAGAGATGGAGTCATACCTGCATCCCCATGGCACATCCCACTCTCTCCCCATCACTCCACTGCTGTCTGGGCATTCCTGGAATCCAGGAGGGATTTGGCCTCTCAGCCTTTACCTGGTGGCTTTCACCTGCCCACTGCAGGTCCTCTGGTTGCACTGCCAGGAATGTTTGGGATGCAGCCAAGTGGGCAGGAGCTGCAGGGAATTCCCTCGGATTGAGATCCAGGGCACTGCCAGGCCATCCTGAGGAGTGACCAACGCTTTCAGTCCCCAGTGCCCAGCCAAACTGAACCGACACTGGATATGCTGGAATCTGTGTATTCCTGGAAGTGTTCAAGGTCACGTTGGACGGGGCTTGGAGCAACCTGGGGTAGTGGAAGGTGTCCCTGCCCATGGCAGGGGAGGAATGAGATGAGCTCTAAGGTCCCTTTCCACCCAAACCATTCTGGGGTTCCATGACTCCATGATTCTCTGCTGTTCCCTGTAGAAATGGTGCAGAAAATCCCTGTGGAAAGCAGGTAGAAGCTGAGCTTTCCCTACTGGACTTTTAAATAAACAACTGCAGGGAGCCAGGGCCGGGAGCAGGAATGAAAGGAAAGGGAAGTTGGAATGAAATCTATGAAATCCTCCTCTTCTCTCCATCCTCCTCTGCTTTTTTTCACCAATGACATTTACTCTGCTTAATAAAAGGAGAATTTATGTTTGACTCCCATAATGGTGCCTTTTAATCTCTGAGACCTCTATCCTTCAGGATAGATGCACCCAAAAAAGTGGGGGTGAGTCACAGGCTGGGGGAGGAGGCACAGGAGGGGCAGTGGGTGGCCAGGAGGGTCAGGGTTGTGACACCCCCCTGATCCCAAAGGGCTTTAGGAGCTGGATTAACCCCACAGCACCAATGACAAGGGTCTGGCAGGGCTCTGTTGGGAGTCTCTGAGCATCCCAGATGTCCTCGGAGAGCTGCTCCTGTGGGAGGACACCAGGGGCCATCCCACAGTTATTGCTTCTGCAAGGAGGGAGAGACAGGAGGCCCTGGAAACCAACCACTGGAGTTTCCATCAGTGACATCCCGAGTCAGCCGGTGCTGATCGGCTCCAGACAGGATGGCAGGATTCAGTCAGGGCTTCTTGCCCAGGGGAGGGCCAGGGCTGGGGGGTCATGCTGAGGATGGGATCAGGAACTGGGGGGAGGCTGGGCTGGGCTGGAGGATGGAGGGGTGATGCAGGTGGAGGGCCAGGTGGGTGGTGTGGGAGGGGAGGGAGGTGGGATGGTGGGCTGGTCAGGTGGTGAGATAGTGGGATAGTGGTGTAGTGCAATGGTGGGATGGTGCAATGATGGGACAGTGGGATAGTGGGATGATGGGATGGGGGAGTGGCAGGCAGGAAGCTCATTTGCAGCCCCCAAGGTGCCCACACAGGCCAGGTGATAGGGAAAAGGAGAGGAATGGCAGAGTTTGGTGGCCAAGCAACATTCCAGCCCTCCCATGAGGCTCTCCACAGCTGTGGGGTGGGGGGCAGCCACCAACACTGGGGACATCACAGTTCCAGGGGAGACCCATGTGGCTCTAAGGCTCCCCGCTCCCCCACTGATTAATGGTTCCTCACGCAGAGCCAAAGCTCCCCATGGAAAAGAGTTTCCGTTTGCCCAATTAGAGCTAAAGACGTTATCTCATTAATTCTGGAGGCGGTAACATGTAAGAATTAATTTTTTGGGGTATTTCCCGGGACATTTGTCTCCCAAGGCTGCTCTGGAGCTGCCCTGTCAGGCAGGACGGATGGGCTCCGGCACAGGCCGTGGGGGCAGCGAGCAGGTCTGGCATTCCTGGGGTAGGTCCCACGCACCGTGTTTGCTTTGGCTCTGCAACCCGTCCCCTTCAAGTGGCTCTCGGCTGAGGGATGACAGGGGCCAGTGACAAATTTTCAGCATTATTTAGAAAGCGGGGCCGAAAGCAGCGGGGTCAGCGCGCTGGCGGGGAGGGGGGGCCGCGCGTGGTTCTTCTCACATGTGCTCAGGGCTGAAAACCGGGAAGAAAAATGGCACCCAAGTTGCTCAGCTCCCTCCAGAGCCTCTGACGGGGGAAATTAATGAGCTGGAATGTGGCGGCGCAGACGGGTGGGGGGGACCCGCCAGCGCCGGCGGCTGCGGGTGATGAGTTGTGGTCACCTTTGGGGGACAGGGTGGCACTGGGGAGGTGGGGGGCACACAGGGCATCCGAGCTCAGCTCTCTACACAGTACCAGGCGGATTTTCCTGGCTCCTGCCTGTTTTCCCTGCCCGATCTGTCCTGCCTGGCTGGGGGTCTGAGGTGGCAGGAAAGGGGTGAGGGGCTGGGTGCTGAACCTTCCAACCTGATCGTGGGCGGGAGATGGGGAGGAGTGCAACCCCAAAAATTGCTCCGCAGGCCAGAGATCTACAATCCCATTGGAAGCCTGGTCGAGGCGACACAGATATTGCACGTGGCTTTTCCAGAGGGTGTGAGTGCCCCGTGTGTGGCAGTAGGGCCGTGAAGGTGCCCCATTATTCTCACCCCACTCCATCCGCTGGGTCTGCAAAGAGGTGTGGAAGGCTCAGGCAGTGCCACAGTGGAGCATGGTGTGGGAGACATGGCATGGCATGGGATACATGGCACAGGATGCGACACATGGCACGGGACACGCACCCTCAGCACAAGGCTCCCACGTCTCTGGGAAAGGTCGGAGGAGTTTGGGGATGTTATCAGCCAAATAAAAACCAAAGCAATTTGGATCACTATTGAGTTTTTATTCTCCCTGTGCTTGGTGTTTTCCAGTTATTTCATCCTTTTAAATTGTTTTTCTTCCTCTGAGATGTGCCCTGAAATTTTACTCAGTGAACATGACCTGCAAGGCAGAGCCAGAGGCTTCGCTCTGCCCCTGCAAGGCCAGAGCTTCCAGGTTCCCTGAAACACAGAGCTGTGTCACAAGGGCAAATTAAGCTGTTGGGACTTTTTTTTCCACTCTCATCTCTCCTTGCTTTTTGTTGTTGCTTTTCTGGCCACAGTCCCCTCTCGAAGCTCCAGGTTCCGGCTGATTTTCCGTTCATTACATTTCAAAGGCGCCGTCTCTCCCCGGCCCTCAGCAGGTGCCAGCTCTGAGCTGGCAGTGCCACCATTGCCCAGCTGAGCAGAGCTCCAGCCAGCAGCCTGCCTTGCTCCAAGGAGAGGGGTGGCTGCATCCCAAAGAACCCCAGGCATCCTCCCAGGATGGAGGAGCCCGTCTGCCCTGCAGAGCCGGAGTGCCAACCCCGGGCTCCCCTCGTGCTGTGGGGTCTCACACTGGTGTCACCACTGCCAGGACATGGCTGGCAACAACCAGACAGGGCTCACCTTTGAAGGGTTGCTAATAAATAACCAGCTCCAGCCTTCACTCAGCCTCCTGGGAATGTTAAACCAAACTTTGTGAATTAATTCCCCCTCGCAAAGCCGAGCTGAGCTCACCAGCTCTTCTGCTTCTCATGCCATGCCCTTTGTTCAGTCAACAAATCCCAGCAGCTCTGCCAAGAACTCCTCCCAAATCAAATGAATCGGTGTGAATCTAAGTGCCAGGGTTTAGACTTCCCCATATTTCCACCCCTTTTGGTTTTATCTCCCTTTCCATCCACCAGGTACCAGCCGAACTGCCTCCAGGTGGGTTCACCAGGGAGAGGAGGGATGTGCTTTCCCTCCAGCACTGACATTTGGGATTTCTGTTTTCCTGGACACACTTAATTTAGAGCCCACAGACAAAGCCAGCCTGATGAGCACAGATGAGCCATTCAGGAGGTGAAAACACTGTGCTGAACATTTCCATCCTCTCCACCTCCTGATGGAAGGAGGAGTGGAGTGAAAAGGAGGCAGGTTGGTTCAGCTCCCACTGAATAGAAGAACAGCAAAGAAAATCAGTGTTTTTAATGTCTTTTTTTTCTGGCAAACTCCTGGCCCTCATCCTTTCATTGTCCTTTCTCCCTCCCCGTGGATGAGAAGGGAGTAAGCCTAAAAAAGAGTTACTGAGAGTCTGCGCTTCCCAGAAGCACTGGAGGTGTGGCTGGTTCCCAGCTCCTGCTCCCCACCAACCTCAGACCCCAGTCCTCCTCCTTTTCCTGCACCCCAAGCCTCAGTGGATCCCTGTACCCCACATTTGATGGGGAAACCCAGACCTGAGAGTGACACTGGATGCCGGTGATGATACAACCAGGAGAAGGAATGGCTTGGGAAAGGGTCAGGATCACCCTCCTGTACTGGGCTGCCCAGGGTGATGCCAGGACATGAGCTGAGCCCCCCACAGCAGCCCCAGGGGTGCAACTGGTCCCAGATGGGTCCTCCAGGGCAGGATGGGGCATCCCCTCGCAGGGCAGGTGCCCTCCCGGGGGGAACCGGGAGCTGCACTTCCACAGCCACACTGTGGAGGTAATAATCCCCCCCCTGCTGCTTCCTTGCCTTGATCAAAGCCCAGCCGTGAGGGAAGTCCATCTGTGAAACATTGAGCCGTGCCTTTCGCTGAGGTATTATGGGCTGGCAGCGAAATCTCTCTGACAAGTCCAACCGGGAAAAATGGCAAAATGAGAGGCTTTGAGATGTGTGCATTTCCCAGATGACTGGTGATGTGTGTGGGGAACATATGGGCAGTCTGTGCCCACTGTCCCACAAAACGTGCTGATTTTACACTTGGATTTCTCAGATTCCCTGACAGCTTTGAAGACCGGCTCTGACAGCCTGGTATTAAATGCCACTCGGTGATGTTGCTGCCCGTGCCCGGCACGGGGCAGGGGATACCTGGCACAGCAGAGCTGCTCCGGCCAGGGTCTGGCTGTCCGAGGGTGTGGAAATGGGTGAGCGACGTGATCAACCCCAGGCAGCAACCCCAGGCTTCAAACAGCTTGAGAAATGTGAGTTTTGCTTCTTGCTGTCAAGTATTTCTATTTTTCATGAATTTTGCAGCTCTTGCTTGGACTGAAATAGCAGCGAAGTTGCTGCTTCCCCCCCCGCCTGCCAGGCTGGCTCTGCCAGTCAGGCTGGGGATGGGGGGGCTGTCCCAGTCCCACCCAGCATTCGGTGCTGGGGAATGAAGACACTGTCACACAGAAGCACATGGTCCCTCTTTGTCACCTGCTGTCACATCACCAGCCCTGATGTGCTGAGGGACAACTCCACACCTCATGACTTGCGTGTTCCCAGGAGGAAAAAAGCAGGGAAATGCTGTTACTGGGTCAGGCCACGGGTCCCTTCACCCACCCCAGTTCTGCCACAGCCCAGGGGCCAATTGGGAGATAACCCAGGTATGAAATCGGGCAGAGCAGGAGGAGCTTTGCTCTCACTGATTTAGGGCCTCCCTGGCAGAGGGAGCAGCCAGGCTGGCACATCCAGCAGCCTGGGATGGATGTCCCTTCCAGCACCTTTTGGAGCCTGTCTGTAGCTGTGCTACTGTGAAACCCTGTGGGGATAAATCCCAAAGGATAATCTTGCCTTTGTGAGAAAAGCCCACTTATTAACCTTAATGGACTCCAGGGAATTCTGGGGCTTCCAGCTCAATCCTCACAGAGGGAAAGGTGGGTGTTGGGAGCTCCCTCCCTGTCCTCCAACCACAGCTTCTTCCTCAGTGAAATGAGTTTGTTTCTAACCCAGGGAAAGGAAAATGGAGAAATGGGGAGGGGGGTTTGGATTCCCACCCCCAAACCAGTGCTCTGTAGGAAACCACCAAAGTGCCCACCTACCTTTTTAGAGTGACCCCCAATTACTCACGGGATTAGTGCACATATTTAACACTGCAGGTAACAATAAATACAGGGAGAACATGCATTGGTTCCACCCAGGCCCTGCAAACACCCGGAATTAGGGAGTTAATGCAAGACTGGAGCATGAGACTATTATTTCCCCATTCTCAAAATTCTCCCTCTCTGATGGATGCACTCAAGGGAACTCCTGAGAGTGTCTCTGTAAGACACTTTCTCAGTAATTTGACTGTAAGGTTTTTGCTTCTGTGCTCCCAAGCAATTGGAGGAGAATCAGCACTTCCCTTGATCGTGCCCGACTTTGATATCAGCGGGCAGAACTGCTCCACACCTCCACGACCTGCATGTTTTACAGTCACTGAGGTGAAGATCACAGACCCCATCAGCCAAGGAGCATCACCAAACAGAGGGATGCTGTGATCTGTCACCAGAGTCCCTTCACACACTGCAAATCAAATCCCCAGGGCTTTAAAACAAGCAGGTCCAAGCACTGAGCAAGTTCTCCAGCTGAGTGGCTCTTCCCAAGGCCAGAGCCAGCTGCTGGGAGCTGATCCTGGCTTATCTCTGAGTGGGAATATATAACCAGAGAATGACAGGATGGCTTGGGTTGGGAGGGACCTCTGAAAGTCATCCAGTCCACTCCCCCTGCCATGGATATCCCAGGTTGCTCCAAGCCCCGTCCAACCTGGCCTTGGACACTTCCAGGGATGGGTCAGCCACAGTTTCTCTGGGCAACCTGTGCCAGGGCCTCCCCACCCTCACAGGGAAGGATTCCTCCCCAGTATCCCATCTGACCCTGCCCCCTGGCAATGGGAAGCCATTCCCCCTTGTCCTGCCCTTCCAAGCCTTACACAAAGTCCCTCTCCAGCTCTCCTGGAGCCCCTTCAGGCACTGGAAGGGGCTCTCAGGTCTCCCTGGAGCCCTCTTTTCTCCAGGTTGAACATCTCAGACTAAATCAGCTTCCGAAGCAAAGGTGAGATGGAAGCAGAGGCAGGTTGTGGAGAGATGTCACAGGAAGCAGAGGGGATCCCAGAGGGAAGCTGCCAGAGGCTCTAAGGCTTTTCCTCGAAGACCAAATCACATGAGCGCTGACCTTTCAGAGCAAGCTGTGGGAAGCCACAGGACAAATCTATATGCCCAACATTTTGGTACTTAAGTGGAGAACCTTCTGGAAGCCTTGCAGTGTCTAGAGGGGCCTGGGGACAGAACCAATGGATGTGGCTGAGCAGTGCTGCTTCCAGAAACTTCTCCCTCTCCTGTCAGAGCTGCTGGCAGAGATGCTGGGTCTGGGAGCAGAGATCTGCATTTCTGAGGGGAAGCAGTGGCTGCACACACTGTGAAAAAAGTGCTTTGGGATCCTCCTGAGGGGAAAAGCAGCAGAAACACAAACTGTTGCTCCAAGTGGGATGAAAGCTGGACATCTCCTCGGTGATCAGCCCACAATGTGTGTGGTGCAGCCCCATGCTGTGCATTCAAGCTCTATTTCTGTATAGAAATATGTTTTTAATACTCCAAAGATGCTATCTAATGTTCAATAATTATCATGGCTCGGGTTTTCAGATGCACTTTAGATTTCCCAGGTCGGTTATTGGATGTGAGTGAGATGCAGAGGAAACATTAAAAACATATTTACGGACGGGTTGGCAGCAGCTCCAGAGTGTTCCTGCAACCAGGCCACGGGAACCAACTGGCCATCTGGGAGACCTCGGGGAGGATTTGTTGTAGAGGCAATTGGCACATCGTTAGCCTAGAATGCAAATCCTGTTTGACTGGAGGAAGTCCATGATCAGGCAGAGCCTTCCCGGGCTGGATTTGAAGGGCAGGTGCCATCTCTGAGCAGGAGATGTCGGGCTGAGAATGAGAAGGTGGAGCTGAGAAGTGGGACCGAGCTGTTGGCTGCAGGGGTGGGTAAAACCCCCTTGGAGAGTCTGGTGCTGTGACTTAGTTCCAGTGTTCCACCTTGGCCTCAAGCTGCAGCACAGAGAGGGCTGGAGGAGAAGGCAGGAGCTGTCAGATGGTGTACAAAATGACTGGAACAAGTTTGGTCTTTACAGAGCTCAGCATTAAGAGTGGGGTTTGAGCAGGAAAATGACCCGTGTGGCAGGAGGAGCCTTTCTGAAGAGAGCAGTGGAGGATGGCTCTGGTGAGCTGTACCTGGTGGTTGCTGTCACCCACCCAGGATGCCAACCCACAACAGACTGAGCATTCCCACCTCCTGGACTGCCAACAGCACCCTGGCCCCTTGCACAGCATGACAGAGCTCTTCTTCCCTCTTTTCCCTGGTCCTGTGGCCTGTCTGAAGGCTGGTGAGGAGAAAGGTCCCTGAGGATGGATCAGCCCTTTCCTGCTGGGGGACTCCGGGGCTCAGCAGATCATGACCACCCATGGCAGAGATTTGGAAAGATGCCATTCCTGGGGCCTGAACGCAGATCTGGGAGCGTCCTTTCCCAAGTGGGATCCTTTCCTGCCACCTCCTCAGCTGCTCTGTGTGCCAGAGCTGCCGAAATCTGCTCAGCGGGCACAGGAGAGGCCACGTGGGGCAGGGAGCAGCCTCCCATCCAGCAGGGCTGGTGCCTCAGGTGTGAGCTGAAATCCTATTGATTTCTAATCAGTGAGCTCATATTCCCTGGGCTGCGGTGGGAGAGGGTCAGCAGGGGAGGGGGCTGCAGGAAACCCGCAGTTGGGGTGGTCCCAGGGTGGGACTGACGGGGCCGCTGACAGAGCTGAGTTATGGCTCCGCTGGAGAGGGTTCCGAGGGCTCGTGGAGCCTCAGTTATTATCTGGCTGAGTCCCATCCAGGGAAACCACCGAGGGAAGAACGTGTGAGCCATAAAACATGTTGTCTTTTAATGAACAAGACTCACAGGGGATTAGGACTATTTTTTACTCCGTCGTTTTTCTTTCCTCAGCTCAGAGAAAGTTGCTGAGTGTTGTGTCTGCCAACTGCAGGTCAGATGCTTCAGGAGAGCCAGGCAGTTCATGTCCCATCCAGGCTGGCCTGGACCAGCCTCACCAGGAAGTTCCCACCTTGTCCTGGCCATGGTCACGCAGATGGAGGCAAAGGTGAGACCAACCATCAGGGCTTTGATGTTCAAGAGATGCTCTCAGAGGAGCTGGGCTGTAATAAGCCCCAGCCCCACGAGGAACCTTATTAATGCTACTGCTGAAGGAAAAGCAGTAATTAACCCTGAAACCCAAGCTTGGGAGGTTTTTGGAAGAAAAGTGAGTGTAGACTCACTCTTCTGGGTGTGAGGAAAGAACTGCATGGAAACACAGGAATGTCATTGTTTTCTTTTCTAGGCAGAGCAGATCTGCAAAGCCCCTCTTGGGTGTCTGTGGGGATGGATGACTCTGGGACTCCAGCATGGGAGGTGCAGAACCTTTGTGCAGGACCTGAGGAGCTCACACCTCTGCTTTCACATCTCCCCCTTCCATGACAGGGACCTGCTCCAGAGCTTGAGGATCTCATGAGGATATATGGAAGGAAGAAAAGACAAGAATTAACATTTGTAACCCAGCAAATATGCTGAAATCTAACTCCAGACTAACTGGAGACCAACTGCAGCTTTAACCCCAGGCTGTACACTTTGAGGACAGGGTGATGTGGTGGCACAACTTGATTGTGGGTTTGGTGGGACAGCGTGATAGGGATGGTGCAGCCATTGCATCTGAAGTCTCTTCTCCTTCACTTCCACTGCTGTGAAGCCAGGAATGTCCCCTGAGGTGCCTGGCTGGGGCTGGGGTCTGGTTTCCTCTCTGGGGGGAAGGTGTCTGGGATGCCCCAAAGCCCCACTGCTGAGTGACTGGGCTGTTTTGAGAGGGACCAGTCAGTGCTCTGCCCCCTCCCCATTGCCCACAGCAAAGCCAGGGGCACTGGGGGACGTAGAGGGGCACCTTCCCCAGGTGTGGAAGGGCTTTGAAAGGTGCCACTGGGATGTGATGGGAATGCAGGGGGTGAAGGGATTCCAACCCACTTCCCGCATTGGAGGAGCCCTGCCCTGCTCTGCTCCCATCTCCTCTGAGCATCAGGAGGTCCCACCCTCCACCTCAGCCCTTCTCTCTGTGTCATGGCTGCTGCCTCCCACCACCACTGCAGCCTGGATCCACTTGGGATGGGTGCTGGGAAACCCAGCTGGGCTGCACCTGTGGCTGGCAGGGATCAGGGGACATCTGGGGCCCCTTCTGTGCCCGGCAGTGGGGACCTAAATCATGGTGCCCCATCCCCTCAGCAGAGACAAATGACATTTCACAGCACAGGTGCCTTCAGCAAGAACAATAAATAGGAAGATCTCTGCTGAGCTCGGCCACAGGACTGGGATCCCCTTTCAGGGAGTATTTTAGGACTGAAGGCACCACAGCTGTTTGTGAGCTAATCCCTCTGCCCTCGCCATCAACCTCCAAAAGGGACTTTGCAGGCCCACTTCAGCCGCAAATAAATCAGGAAATGGCACTTTGTCCTCTCCAGAAATAGGGTCTCCTCAGCCCTTTGAACCTGCCATCCAAGCCCAGCATCTGCTCAGGGGAAGGCCCTGCCACAGTCAGGCTGTGTTCAGCTCCCAGGGACCCACGGGACACGTTTGTCTCTCAGGGACCCACGGGACACATTTATCTCTCAGGGACCCATGGGACATGTGTTTAACTTCCAGGGACCTGTGGGACACATGTTCAGCTCCCAGGGACCTGTGAGACTCAGGTTTAGCTCTCAGGGATCTGTGGGACACACACCTATCCTTGAGCTCCCAAGGACATGGTGGGAGACCCACCGGGGTGTGAATGGAATAAAACAAGACCCTAAATTCTGTGATTAACACAAAACCATCAAGGGCTCAGAGCAGCTGCCAGGAGGAGATGCCACGCACTGCCCTCCTCTGCAGAACAAGAGTTCCAGCACGTTTTCAGCATCATTAAACAGATAATTAAACATTCCCTCTCAGTTTAGTATGTCTCAAACATATGACCCAATGTCACCTATTTAAAGGGCTCTGGGAATTCTGTGTGTGAGGAGGGAGTGCGTGTGTGCCGGGCTGAGGCTCAGTGGGACGGGGAGCTCAGGGGCAGGAGGTGGCTGTGACCGTCACCTTTGTGCTTGTCACCTGAAGCAGCTCACAGGGAAATGTTTGTTTTGGTACTTTGTGCTTTTCTGGCGTGCAGGTGAGGTGAGAGGCACTGCACAGAGCCCTCAGGGTGCACTGAGGTGCTCAGGGTGTGGGAACCGGGAGCCTCGATGGGCAGAGGGCACCTCCCAACACTCAGGGAGGCTTTGGCAGAATTTTCCACATCTCTGCAAGTCCTGGAATTAATTGAATCCAAGTGTGGAAGCAGGGCTGTGCCCTCGCTGCTGCGGCGGGCAGGGGAGAGAGGGTTGTTTCTCTTCTGTTCCCGGGGTGCTTTGAGTTCTCTCCCTTTGAAAAGGGAGGCCTCTCTCTGCATTCACATAAAATGTGGCTTTTCGAAGTTTAAAAGCCTTTTGGTCTCTTCAGGGATCGCTCTGCAGGAGGGTGGGCACAGCTCAGGCTGGCTTGGCCCCCCCAGCCCCGTGACAGGCAGAGGGATGCACCGACTGCTGCCTGTGCCACCCAGAACAGACCACACTGGGGGCTCCCCCTCCCTCCTGCCTGGCCTGGGACACCCGGACACCCCTGTGGGCCCCGGGCTGGAGGCTGAGAGCTGCTGCTCCCAGGAGGACACAGGTTGGCTCTGGAGCACAACAGCCATGGAGGGAGCGGAGTGGGCAGTGCCCAGGCACGGATGCCCAGAGAGTGCTCAGGTGGGACACTGATTTTAACACAGAGCAGTGGATTCCCTGGCAGTGTTGCCCTGCAGACCTGTCACAGACCTTTCCAGCCCCTCAGACTGTTTTGTGATGTCCCTGCTTGATTTTTTAAATGAGACTTTGACATCCAGCTCCCCAGGGTTTGGTCATGGCTCCAAGGCTGCCAGAGCTCAAGGAGCGTTTGGACAAAGCTCTGAGGGACAGGGTGCGATTGTTGAGGTGTCTGTGCAGGGCCAGAGGTTGCACTGGATGATCCTTGTGGGTCCCTTCCAGCTCGGGATATTCAGTGATCTCTGTTTTCCTTCACAGAGGACTCGGCTGGTGCAGGACCAGGACTGAACATCACCAGTGAAAGGTGTTGAGGGATCAACAGTTCGATTCATTTTCCCAAACACCTTTGACATAAATAGGGATTTATAGCCAGGTATTGGCAGGATGTACAGGCTCTTTCCCAGAGAGGTTGGCAAATCCAAGGTAACTTGTTATTCCCAGAGGTTCCACCGGCTGCCAGCCACAGTAATCACAGGGCAAGAACAGGGAGCTGAGCCGAAAGACCATCAGTCCTGGGGGAAGTGATCCAAGGGGAGATGAGATTCCCAAACACCTTGGGTGCCAGGAGTTCCTGCACACCTTGGGAGTCTTTTTCCCAACCCGCTGGAGCTGCAGTTCTTTAAGTATGTCCCTACTTCTACAAAATTCTGCTTGTTCCAGGAAGGTTGGTGACCACCAGCTAATGAGGCTCCAACCCCTGTCACTGCAGAGGGAACTGCCCATGGAGCAGGAATGCTCTGGATGCCCTCAGCCTCCAATTATCCTGGGAGCCTTGCTGAGAGCATCCAAGAGGAGAGTGAGGGGGAGAGCTCAGAGAGCTGAGGTGCAGGTTGGGAAGGTGACACGACCATCTCTGTGAGGATTTCAGGAATTAAAAGTGAAATTACAGACTTAATCTATCAAAATATGGAGTTTTTTCTGGCATTTTAATGAAGACTCATGTAAAGAGGAGAAGGCTGATCCCATCCTGCGTTCCCAGCCTCACACTCTCCAAGGTTATTTATGGAGTTGCTACACAAGTTGGGTTTTTTCCTCCCCTTTTCTTTTCCTTTTCTTCTCTGCTTTCGCAAATTGAATTATTTAAATGCATTGTTTGGCAGCCTCAAATCCAGGCATTTCACTCTTTCCCCCTCGGCTGCCATTTCTTTCTCTCCTTTCTGCTCTTGAATTTTCAGGATCATTTACCGTGTTGTTCCAGTGGCATTTATTGAAATTTGCACAAAAAAAGATCTTTCTTCAATGACACCATTTCAGCCCATGCAAAAGATTTATGGGTGCAGGAAGACACCCGTGGCAGGGAAGCTTTGCTGGCAGAAAGAAAGGAAGGGGGGAAAGGAAACGTGCTGGAAAAGCAAAGGATGCCCAGAGCTGTGGATGGGGAGCAGGGAGGCACTGTGGAGGTGGGGCAACAAGGGCTGGGGAGCAGCCCTGCTCCTCCACGGGCACCACACGTGCTCACGGGGGTTTGGGCACGGGAAGGTTTGGCCGCTCTCACTATCTCTAATCCTGCTTCAAAGCCAGCTCCTTTTATTTACATATTGACTTATGATTCATTTAATTGACTTTCTTGCCTTGGAATTGTACTTACTTAATTAATCTGATTACATTTCTGCTTCTGGTTAAAGAGTTTCTGTGTTCCAGCCCAGAGGTGACGACGTTCCTGTGGAGTGATGTGCTTCTGGTCGATCTCACCAGCAGACAGAGTCTGCAAAGCATTTTGGGATCCTTTGGAAGGGGAAGAGAGGCAAAAGCCATGGAAAGTGCCGCAGCAATTTCCATTTTCACACACACAGCATCTTTACTTGTGGCAGAAGTAAGACACATTCCTAGTCAGTGGGATCGAATTATCTCCATAAATTCATTACATTTTAAAAAATATGATAATCAGCACGAAATGAACATCCCGAGGGAGACAGAACATGAACATCTCAAGTACTGCTAATAATAATCCTTTATTTTACAAATGCCCAAGGCTGGCTCAGAGCCTCTGCAGCCCGTGGTGGAGGGGCTGGTGCTGTGCCCGTGCCCAGACCTGCTGGGGGACCTTGCCCACCCTCCCCTGGCCATTGGGCCCAGGGCGCTGACCCAGCCACAGCTGGGATGCAGGATTCACAGTCTCCATCACTTCCCAGCACTCTGAGTGTGGCCCTGGGAGATCAATGTCCTGCAGGACTCAGGGAAGGACAGAGGGTCCCCACAGGGAGTGGTCTTTGGTGGCTCCTGGACGGTGACTCAGCTTCTCCCATGTCACCCCCCCAAATCTCAGTATTTCTGAGGTGATTACTGCCTGTTTAATACACATCCAGAGCAATTGCAAGCACCTGCTGGGCCCACTTGTAATCATAAAGTATTTCTGGGGGATCAGAGTGAGACTTGGGGCTGGCAGCCTGTCCTGGCTCCACTGCTCATGGGGAGGGGAGTCTTGGTGGGACTGGGGGTGTCTCACTTTTGGCACAAGCTGTACAAGGCCATGAAGGGTTACCTGGGGGTGGTGGGGATGATCTGAGGACAGTGGGTGTCCATGGTCCTCCTCACAGTTGTCACCTCACAGCCTCAGAGTCATAGAATTCCAATGGTTTGAGTTGGAAAGGAATTTAAAGCCCATCCAGGCCCACCCCCTGCCATGGGCAGGGACACCTTCCACTATCCCAAGCTGCTCCAACCTGGCCTGGAACACTTCCAGGGATGGGGAATTCACAAGCTCTCCAGGCAACCTGTTCCAGAGCCTCACCACCCTCCCAGTAGCAAAACAACACAACAAACCCACTTGGACGGCGTCACTGTAAACTTTTCCTCTTTATTATTCCACTTTGGTGGCAGACAGGCTGCTCCTCCTCTCCCCGTTTGTTAAATACTGATTAATTATTAAATTAGCCATTAACTATTAATAGCTGATTTTGTGAGTGTTAAAAAGCCAGCCCTGTGCAAAGAGAGCTGTGTGTCTGGCAAACCTCAGGAACCTCAGGGAATGAATCCTGGATAATCAATACGGCCTCCACTCCATTTGCCATTCCTGTCTCATCTGCTCTGCACTTAAGGGGAGTTTATACAAATGTAAAAGCAAATTTTACTGCTGGTGGAAATTACCAGCTCACAGGGATAATGGCAGAGCCCTGTGCTTGTCTGCAGCACTGGAGGGGCTCGGTTCTGTCTCGGCAATGGAATCACAAAATCCTGGAATGGTTTGGGTCGGGAGGGACCTTAGAGCTCCTCCTGTTCCACCCCCTGCCACGGGCAGGGACACCTCCCACTAGCCCAGGTTGCTCAGAGCTGCATCCAACCTGGCCTTGGACACTTCCAGGGATGGGGCAGCCACAGCTTCTCTGGGCAACCTGTGCCAGGGCCTCACCACCCTCACAGGGAAGAACCTCTTCCCAATATCCCATCTGACCCTGCCCTCTGGCAGGGTGAAGCCATTCCCCCCGTCCCCTCTCCAGGCCCCTGCAGTCCCCTGAGCTGCACTCAGCACATCCCATGTCCCTGCTGGACTCTTGCTCCTGCTTTCATCTGTGGATGCTCCCAGGGCTGGTGCCAGCCCTTGGTTCCTTCCAACGTCCCAGAGCAGCTGTCCACACTGCTGGACAGCTTCCTCACCCAGCACCTTCCTCATGGAATGATGGAGCCCAGGTCCCACGGACCCCACGGCAGTGACAGGGTGACAATCCCACACTGGGCACTGCCAACTGCGTGGGCTTGTCTGGGGGCCCTGTGGCCCTTTTGATGCAGTTTTTGGGATGTAATATCCTGTCGGGGGGGAGAAAGGAGGGAGGATTGATTTCTGCTTGGAAATGCCTCTGTTGCTTTTGCAATAGTAGGATAAGGCTGATTCTAAGAATAACTAACTGGGCCTTGCAAAACCTCCCACAGGCAGATCCCTGGCTGTGCCCCCTCCCCGGGTACCCCAGTCCCTCCTCCCTCTGCCAGCTGGCTTCATACTCCCAGAGGGCAATTCCTCCCCTTTCCCTCTCCCTTGGGCTCTTCCTGGTGTTTTCCAGGGTGGGATGACCAGCACAGGATGGAGGTGATGGTGATCTGGTCGCTGACCCAGGGTGATGCCTGGGCAGCTCCACGGCTGCCACAGGGTAGGCGGTGGGCAGAGTCCCCTGGAATGTGCTGGGATGTTTCCCGGGGATTCTCCCGAGGGATTGTCACCATGGAGCTGCATCAGAGGCAGGGTGCAAGGGCAGAGGGATCCTGCACCCACCCTGGGGACAGGCAAGCGGGTGCCAGAGGGAGCAGAAAGGGACATGAGGCTGATGGGCTGGAGCTGCTCCACATCCAGTCTGAAATCCAGTGCCTGCAGGCATCTCCAGAGCCTTTGGAAGCAGATGGCCTTGCCCCAGGGAAGAGTTTTGGCCCAGGGAATGCTACTTTGACGGATGCATTTGCAGCCCCCAAAAAGCAGTGCTGCTTTTCAAGCCTCCCTGTGAGGAGAGCCATCGCTGCTCGGGAGAGAAAGAGCCTGGGATTATTTTCTCATGTCAATTAAGAGCACTTTCCAAAGGCAAGCCGGGCTCCTCGGATCCAGAGCTCGGGATCCCGGCCAGGCTGCTCCCCCCGGCACGCTGGAGCTGCAGGGAGAAATGGAGGAGCTTTGGCCAGCCAGCTGCTGGGCTGGAGCCAGCAAATAAAATAGTCATAACGAGGCCTTTGGAGATAAATTTGGAGGCCGGGGTTGCTTTGCTTTAATTTTTTATTCTCCTCTTAGAGGAACCCCCTGGCCTGGCTGAGGCAGCGGCAGCTCCAGAGCAGCAGCTCCACGGGGTCACCACGAGGTGCCACTTCCCCCAGAGCTGCCAGTGCTCCCAGTCAGGGTGTGCCAGGACAGTGTCCCAGCACTGGGCCAGGGGTGGGACCAGCAGTGGGTTTGGATGTGGGATCAGGAGTGGGATCAGCAGTGGGGTCAAGTGTGGATCTAGGTCTGGGTTCTGGTGTGGGATCCAGGGTGAGTTCAGGTGTGGGTTCAGGAGAGGTTTTGGGGTGTGGATTCAGGTGTGGGTTTAGGCATGGGTTCAGGAGGGGGTTCAGATTTAGAGTCAGATGTGGGATCAGGTGTGGGATCAGGTGTGGATTCAGGTACAGGTTCAGGAGTGGCTTCAGTTGTAGGATCAGGTGTGGGTCCAGGAGGGTGTTACCTCCTGCCCCTTCCCCTTCCCTGGCTCCAACTGTTTTCCTGGAGCAATCTAGGAGCCCTCCAGTGGTGAACACACAGGTAGAGCCACACTGCTGGGCTGGCTGCAGCCAGGCCGGGGGGGAATTCCCAGGGACATCCCCAAGGACACACAGAAATTCCTCAGAGGGGGTGGGTTTGGAAATAATCCCTCTCAGAGGCTCCAAGGTGCACAGAGCTTCTCTGGACAAGGCTCAGAGCCTCACAGGCTGTCCATGAGGAAAACACTTCCCATCCTTGGTGGCTTGGGACCATCTAGAGATGTTGCCAGGAAGATGCTTTTCCAGAGGGAAGCAGGTGCCAGCTGGCCACAGACAGGGAACTTTGATCCCTCTCAGATTTTTGGGAAGGAAAGCAGCCTGTTTTCCATGTTCACCCTCCCAGAGAGCCAGGGTTCCTGCATCAAAAGTGTAACTGCCCCCGCTGCACCCCTGCACAGCTCTTCATGTTTCAAAGGCTCTCCCGCTCCCACTGCTCTTCCCAGCTGCTTCCCAAACACCCCTCTCCATTGGGGTGGGCTGGGACAGTGCTGCCTGTGATGCTGCCAAACAGCAGGAGCACATGAGGCTGCCCTGGAGAGGGCAGGATGAGCCCCCCACCCTCACCCCCCCAGCTGTGCCGGGGGAGCAGAGATGCTCCGGATCGCCGGAGATCAGAGTGGGTGAACCCACCCACGTCGCCGGGAAGCTGCAGCTGATGTCCATCCTGCAGGGAAGCCTGGGTGGGGAGAGGACCCCCCACCCCAGTGGTGAAGGGAGCCCTTGGGAAAGGTGTGGAATACCCGCTCTTCCCTGTATCCTCCCTATCCCTGAGAAGATGTGCTTCCAGGGGGCTGGCGGGAGGGTCTGCGGGCAGGGCTGGGCTGGGACCCCTCTGTCACCCGGGTCTGGCCTGGGTGACCCTCAGCAGGCAGTGAGCCCCAGTCAGCAGAGGCTTTCCTGCCTCCGTGCCACCTCCTGTCCCTGCTGTGTGAAACACGGCACCAGGATCAGAGGGAAGGCAGCAGGAACCCTCGCTTGGAAGCTGACCTGGTTTAGGGTTTCAGACCAAATGGAGCAACAGATCAGCTCAGTCCGGACCCCCCGAACTCTCTTCCTGCTGCTGCCTCCGCTCTCAGCCAAACCTCTGATCCCTCTCCAACTCTCCACATAACTCTTGGGGTTTTGGTGGGTCGGGGCCGGGACCGTGAAGCCGGAGATGGCTCCGGGGGCGGCAGCATTTGGAGCCTCCTGCCGCCTCCATACCGGGCCGTGACCTGCTCGGATCCGGCTGTGCTGTTCCACAGCATCCCCACGGGATGACCTGGGCTGGGCTGAGCAGTGCAGGTGGTCAGGAGCTCACCTGAGGTGTCCAGAAGAGGGACTGTGGAGCTGGGACGGGGTAAACCTGGACACCCCTGGAAAGGGGAAAGCACAGGGCTCAAAGCCATTGCCATCCCTTTGAAGCACAGGCAAAGCCCTCTCCCTCCAGGGGCAGGATGCCCATGGACAGCAGAGGGGATGGGAGAACAGCCCCTCTCCTGCACCCACGGCAGGAGCTGGGATCGCTATTGGAAGCAGGTGTTCTGCCCTGCCAGGTGATGGGAGCCATTAAGGAGAAAGCCTCTAAATAAAATTTATGTCTGTCTCTCCTCACCCCTCTCTCCTGAAACCAATTAGGCCTCAGTCCTGCCCTGTTCAGGGGACCCACTTGGGTTTGCCCCCACCAGGGTCCGATGGCCCCTGGGATGTCCCAGCCCGGTGCCAGCACAGCAGGGACGAGCAGCAGGAGAATAGCAAGTGGTGTGGAAACCGGGCCAGCTCTTCTGGCGGCCCCTAATTCATCTCCCTGTGAGTCCGTCGGAAGGATCCCGCAGCACCTGGGCTGCCACCCCTCTCCAGCCGCCCCCTTGGCAGCCACTTGCTGGCTTCAAGTGGGAGTGAGGGGGGACAGAGCGACCCCCCCCCCCCCACCAGGCTTTCCCTGAGGTTTATTATTACACAAATGTGAATTCCAGAACCAGCATCTGGGGAGCAGCTGCTGGGATTTAACCCCTTCGCCTGCCGCGGGAGCGCTGAGCCGGAGGAGTGGGCGCCTGCTCAGAGCGTGGTCACCCCCAGGGAGGTCCTGGGAATGGGGACACAGTGGGACACCCCTGTCCCACTGGCAAACAGCTCCTGCTGTGTAGGGACACGCCTCTGTGCATGGATGGGGAGGCAGGCAGGTTCCAGATTTCCTCCCTCCCTTTCTTTCTTCTTTCTTTTCTTTTCTTTCTCTTTTTTTTTTTTTTTTTTTTTTTTAATAACAGGCACTTCTGTTTCCATTCAGAGGTTTTATGGGGATTTGCTCTCCCTCTCAGGCAAGGCCTGCATTTCCAGCCTGCTCCAAGATGCAGCTCCGAGGGATGCTGCCCTTGGGTTTGATGAGCAGCCTGGAGATAAGGGGTGAGAGCAGGGGGCCAGCGCCTGCTGAAAGGAGGGGCTTGATCTGGACAGCATGTTTTTTTTGGAAGATGGATGTTTGGGAATGAAGGCAGGTCCTCACAGCCCCCTCCTCTCCCACTGGCTTTGTGGCCCCTTCCAAGGCACTGGGGGTTGGTCAAAAGATTTTTCAGCCACCCGGAATCCCCTGGCCTCACTGAGCTCTTCCCGGGCCACCTGTGGCCACACAGCAGGTCATGGATGTTTGGGTAGAGCATGACCACGAGGATCTTCCCCCTCCTCAGCTTGGCTGGGAAGCAGTGCCCAGGCTGTCCCTGCCACTCCTTTCCCATAGAAACACAGAATCCCAGGATGGTTTGAGTTGGAAGGGACCTTAAAGGCCACCCAGTTCCACCCCCTGCCGTGGGCAGGGACACCTTCCACTAGCCCAGGTTGCTCCAAGCCCTGTCCAGCCCGGCCCCAGACACTTTTGGGGATGGGGCAGCCTTAGTGAGGAGGATGGATCCCCAGCAGGGCTGGAGGGGTCACTGGTGTTCTCACTGAGACACACCAGGAGGTGTTGGCAGGCAAAGGTCAGGAGCTGGCAGGTGACAGGTTCTGTCAAACCCCACCCACGTGCCAGCTGCCAGATGCCACAGGGATGGGCAGAGCCAAGGCAGCAACAAGTGTCAGAAAGGGCAGGAGAAATTTTGGAGGAGGTTTTAGTGCCTGGATGAAAACCAGCTGTGAGTTCTGCTGCTGGGCCGACTCGGGCGCTACCGCGACTGCTCAGCCTGGGCTGGGAGAAGGGGGAAACGTGGGAAGTGCAGAGGGTCCAGCAGCCATGTGGGTCTGGGGGGAGCCTGGAGACAGTCCTGGGACAACTGGGAGTGAAGAGCTGGGCTTTGGCAGTCAGACCTGCTGCTCTGGCCACCAGGTCTCAGCAGTGGTGGCTCCCAGTGCCTCCAGCTTGCCCAGCTCGCTGACCCACTGGGACCGGTGCAAGTGTGGAAATCATCCCCTCAGCTCCTTGAGAGGGGACCAGAGCATGATGGGACAACTCATCCTCCTTAACTGAGGGCTCCAGCTCCCTGCTGCTGCTCCCTGTGAGCCTGCGCCGTATCGCCCACCCCTGACACCAGCACAGAGCTGACAGGGCAGCTCGGCAGACAAAATACCAGCAGCCAGAGCAATCACTGTCTCCCAAGGAGGTGTTTATAATGTGAGGAACCCCTGAAGGGATCTGAGCAGGAATGGGAACAGAAGCTCCTTTGCTTGGGCTGAACTCCTGCCTGCAGCCGGCGCGTGGATTCCCACCAGCGGAGCTGCCTCCTGGCTCTGCCAGCAGAGCCGGTCTCCGGGCTCTCACCCCGACAGGGGGAGTGGGAAATGGAGCTGACAGGAGCTCCTGCAGCACCAGGAGCTTGGCAGCCCCAGAAAACCCCTCTCCCAGGTCCATCAATGCCTCTTCACAGCCAGCCCTGCCTGTATCCTGAGGCTCTTCCTCCCTCACCTCCTACCCCAAAGCTCACACAGTTTGTTTTTCTCAGCCTGTAAGGTTTTTGGGGCAGGGAATGAGTCTCCCTCTGGGTTTCATGACCCACCCTCGTGGTGTGAGGGGTTTGGGCTGTACTGAAGGCTGGTGTGGGTCTGGCCGGGCATCGCCTCTCCCCCGACAGTGCCGGGCGGGCTCCCGGCTTCCCAAGGCGCGGAATCCCAGCAGGCAGCAGGGGTAGGATGACAAATTGTTCTGACTAATAGTCTAAACAATGTGAAACAATGGAACTCAGGGAACAGCATATAAAATACGCAGCACGCAGGGGGCTTGGCTATTTTATTTGATTTTCAGATGGATATTCCAGTGGCCAGGATCCATCAGGAACAGAACAACACACGTCAAACTCAATAAGGGTTTGTGAGGGGCGGTGGTGGGGGGCTGGAGAAGCTCCTGTCCTGGGGGACACTTGGGAAGCCTGACTTGGAGTCAGCGGTCTGGGGAAGTGAGCAGCTCCTCCTGCCCAGCACAGGAGCATCCAGCACATCTCCGGAGGGGCGGGGGTGAAGTGCCTGACCCTGACCCATGGAAGAGGGGCAGGAGCGCCGGGCGCAGGGGAAGAGCCGTGGGAAGGCTGCCCGGCCGATGTGGTTGAGCAGGGGGAGGCTTTCTGTCTTCTCTTTGAAATTCCTCTGCCTTCAGAGTTATTTTGAAAGTCAAAAGCTGTCGGATTCCCCGGACGCCCAGGGAGGGATATTGCCTGGGTTTGCTCTGACGCTATTTCCCTGCACAGCTGTTTGTGCCATCAGCAGTGGGGTTGCTCTTTAAAAAGAAGATATTTTATCCATTAAAAAGAAATCCATAGATGATGAATATGTATTCGGTCTGAGGCTGAGTGATGAAATCCTCTCAGAGGTGCAAAGATCCAGTTATCCATCCGTCTGCGGCCTGTGAGGCACCAGTGGTGGGTTCCCTCGGAGACCACTCAGCTTTTTGGAAGCCTCGGGGTCAGTAAGGTTGTTCAGGGCTCTCTGGCCAGGAAGTTTGCTCTCTCAAGACTCCTTTTACTCCCATGTCTGAGCAGGGCAGGAATTCCTTGAGAAAAACCCCTCAGAAGCTGTTTTGAGACTTCCAGCTGGAACAGAAAATGTCGGATCAGCAGAGGAAGGGGATAAAAAGCTTTTGGTGGGGAGGAGGGAGGACGAGAATGCTTCACTCTGCCCTCTGCAAGGAGCCTGAGCCCCCTGCACCCACCTGGCAGTGATTTTTCTGCCCTGTGTCTGGGTTTCCTGGATGAGTCCTGTCTGGGGAATGCTGAGCTCAGGTTGCTGGGGACCTGCAGTGGATCTGATGCCATACATGGGCACAGAGGCTCTTTTCTGACACCCTTCTCTCTGTCTCAGGATTTCCTGGAGATTGTTTGTGGGATCTGACAGCTTCCCCATCCAAACTAGTGCTGTTTCATTCCCATTGCCACAACACAACTCCCACAGCCTGACACTTCCCCCACGGGACAAATGAGAGTGACTTGAACCTTGTCCACACGGTTGGCACACACCACATCCTTCCTTGTCACACACTTCTCAGGTTCTCATCTATTTTTGCATTTATTTTGACATGCCCTGGAGCTGACACAGCACTGCACTCAGCATGTGCTGTGGTGCCAGGACCGAGGGTCACCAGAGTGGCTTGGTGTGCCCAGCATCGTGGAACCATGGAATGGTTTGGGTCGGAAAGAGACCTTAAAGGTCATCTCATTCCAATCCCTGCCATGGGCAGGGGCACCTTCCACCAGACCAGGTTGCTTCAAGCCCCATCCAACCTGCCCTTGAATTTCCAGGGATGGACCATCCAGTCCTTCCTGCGCAGACAATGTGACCTTATTTCTTTGCTTCTCACTCTTGCAAATGTCTCCAGGCAGGGAAATAGGGCGAGAAGGCAGAGAGAATAAGGAGCACCTGGAGAGAAGGCAGAGAGCGCAACAAGCCAAATCACCGAGGCAGGAGGGAAATCGAGCAGCTGAAATTGGGGAAAACAGCTCAAAGTTTGTCACTGTCTGCACCTGATGCAAATCCGTTTGCCGGGGGATGTTGGGAGCAAAGAGCAGAACGCTCCTGATTTCACAGGTTTGTGTTGTGAACTGGAAGATCCCAGAGAGAGGGAGGTTGGAGGAAAAATATAAAGGACAAAAACCAGCCAAACAAACCGATGCAGACCCCCTGCGCCCCTGGGGGGGAGTGCTCCCTGCGAGGGCGGGGGAAGGCAGCAGGCCCAGCCAAAATGCTGTAAAAGCCTCCCTTTTAGATGGCATTTGTTCTTCAAAGACATCAGGGCTCGTAGAAAAGCCGGGCCATTTACCTCTGCCTCTGACATGTTAATGGCTGTATTTTGGAGTCATTAAATATTGAAATGCGTAACACTCAGCAGCTGCCAAACCTCCCCGCAGCCCAACTCCCCCCCCTTTCCTCTCCTCCAGCAGCTTTCTCCCCTCTCCGTTTCCTGCATGCGCTCCCTTCCCCGGCATTGCCCCTCCATCCTCCTCTTCCTCCTTCCCCTGCCTCCCTCCCTCGCTTTCCCAACCTTCTCCCCCCTGCACAGTTTGCCCCCCAGCCTCCCTCCCCATCGTTCCTCTGCTGGAATCTCACTTCCTGGGAAGCACTTGATAATCTGCAGCTTTAATATTCTCACCTTGCCAGTCTCCTATTCAGCGGGACTCGGAGAATTAGAAATGTATTTATCTGGGTACACTGGAGAGCAGGAGAAACAAAGAAACCAGCGGGGCTTTTCTAACGAGGAATGACTAATTTGACCCAGGAGAGCCCGTCCTCTTTCAAGCATCCCCCGGTTTTGCATCCAAAGATAACGCTGGCGATGCCAGTGGCGGGGATGGGGCACTGCCAGCCCGGTGCTGAGCTCCCTGCCGGGGCTGCTGTGGAGAACGGCAGTGTTTGCTTTCCCTGCTGCCTCAGGTGGGACAGACCCCCCCAGAGCCAGGAGACTGAGGGTTTGGAGAAGCTGCTGTTTGTCTGCTGATGGTCCTGCTTAGGGCTCCTTAAGCACTGAGAAATTCCAATCCCAAAGCGCATTCTCGTCAGGACCAGGCTGGAAAAGGGCCTTCCTGCAGCTTCTGGCAACTCACGGACTGGGAAGGAACACTGACTGGTTTCCTCAGGTCTGTGCCCTTGAAAAATTCCTCGAAAGAGCCCCCACAAGTGCTCACAGCACTGAGTGCTCATTACACTTTGGAGGTGCAGACTCTGCCTTCTGGCTGATCTACTCAGCTCTCATCTTTCACTGAATATACATGGTAAGGATGCTGGATAACATGGTGTTCTGGTTAGAAAACAATATTTCGACCAAGGGACTTGGGATTTTTTATTGCAAACGAGGAGGTGGGATGAGGTTTACTGGGGCTGACACAAGTCAGTCATCTGTGGATTTTTTTTTTTTCCCAATAGAGGAGCAAATGTGCTTCAGTGGGTACAGGCAGGACAACTGGTCCTGGAAGAGTTGTGCTTGTGTAGTCTAGAGAGAAATCAGAGGCTTAGATGTTTATGATTGGTGCCTGCAAATACATTGGAGAGGAAACACCCAGGAATGCAAGAAAGTCTGAGAGTGGAAGGACAGTGTTGGCACGAGCATAGATTGGTAGAAACCTGTCATGAATAAATGTCAGCTGAAAATTGAAGGAGGTTTCTCCTAATCATCAGATGAGGGAGTTTATAAAAAAGCTCTGCAGAGGGGTAATTGAGGGAGGAAACTTAACTAGTTCAAGATGGGAGGCTGACAAATTTCTGAATTTCATTTTAGGATGGGGCTGAATTTGACAGTCTGGCCCCTCTGTACGTCCTGCCTCAGCCCAAGAACCGCTGCATGTGGGTGAGGTGGGGAGTCCCTCTGCTCCCCACTGAACTCACCTGCTCCTCCCCGCCTGGGCACTCAGTCACAGGCCATGGGCAGCACTGCACACACTCACACTCACACTCACCTGTCCCTGACACAGAGGCTTCTCGGCTGGTTAATAAGCCATGACATGCCAGACATCGAAACTATGAAAATTGGCCAATTTTTTAATATTTTAAGCCCCATCACATACACTTTCCTGGTCTGAGCAAAGCGCTTTATGACGCCTTAGCAAGGAAATGGAAACTATCATTTGGGATAATCTGCCTGAGCTGGATTGACCTGCTGATCCCTGCCAGACCCTCCTCCTCCATCCCCCCCTCCACGTCCCGTCTCTGCTGCCCAGATGGGGAGAGCGGAATCACAGGATCCTTTAGGTTGGAAAAGCCCTCTGAGACCGTGGAGTCCAAGTGTTAACCCAGCACTGCCAAGGCCACCACTAACCCAGGTCCCTGAGTGCCACATCCACATGTTTTTTGAACACTTCCAGGGGTGGGGACCCTTCTCCCTTCTTCATCCCACGGAGGGGCTCTGGCTGAGGCAGGAGCTGTGCAGGAGCAGGATGGGGAGCAGGTGCTGGGCAGAAGGTTTAGAGGCAGAGCATCCACTCTACCCTGTCCCCCCTTCCTGCTGCTGCCCCGGGAAGGGCTGAGTGAGGTACAGGCTTCTGCAAGGGCTTCTTCCTTAATCTGAATCAGGGAGAGGTATTTTTTCTTCTTCCTTTTATTCCACCCTGAGTGTTGTGCATTGCCACTGACAAAGGAGCAGGAATTCCACGCATTTCTTTGGCTGTTTAGCAGAGCTGCTGCCCTACTCTCCCCTGTCAGACACTAATCTCTCCTAATATTTAACAGTCCCAGTAGGCAGCAGGATTTATCCTCTGGCCTTTCTACCTGTCATTTCATCCCTTCTCACTAAGGAGCCCTTTGATTCCCTTCCGAAGAGAGGTGCCAGGACCAGCGTGATGGATTGGCTCGTGCTGGCAGTTGGAGAAGCAGCTCCATTTCTCTCAGCTCCAGCTGTCGGGTGTTTATCTGGGGCAGCTCCCTACAGCTGGGAAGGCCCTTGTGCCTCCTTGCAGGGAGCCATGCGGATGGGCAGGCTTTCCAAGAGGGAAGAGGCTGTGGGTGTTAATGCTCCAGCTCCTCAGGGCCCCTCTCCAAACCGCAGACTGAGCTGTGGACGTTTGAGCTCCTGCGATGATCTGGATCTAATACCATCATCCATTTCAGGGAGGAATTCCTCCCCAGCACTCCCCAAATCCCTTCCCATCACTCTGCTTCCACATGTTCCCCTTCCTCAGCATCCCAGCTGCCATCTCCTTGGAAGGACAGCTCAGAGGGAAATAGTTTCATGGGGGACCCCCACACTACCCGGGGGGGCTGCTGCCAGCAAAGCTGCAGAACTCGTCCTGCAGGACTGCACGGCTGCTGGCAGGGTGGAGGCAGCCCACACCCCCCCCAGGGGTGCCCCACTGTGGAGCAGGGATGCTGCATCCCGCTATCCGACCCAGTGCCTGCAATCCCACACGGTACCAAAGCCTCTCCTCGCTCCCCAGGCAGGTGCTTGAGCAGCTCCAGAGCTGAAGGTGTCAGGGCAGCACAGTAGCTCTTTATGTCAGTAACAAGCTCTTTAATTGACACTTCCTTAGTCTGGGAGTTGGAAATCGTTAGCTCCAACCTGTCCTCCTGCCTGGGCTCCGGTTACACGGCTGGGCTGGGGTGTGCCGGGGTCGAAGCTGCTCTGCAGGGCAGAAACCCAACTCCCTCACTAATGACCCTTCCTGATGTCACCTGCCAGCCCAGGGTGCCAACCCCAGTCCCCATAAGCAGGATCCGTGTCAGGGTCCGGTGCTTCCTCCGGCTGCTGTTCTTTGCTCCTTTGCTCCCTTTGTCCTTCCCCTCCTGCCTAAACAGAGGAACTCCAGAGCTCTGCAGGGCACCAGGAGGAGACAGATGATCCTGCAGAGCACAGCTGGCCAGGCTACAGAGAACAGGCTCCACATGATCGCTCTGAAGGGGCACGTGTTTAACACTGACCTGGCTGGGCAGCCCGGCCTCTCCCATCTGCACGTGCCAGTTCAGGGAGAACAGCGGGATAATGTGGCAGTGGGAATGCTGACTCGGCTACCCCAGCGTGGCTGGGATGGATCTCCTTCTGCCTCCACCTCAGGTGGTGTGAGGAAGAAGAGGAGCAGGGGTAGAATGAATCCTGCCTGCTGGGAATCTTCTGGATTAAAGAGCAGCCGGGAAACAACCACCATTAATAACACCATCCCTGGAAGTGTTCAAAAAACATGTGTATATGGCACTTGAGGATGTAAACAAGGGGGTGGCACTGGATTGGTGGTTGGACTTGATGACCTTAGAGGTCTTTTCCAACCTGAATGATCCTATAATTCTATGCAGGTGCTAAACCACGGCCTTCCAGGGCTTGGAGGGGAGCTGGAAGGACTCCCTGAATTTCCCTCGCGAGGAGGAAGCCTAGATCTTGCTGGGATGCTCCTGCAATGATACTCCCCAGGCAGCAGCAGCACAGGGCAGTGCTTCAAGGTGTGGATGTGGCACCTGGGGACACGGTTCAGTGCTGGACAAGGTGGTGGTGCCGGGCTGACCATTGGGCTTGATGATCTTACAGGTGTTTTCCAACTTCAGTGACTGTATGATTCCCCTTGCACAACCTGTGCACTTGAACCTGCCCTGCCCCAGGTGCTCACACAGCTCTCCACCACCCCCACCCACGGGCCCCAGGCCAGCCCTGGCTCCGGAGAGTCTGGCCATGTGCTCCTGATCCCTGCGGAAGCCTTGGGGCAGCACGGGTAGGAGTCACCCCTCCTTGCTCTGCACCTGGGCAAGGTTGTGCCTGGGGTTGGAGGTGACCCACAGGGCATCAGATGAAGACACTGGCCTTTGGGTGTGGGGCTCCCACCCTCCAAGGGTGAGGAACAGGAGTCAGGGAGTCACTCTCTTCTTGTCTTGTTCCTTTCTTGGAATAAGAGGAAGTAAAAATGTGGATGGACTGAGAAAAGCTTGAGGATTTGGCTGGTTTATGTTTGAAAATAGCCAAGAATAGCCAGAGGTGACAAGATCCTGAGTTCTCACAGCTGGAACATCAGTACTGGTGTACATTGGTCCCAGGTGGGGATGGACCACTGGGTACAACAGGAGATTGTTCCGTGGGAGGGGATGCTCTGGACACGGTCCCAGGAATCAAGGATTTCCCTTCTTTCCAGGTATCATCCCTGGAAGTGTTCAAGGCCAGGTTGGACGGGACTTGGAGCAACCTGGTCAAGTGGAAGGTGTCCTTGCCCATGTCAGGGGGTGGGACTAAATAATCTGTAAGGTCCCTTCCCACCCAAAACATCCTAAGATCCTATGATTCTATCTCCTGGATTTCTCTTCTCTTCCCAAACAGGGTGAAGGCAGGAGCCGGCAGGACAGGTATCCCTATCACCCTCCCTCTCCCCAGGAGATCTCTGTCCTGGCTGGACACAGCCACTGCCACTGCCCGTGGTGTGGGCACAGCTTGGTGTGATGAGAACATGTCCCTGGAGGGAAGAATTTGCCGTGTCAGTGCCCACGTGCAGCTATTTCAGTGGGAACAGGGAGCACGGTGCATGGGCCAGGAAGCCTTTGGACACAGCCGGCTTTGTCAGGAAGAGGGGAATAATCAGGACTTTTGTGCGGAGGCAGCGCCGGAGCTGCCGCTGTTCCGTGCGGATCAGGTTTAAATCCGCGTGCAGACAGCTGGCACGGCACAGCTCACACCCCAGAGCCAGGCCTGGCTTAGCAGCCAAGAGGGGCCCTGACCAAAAGTCATTAGCGAGGCTCTGGGGGGGAGCTCTCCCCGCTGTGCCGAGGCACCGGCTGCTCTCACAGCCCAGGCTGGAGGAACAGCTCCCCGGGAATGTTTCCGGGAACCCGGAGAGGTTGGTTTGCTCCATACTCTGGCTCCATTCTGGGCACGCTCTCGGGGATGTGCTCCCTGTCCTGCACTCACAGGGGGTGAACTGAGGGATGAACCCCGGTACTGGTGCAGCGGGACAGTCCCGGTGTGGGATGGCATGGGGGGATATGGGGTGGGGAGCTCTGGGATGGGGAGCTGTGGGATGGAGAGCCCTGGGATTGTGAGCAGCTGTTGTTCCTTCCCCTCTGCAGCCCCAGTTCCAGGTCAGGGCTGAGAACCAGGACCCACATCTCTCCTCCCACAAGGGGAGCCCTGTTGCCTTCACTGCACAGGAGCAGGGATGGCATCGCTCAGCCCGGACCCTTTCCAACCCCACCCTGTGCTACCTGAGGGCTCACCTGGGCTCAGCTGAAGTGGGAGCCTTGCTGACCCCTGACGTGCCTCTGCTCCAGCTGTGGGGGGGGCAGATGGAGACCAGCTCCCTCCTCTGCACCTCTGGCTCCATCCCAGTGAGGCACAGCCAGTGCTGAGAGAGCGGAAACATTGCTGAAAATGTTAAACTTTTATGAATCTCCGAGTGGGCTCGGCGTGAACTCGGCTTTGTGGGGTTAAATCCATCATTACTGGACACAAGCCAGTGTGTTTTCCACTAAAAGCAAGTTCCTAATGGCTTTAAACTGAAAGAGAGAAGGGTGAGATGGGATATTGGAAGGAAATCCTTCCCTGTGAGGGTGGGGAGGCCCTGGCACAGGTTGCCCAGAGAAGCTGTGGCTGCCCCATCCCTGCAAGTGTCCAAGGCCAGGTTGGACGGGGCTCAGAGCAACCTGGGCTGGTGGAAGGTGCCCCTGCCCATGGCAGGGGGTGGGATGGGATGGTCTGTAAGGTCCCTTCCAACACAACCCGTTCTGTGATTCCTGACCCGGGAATGGGGTGATCCCTGCACAGAGACCCTGCAGTGCCACAGGGTGTGTCTGGGGGTGAGGAGGCTGAGCCCAGGTCATGGACCATGGCCAGGTCACCCAGCCCGGGCTCTGCCCCCATTCCTGTGGGGCTGGTGGGTGAGTCAGCCCTCAGCCCCATCCCTCAGTTTCCCCATCTGAAAATGAAGGATAAGGGAGATATGGAAAGGTGGTGATTTGAGGTAATTGCTGTTTGTAGGGTGTTTGAGGCCCGGGGGTGGGGAGGGTGATTGATGGTGCTGCTCAGCCAGCCTGGAGGGCTCTGGGTGCTGGGCAGGACAGGGTGATCCACCTACTTCAATTCACATGGACAATCCCACGGGAACCCATCCCGGCTGAGTCCGCAGTGCTCACCTGGAATGTGTTCACCTGCAATAACTGCAGGTAATTGTGGGTTCCACCTGCCATGGACACTGAGATGCCGAATGTCCCCTCCTCCTCTTCCTCCTCCTCCTCCTCCTCCTCCTCCTCCTCCGTGCTCTGTGCTCCATGTCCTACAGCACAGGAGGACACAATCCCTGGAGCCTTCAGAGTCCATGAGAGGACAATCCTTGACCCATGGACAAGCAACCCCCAGATTTCTTTGCCCAGCTTCCACCAAACCCAGCCCGTGGTGTTCACACCTCTGCACCCCACAGTGCCCTTCCCCATCCCGTGCTGGGCTTCCCTGCCGTGCCCAGGGCACTCCGTGATGGATGTGATAATATTGGCTCAGAGAGCAGCCGATCCTTCCGTGCTGGCTTTGAACCCCTGAGCATTCATGGCTCCAAATGGGCACCATTTTTCCTTGGCACACCACAGCTGCATCTGGAGAAACCGGGATACGAGTCTGCTTGCCAGTGGCAAACGCCTTGAGAGTCCAGGCTCTGGAGGTTTACCCACCTTTGGGAAAGGCCAGGAATATGAACAGCTGTTGACAGGAGGTCCTCAGGCACTGAGCAGAAATGGAGAAGGCTGTTCCCCTGCTCAGGTCAGGATTTAGTAGCCCTTTTCTACCTATTTTTGAACTCTGTCCCTGATCTCTGCTCCTTCCCCTCCACCCCTCGCTGCCTCTCCCTCCCTCCCACCCAGTTCAGTTTTTGGAGGGCTGCAATTCCTTTTCAGTTTTATTTCTCATTAAAAATAAATACCGTTGCTATAATTTACAGTGAGTTTAATTAGAAATGAGTTACATGAGCTGAGCATTAGGACTTAATTGCTCGTTCCTAAAACAATTTCCTCATCTGAAATGTCCCCAGTTAATGATCATTTATTAAATAGGATCTGAGTCTCCAAAGTGGAGTTGGAAGGGCTGGAGATTCCCTGTGATGGTGCTGTGGCCAGTCCAGCACCAGGCACAGAGCTCCCCAGACCCGGAGGGCACTGGAGTGAGGGAAGCTGAGCCCCCAAATTCTCCAGGATGGGAACAACCACTAAACCTTCCTTTTGCAAACCCCCTTGGAATTGGGGCTGTGCTGCTGCTCGGGCTGCTCAGAGCACGGGGGGTCTGAGGCAGCACCAGCCCGTGGGCAGGGATGTTGTGGGGTTGGATTTCACTGGCCAGGAGCCATGTGCTGACACCCTCACCTTCCACCTTCCTCCCAGGGCACGGAGCCCTCCCACCCCGTGGTGAGGGCAGTCCTGGGGTTTTGGGGAAGGAGATGACTTTCAGGAGGAATGCTGGTTAATCAAAACAGAGCCATTTATAGGAAGCGGGCGGCGATGCCGGCGAGGTTGGTTTGTGCTTTACTGGCGCATTTTTATTCCAAGAAAATTTCTAATCAAAACCACATCTGGGGAGAGCAGCCCTCTGCCTGCCCCTGCCCCGTGCCCAGGGAGCCGGGAGGCCAGCAAGGCCAGGGGGGCACTGGAATGGCCAGGAGGGCACCGGAATGGCCAGGAGGGCACCAGCACAGCCCCAAGGGCACTGGCACAGACAAGGGGGGCACCAGCCCAGGCAGGACTTGTCCTTGGGCTCCCCACCCTGTGCTCCGTGGGGCTGCAGCTCATGGGGGCCACACCTGGCAGGGATGGGATGGGATGGGGTGGGATGGGATGAGATGGGACAAATGAGATGAGATGGAACAGATGGGATGGGATGAAACAGGATGGGACGGCACGGATGGGAGAGGATAGGACTGCACTCTCGCTTCTCAGTTGTGAGCAGAAATTCCTGAAAAGAGTTAAGCTGAAACAAGCACATTCCTTTAAAAAAACTTCATTATGACACATCAGCGTTTTTCCAGGGAGGAAAAAAAAAAAAAACCAAAAACAAAAAAAACCCACAACAAAACCAACCCCAAACTCTCTCCACCTGATTGGAAAAGTCCATCCCAGTTCCTGCTCTGAGATTCCCTGCCCTGCTCTGCTGTATCAGGAGCAGGGAGAGGAAGTGGCTGGGATGGGCTCTCCAGGATGGATCTGGCAGCATGTGCTGGAGCACTGGGCAGGACCCTCCTGGGTCCCTGGTGCCTCAGCCCCTGCCTTTCCTGGGAAGCGAGTGCAGCACCTGGCTTTGGGAGCTGCAGGGATGAGGCTATCCTTAGGTCTGGTTCAAGCACTCACCTGCAGCACGAGAGGCCTCTGGGAGAATCCTGGCAGGAGAGGTGGCATCTCCAGCAGGAGGGATTGGGGGATGGCATTCCCAGCAGGAGGGATGGCATCCCCGGACACACATGGCCCTGCACAGCCTGCAGCAGCAGGACACTGTCACTTGGCAACCAGTAAGCAATCACTGACCCTTCCTGGGGTGTCAAACATCCCGTGTCACCAATCCCTTTCCAAGGAAGTGTAAAATAGGGGACAGCAGGATTTGGAGAGAGAGAAGGGAAGAGACACGAGCCCCTCGATAACCTTGACCGCGTTAGCAGATGGCTGGGAACCAAGGAGGCATCAGAGGGTGTCTGATTGCATCCAGCATCCATCAGCACACGGCTTTCGGGAATGGAGAGGTATAAATAAGGGCAATGAAAGGTCCCAGTTCCAGGGAAAGGAAATGATTTCCTCCTCAAGCGATTCTGGGCACCATTATGCAAATAGTGGCCAGGCCAACACAGTCCCCTCGGAGGGAAGAGGGAGAGGAGCCAGGGGAAAGGCTGTGGGGTCTGCAGGCAGGGAGACAGGGATAGAACCTGTGGAATGACACAGCCAGGGGACAGGGGGTGATGGCCAAATGGGGGGCAGGGGCTGGGAAGGAAGGTATTGAGGGGTTTCTTGGATGAGAGGGATTTTCCTGGCAGTTATAGGGAAACAAGAGAAGAAAAAAATGAAAGTGGGGGAAGAGGGAAGGGAATGCAAGGCAAGGCAAGGAGACTGGAGAAAGGGGAAAGGGGAAATTAAAAAAAAAAAAAAAAAAGAAGAAAGAAAAGAGAAGGCAGCACCCAATGGTTTCTGTACTCGAGCACAGGCAAAAGCCTCTGCTCCTCTCAGCCCCTCCTCGGCCGGATGCTCACATGGGGTTCTGGAGCTGAATGACATGAGCTGCTGGGACAGGGAGACACCAGGGACCTCCACTGTGCCACTGCAGCATCTCTGGTTCCAGAAGGTTTGTGCTGTGCAGGTGGGTCACTGTGGCTGAGCAGGGCTGTCCAGCTCTCCCCTCGGACACTGCTGGGATTCCCAGAGCTGTGCCGCCCACAGAGCTGGGCTGTAATCCCTCCTGCATCCCTTCCTGCTCCCCTTCCTGCATCCCTTCCTGCTCCCCTTCCTGCATCCCTTCCTGCTCCCCTTCCTGCTCCCCTTCCTGCTCCCCTTCCTGCATCCCTTCCTGCTCCCCTTCCTGCTCCCCTGCACAGGCGTTCAGCAGTAGCAGATAAATAAACAGATCTCAATCATCAGAGCACGGCAGCACCGTCACCTCACGGGCCTCATTTCCTCTCCAAATACACAAGTTTAATTTCTATTTAGCTTTCCTTAAATTTTAATGTTTGCTTTGGACATAAATATTTTAGTGTTCGGAGAGGGACAAAGTGGGAGCGGGTGACAGGAGACACCGCAGGGCTGTCTCTCCCCTGCAGAGCAGGAACATCCATCTTCACCCCGGAGCTCAGGGACATCCAGGAGCAGTGGTCCCTCCTGACCTCAGGGCTAGGTTCCTCCAGCATTGCCCACGGAGCATTGCTCTGCCCCTCTGCCCACAGACCTGCCTTTCCTGTGCCAGGGGGAGGATGCAGGACAGTGACATGCCCAAACCACATGGATATGGGAGCCAAAACTCCCCCCCGGGCAGCAGCCGTGACCCCAGCCTGCGCCTCGGCTGCTGTGTTTATGCAGAGCTCTGTAAACTCATCCCAGAGATTCCTGGGACTCCAGGCAGATGGTTCTGGAGGTCAGCGACAGTTTATTTCCTTAGGGAATTTCACATTCCCTATAAGGAAATTTAAACATTGTGGGAAAAAAACATGGCTCCTGAACTCCTTCCTTCCCTGGATATGGAGCACTTGACCATCCTCCTTCTGTGGTGGCAGAGGGGTGCCCAGTGGCCCATCCAGGCAGGTTTCCCTCGGCAGGCACAGTCCCTGTTCCCATGGGACACCCCAGCCAGGCTGCTGCATCCCTCCTGGTGGCACCTCAGGGCTCCTTGGCATCTCGTTGGGGACACGGCTCAGTCCATTCCTTGGGGCACCAAGGCACGCAGGACCCCTCCCTCTGCAGCAGCTCCCGCAGCCCGGGGGTCACGGGGGGCAGCAGCCCCCCCGGGGCTGGGGGTGATTGATTTGTACACACACACTTCCCACAGCCCGGCCCACATGTGCTCCTCCGCGCTGGGAAACAGGTGCAGCCGGCTATGGGATCCATATGGCGAGCGTTTGGGCTCCCTGTGCCGCGGGATAAATCACGGCACAGGGAGCAGAGCGGGAGAGGCAGCGCCAGCCAGCGCTGCCGACTGGGAGGGTCTGAAAAGAACGTTTTCCAGGCCAAAACCCACTCACACCCTGCTCTGCTCCTGCTGCTGCCTCAGCTCTGAGGGAAATGCCAACCTCCATCCTCATGAAAATACCCTCAGTCCTTTGCCCAGAATCCCAGGATCACTGAGGTTGGAAAAGCCCTCCCAGCCCATGGAGTCCTCCCTGTGCCCAGTACCCACCTTGTCCCCCAGCCCAGAGCACCGAGTGCCATGGCCAGGCTTTCCTGGGACACCTCCAGGGGTGGGGACTCCACCACCTCCCTGGGCAGCCCCTTCCAACGTCTGACCACTCTTTTCAGGAAAAAATTCCTCCTGGTGTCCAACCTGACCCTTCCCTGGCACAGCTTGAGGCCGTTTCCTCTCCTCCTGTCACTTATGCATCAGCACAGACATTTCATGTGCTTCTCAGCCTGCTTTGGGTGAGGGGCCACTCCTGGAGGACTGATCTGCCATCCCCAGGTGGGCTGTGGGCACCTCAGAGAGGAACAAATCCCCACCATGGGAAGACATGAGCTCCTCCCATCAGCTGTGAGATGCCCCCACCAAGGGCACTGTGGGGTGAGCATTGCTTTGGCTTCCTCTTCTCAGCACTGCAGCACAGCCCTGTTTATTCTGGTCTCCCTCGACCCATCTCGTGCATTCGCTGACTGGTGGAATAACTGCCTGAAAGAGAAGTGATTTGTACCACAGATTACCTGGAGAGGAATCCCAGAGCACAGGGAGACCTCCAGCCAGATGCCATCAATCCTTGTCAGGAGAAACTCTCTCACTGGTGCTGCTGGAGTGACCAGAGCCTGTGTTGGTCACAGTGTGTAAATAAAGCACATGTCAACCAGGCTGGGGAACTGATGGGACACACCAGGCCAGGCCAGGTCAGATCACCCCCTGAGTTATCAGGAAATTTAGAGATGAGGCTTGTTTCAGCCTCGTGCTGGACACCAGTGTGATAACAACTGGCCACCCCCTCCGTCTCGGCCCCTCCTGAAGAGCCACCCAGACCCTGTTGGTCACATGCTTCCTCCTGCCCTCTTCCTTCATACGATTATTTCCAGCCCGGTTTGGGTGGTTTTAACCCTTGGCCTCATGGCTTTACCCTCATCTCAGAGGAGTTTATGGAATGAGATCCATACCCTTGCCCTTTTCAGTCCAGGGAAAGCTCCTCGTGACATGACAGAAATCCAAGAAATCAACAACTCTGGAGGTTTGTAATAGGGCTGAATCCTTCCTAAACCCAGACACTCAGCACAAAGAGGGGTCAGTGATCCCCGAGCTCCTTCCCCTCTGTCTCCTGCCATCCGTCTGGGTGGATGATGGGAAGCAGATGAGGCACACTTGGGACACCCGGCGGCTCCCAGGTACACTCATGGTTTGTGTCTCTGGAGCAGGCGCTGGGCAGGACCCTGCTCCAGGCACTGCTGCCAAAGGAGACACACACCTCCCACCTGGAGACCCCAGGAGAACTCCCACATCCCTGGCTTTCTCCCGAGCTCCTCTTCTGGCAGTGACCAGCAGTGGGGAATGACCCTCAGTGTGTGAGAGGTTCATCTCCCGTGCACACGTGTATGTCTTGGCAGCACACGCGTGTCCATGCAGGAAGGGTTCAGGATGTCCCACTGAGCTCCCTGGGAGCCCCTCTGAGCCAGGACTCCCCCCTGTTGAAAGGGAGGGCTCAGAGATGGTGTTTAACCCTTCAGGGGCTTCACCACACTGTCAAACTGCAGAAAAGGAGCCCAGCAGATGTATCCATTCTCCCTCCTTCTGGCCTGCAGGTAAAACAAACAGGCCTTCAAAAACCCCCGGCAGTGTCACTTCACTTGCTCCTGCAGGTCCTGACTCTCACACTTGCCCTCTCTCTGTCACTCTGCCCCTGCCTGTCTCTGGCCTCACATCCCCACCCCTGTGCTTTGCTCCCCCCTCTGCTCCCCCAGCACCCCCTGGAGCAGCCGGGGAGCACAGCAGGGGCTGAGCCCCAGCTGGGCCATGGAGGGGATGGAAACACCACAGAGCCGAGTCTGAGGAGCTGCCAAGGTTCATAAATAAGGGAACCCTGTTTGCTTTCTCCTTGTCCAGCCTGTGCAAATATTTACTGCCCCGGTGACCCGTGGAAGCAGCACCAGCAGCAGAATCCCAGACTTGGATGGGAAGGGACCTTAAAGCTCATCTTGTTCCACCCCCTTCCATGGGCAGGGACACCTTCCACTAGCCCAGGTTGCTTCAAGCCCCGTCCAACTTGGCCTTGGACACTTCCAGGGCTGGGGCAACCTGTGCCAGAGCCTCCTCACCCTCACAGGAAGAATTTCCTTTAGACATTTGGGTGTTGATCTTGGAGCAGCCAGTGGGACAGGAAAGCCCAACCAGGCTCCCCTTTGTCTCCCTTGCCATCCCCCGTGGTGTGTACTTAGCTCTGGGGTGACAATGGATGGGAAGGTGTTAACTGCCTCCCTCTGGTTTAGGAATGCTGCACTGGCCCAGCTGGGATTTGCTGGTGGTGGGCTGGGCCAGCTCAGGCCCTGCACTTAGGGCGGGGAGGGAGGTGTGGGGTGGTTTGGCTGTGGGTCGGTCACCTCAGGGCTGCAGCTCTTTGGGACCAAGGTCAGTTCGAGCCCCCTCAGGTGAGTGACTTCGGCCTTCTGGAGGAGCTCTGTCAGATCTCTTTGCCTTTAGGTAAAGGTGTGCTTTGAGCTTGATTTTTCTGGGCTGCCCTGCAGCCAAGTTATTTGGTGGATGAGCAAGGCTGGGATACAGCTCCGGTGGTGACTGTGGCTCAGGTGGCACCGATGAAGGGGTAGAGATGTCTCCTCTGTCCTAGTAAGTCTGCCCTTGCTCTATCTTCCTTCTGACCTGCTGCATCACATGTGTTTCCCTGTAATCTTCCTACGAGGGAGCTGGGAATACATGGAAATACGAAATGTCCTCCTTGCCCTTTCAGCATCCCCAGTGCTGGCAAAGCTCCACATCCAGCCAGACCTGTGGCTGAACAGCTTCACTAACAGCTTTCTTTTGTAATATCTCAGCCTGGAGAAGTTAATTATCTCCAAATATTGAAAAGGGCAGATGGATTTCGTAGGATTTACTTGGCTGTGTAATTTTGGTGCCCCAGAGATGCTGTTTGGTCTGTGATGAGTGACATATCATTGCACCCGGGTGAAAATGTCACTGCAGTGTGTTCCTGCCTCCCTCTCCTGGGATTTGCCCACTGGGGAGAAGTGGCTCTTCCAGGCTGGCCCGGCTTTGCGGGATTGCTGATGGTCCTGGCTCGCCGTGGCCAGCTGGGAACAGAGCCCGGCAGCTCTGCAAACTTCCACCCCTGGATTGAATAGCCCAAGTCTGGGAGTGGACGGCAGAACTGCAAACCCAGCGCTCCCGGCTCCAGCTGACACACAAATGTCAGGGAAAGCTGCTGAGCGCATCCTGTGTGTGGATGCGGGAGAGGCCGGTTATTCCCGGCCCGAGGAGGAGTCCTGGCTCCAGCTGGCTGGAAGACGGCCCGTCTCAGCCCCTCTTTCATCACTGCGTTCCTCGAAACTCCTCTTAGGGGTTTTGTGGAGCTGTGCTAATGCTCTGGCAGAGAACGAGAGGTGGGTGTGAAGGTTTGCTCTCCCTGGGGGAGTGTGTTCCGTCTTTCCCGGCTGGAGCCGCACTTGGCTCTCCCCTCCTTCCTACTGCTCTCGCTGTGGGGATGCAGGACCCCCATTTATCCTTCCCCAGCGGCATCTAGGGACAGGGATTTTTGGTGTGATGATGTGATAAATTCTCCTTTATTTTTATGGCTCCTCCATCTCCTCGTGCTTTGTTTCAGGTTAAATGTGCCATCGCGTTACCCTCGTGCTCAGCCCGGAGACTAAATAGAGATGAGACTAAAGAAGATGTTCCCGCTGAACTCACTTTAATCTGTGCTTGTTTGCCAAGCACAGCAATCTCCCCACGCGGCGCCGGCTCTCGAAAGCTGGCGAGGTGGAGGTGACTGCTAAAAAGGAGACAGACGCAGCGATTTCATTATTTCGTGGGGGTTTAACGCAGCAGTGAACTTCGGGAGACCTTGTAACGCTCCGCTTCTGTTCACAGGCAGAGGCTGACTCCTGCGTTTGGGGGAATCTGGGTCAAACAGCTGAAGGTCCTGTCTTGGAGGGTTTGCCAAGTGTTGGAGTTGATTGAGTCGGACTGGGGAGGGCAGTGACCACAGTGCTTCCCCCCGGCCTCCAGCTGCTTTGACTTGCAATGCAAATGTTTTCTCCTGTCACCTCTTAACGATCCTTTTGCCCCTCGGGGGTGTATAATTTCCCCTGCAATTCTCCGGTGAATGGTTTCCATCACAGTTATTTGTCCCTTTCTTTCCAGCTTCTCTGGAATTGCAGACCTGGCATAGCTTGGGGTGGGAGTAGATTGAATTGCAGGATTTCATCTGTCGAGTGAGCCGGGGTTCCTTCTGTGGGGCTGGCAGCGAGGAGCCATCGAACCTGCTGGAATGTGGAACACGGGGCTGACAAGTGGCCCAGTTTGCAGGGTGGGTTTTGCTCCCGAGTGTGCGCTCAGGATGAGCAGCATCACTCCCTGCGCCTGGGATGGAGGAGGAGAAAGGAATGCTTGGCTCGGAGGAGCCGGGGAGGAAGGGGAGAGCAAATGCTCTTCTGGGGGATACTATTGGAAAGACATCATAGAGGAGGAGTTCATAAATCCACGGGGCTCCTCATGGCCCAGGCTCGATTCATCTGCACATCAAAGGAAACCGAGAGCCCCTCGCGAGGCTGCAGGAGTCGAGGGGGGGTGGGGTGGAGAGGGGCTGGCTGAAGGACAGGGCCCTCAGCATCACCCCAAACACATGTGCTGCACAACACCTCGGGGGCAACAGGCAGGGGTGGAAAACATCCCTGCAGCCTGTGTTGTGCCGTGAGTACCTGCAGGTGCCAGGGGTCTGCTCCCTGCCCTGGATGGAGGGATGCTGGAGCAGGTCTGTGTCCCATCGAGCAATAAGCTGTGGTTGAGCTCCTTGGTCAGGTCTGTCCACCTGAGGTGAGGGGAGCTGCAGGATCTCACCCTCAGAATGGGAGGATTGGTTTGTGTACTGCCAGCTCAGTTAAAATCCAGCCCTGTGAGCTGTCACTTGTGTGGTTTCTCCTGTCCTGGCCACAGCCTTGGGGCCCAAAGCTGCCTGGACCCCCAGAGCTGCTGCCCCAGCGAGATGCCGGAGCCCCTGGCAGGAGCTCAGCTTATCTTCCAGCAGTTTGTTCCCTTTTCTTTCCTCTTCAGCTTCCCCGCAGCAGAGCAGCACTGCAGGAGAAGGCTCTATAAATCAAGCTGCTTTATCGCAGGCACTGCTGGGCTGCTGCTCACCCCGGAGATGGCTGGGCCTCGGAGCGGGAGGGATCGATTGCTGCCTTCCAAAGGTCAAGCCTTGGGCTTCTGACTTAGTTCCGACTTAGTCCCTACAAAGGCAAAATCCCCCTTGAAGCAAATGCTTGGGTATCAGCTGCTCTATAAATAACACAGAACTGAGGGAAAGCTGAGCCTGGCTCTGAAGCTCATGGAGTGCTTGGGGATCCTTGGAAGCCCATGGTCCTGGGGTAACTTCTGATTTTAGCAGCAAAGGGAAGAACAGAGGCTCTGATCACAAAGTAGGGAGGGTTTTTTTCCTTTTTCAGCTCTTCTCCGGCCTGACTTCCTCCCTTTGACGGAGGAATCCCTGAGAAGTGCAGCCTTGCTCTGAGCTGTTTGGTCTGATCACCTCACAGGAGCTTTTTAGAGAATCACTGGGAGGATTCAAAGCTGAGGGAGTGCAGCAGGCGGACAGAATCTGGCATTGCTGCTGCCCTCTGCATCCCCCCGCTCTTTGTTTCTCTCTGTCCAGCTCTTTTTCCCAGTTTGGCTCGCTTTTCCCCAAGGAGGAGTTGCCGCTGGCAGTGGAGGCAGCACCCCGGCTCCTCTGGCTTCGCTCGATCCCGCCAGATAAATCACTCTGACTTCAGATTGATCGTTCTGGGATGTGGAAGAAAGTGGAGTGGGCGGATTTACCCCATTAGGGTGCATTGATCACCATTACCGCGTGTAATCAGGGTTAATCTCAGGATTAATTGGGGGGATTTGCCGATGGAAACGATCGGCAATTTGTGTTAGTTACTGCTCTATTCGCCTCTAATGGCTTAATCAGATTACAAATTAAAAGTGGCTTCTTCCAGAGGATCTCCCTGGACTTAAGCAGGAGCCAGAGCACGAGGAGAGAGGCACATCCAGAGCATATGGTTTGTGACTCTGAGCTCAATTATTCAAACAGGAGGAGAGAGGGAAGAGCTCCCTCCGGGAGTGAGGGCTGGGGTAGGGAGAGCACCCAAGGGCTGCACCAGACTCCAGCCCAGCTCTGTCCTGGCTAATCGTGAGCTGGGGGACAAAGAAGTGCCTGAGGAGGGACACTGCGGCATTTTCTGTAAGGATTTATCTGGGTTGAAAAGGGGGGAAACCCAACAGCTCCCGTTCGATTTGTGCAAGGTGTAACCATGGAATCATTAAGGTTGAATAGGTGGCTCTGGGCATGCTGGCACCAGCATAAGTAGCTCTCAGGACATATTGTCATGGGAAAACATTTTGGGAGGGAGCAGGAAGAATTTCAAATCAGAGCAAAGCATTACACAGTGATTGTGCAGAAAATAAATTAGGGCTGATGAGCTGAGACTGATTAAACTAGTGATAGAAAGAGGTCTTGTTCAGAGCCTTCAGCTCCTGCTCAATGAATCTTTCCTGAACTCCATCAGTTTAGCACATTATAAAGCCAGGAGGGTCTGCCCATGAATATAAAGGATGCAGGAATGTCTGTTAGGAGCAGCAATCACCTGAGGCTCCAGCACCCACAAACCAGGCCAGAACTGGGAGAAATCAGAAACTGTCAAGTCCAGCCTTCCTGTGAACAGGCAAAAAATGTATCTATCTCTTCCTTGGAAGTGCATTCCCATCAATTCACCTCAGCAGCTGGGGCTGGATGGAGTTGGGGAGGGCTCAGTCTCACCTCATTCCTAATCTGTGCCATATCGATTGAGGTTTGATACAGGACAGCCAGAAGTGCTGGAAATCTATTTATTCAGCTATTTATAGAGACATTAGCAAACCCGAAGGAAAAAAAAATGAAAGTGAATGTTTCAAGTGGCTGCTGACAAGTTGGAGCAGTTTAATAAATCACCGGTAATAAACTGCTTCACGTGTGCTGAGAAATGCCACTGACTGCCCTAATAAGCCCTTGGTGATGAAACAGGCAACACTTCCAGCCCAGAAATCCATTTGGGGAGGTTGTTGATGTGTTCTGGCTGTTCCCTGCTGTCAGATCCTCGCCAGGTGTGGCTGAGCAGGGATGTGCTCCCCAGTCTGGGGATAAACCTGGAGGGGATCTGTAACTCCCAGGGAGGGCATCTCTGCCAGGAGCTGCTTCTCATCCGTTAGGAGCTGAGCAGGAGGGGGTAGCCCATTCCTCATTCCTGGCCAACACTCCCCTCTTTCCACAGCATCCTTATCTCCCACCCAGCTGGCAAAGGCAAAGCCCTTTTTTAGGGAGTGTATCAGCAGCCTGGTGTTTTGGCCATTCCTCTCAAAAATGCTTCTCTCTTGGGATTAGGGAATGTCCCTCCCTGCTTTTAGCAAACCCAGCAGTGCCAGCTGCTGCTCCTCACTTTTTCCAGGTCTTTGAAATGCAGCAGCTCCAGCTGTGGCAGGACCTTGGAGGCCAAAGGACTTACATTTGTGCAGGGAAGAGGCAAATACCAAGGATGAATTTAAGAGAGCTCAAAAGGTGTGTTTAGACTAACAGGGAGGGAGGCTGCAGTGACAGGACAAGGAGGAATGGCTTCCACTGCCACAGGGCAGGGTTAGGTGGGATATTGGGAAGGAATCCTTCCCTGGGAGGGTGGGGAGGCCCTTGCAGAGGTTTCCCCGAGAAGCTGTGGCTGCCCCTGGATCCCTGGAAGTGTCCAAGGCTGGGTTGGACAGGGCTTGGAGCAACCTGGGCTGGTGGAAGGTGTCCCTGCCCATGGCAGGGGGTGGCACTGGCTGGGCTTGAAGGTCCCTTCCAACTCAAACCATTTGATGATTCCATGATCCTGAGGGGTCTGGACTGGGAAGGGGCAGGTTATTGAGGCTCAGCCAGTCCATCAGCAGATCCAAACAGCACCTTGAGCAGTAAAGCTCCTGGAGTTTTAGGTGTTTCCTGGCAGCCCTCAAGTCATCCTGCCCCTGCAATCGGGCAGGGAGGTGCCCCCTGCCCTGGCATAGCCACAGCACCACTGTGGAGCTCAGGGGGATCACTCTGGCCCTGCTGTGCCCACTATATCCAGGGGAAAAAGGGAAACTGATTTTTTCCCCTATGTTTTATGTTTTTTTCCACTCCTGACTTGGCTTAGAACTGGGCATCTGCAGACCAGGCTTTGAAAAGGACCTGAGACCTACTTAGGAAATGTCAGGCATTGTTCTATCCCAGAACATCCATATGAAAAGGTGGAAAAAAACCTATTTGAGAGGATCTGACCTGCCTCTGAACTGCTTTTGTTGTGTTCTCAGGCCACGTGGGGTTTCAGGAGGGTTTTGCAAACCATCACATATAGAGAATCTCCTGCTTCCAATGTACATTTCTTCATAAATGAAACAGGGATGAGGGGGTCAGTAGCTGTTCCTTATTTTTATTTGGATGCAAACTGAGGTTCCCAGTGCCACAGCAAAACAGGATCTGTGCAGATAAATATTATTCCTGGGGGGGAAAGTAGAGAGTTGCTAAAAAAACATAAAGACTATGTTTTTTTGGGGGTTGTTTTCATCTACACCCTGACAGAGGGGGTGTATGAGAGTGGCACCTTTCCCTCTCCAAGCCTTGGCTCCAAGCAGGTTCAGCTGTGCTGTGTCCCTGTGCCAGGTACGATTCCCAAAGCCTTGGCAGGAGAGAGTGGAGCTGCTCTGCTATTTGTTCTTTACTGTTTCTTTATTAAAAATTCCAGCTCCAGGCAGGATCTCTCTGTTCAGTGCCTTCCTGGTGCCTCTGCTCAGCCCCTCTGCTAAATGGTGGAACATTTACATTGTGTGCTCCTGATTTTCCTGCTCCCTTGTGTTCCCAAACAATCCCACCTGGATCTGCAGCCAGTTTGCTGCAGGTCTCACCACCACCACCAAATATCTGACAGCTCCATGGCTTTATCTTTCCATCTCCCAGCCAGCCTGTCAGGAACTTGCCACCACATGTGGTCCCTGCTGGGAGCCCGGAGCCTCCTCACCACCCAGCAGGGAGGATTTGCCCTCGGGAAGAGCCTCTGCTGGATATTGGGAAACCCCCCCGAAACTGTTGGTGAAATTTGCTTCTGCAAGTGCTTCCAAAGTCACTCCTTGCAGCTTGGGGCATTGCTAATCTTGGGAGAGAGACTGTTTTCCAGAACCTGTTCATCTTCTCACCCCAGACCACTGCCTCTGGTGCTGCAGGATCTCCCTGACCTCTCCAAGTGCTTCTCCACCTTTTTCTCCTCCTCTGCCTCACAACAGCCCATAATTGTTCATGGCACAGGTGGGTCAGAAGATCTCTTTCCTCCTTCTGTGGTCGCTGCAGCCACGGTGGATGAGGATGAGCAGGGCTGGGGGTGGCTCAGCACCTCTGGGATCATTTCCCAGCCCAGGAGCCCTCAGTCGGGCAGAGGAGCTGCTGCCTTCCCGCTTCCTGGATCAGCCACACGGTTTTTATGGTTCTGATTATCACTTTTTCCCTTTTGGAGGGGGTTTCAGAGAAAGTACTCAGCAAACAGTGTTGGTGCTTGGCAAGGCAACTGCAGAGCCCATCTGTTGCTTCTTACATCGTTAAGCTGCTCCCTGCTTCCCATGCCAGCCTGATTCCTGTTAAATGGAGCCTCACCGGGTCACCAGAGCCAAGCAGCTCCTAAATTAGCCGAGACATTAATCAGGCCCGGTTTGTGTTAGTGCAGGGTGTCCTCACCCTCCCCTCCATAAATTAAGCAGGTTTTTATATCTTCAAGGCTCCTCTGGAATCGCGTCCTCCGCGCCCTCCACCCCCTTCCCGGCGCTGGTGACAGGCACACACAGCTTAATTGGTTGGCATGGAAAGGGCTGACATTAATTGGCTGTGTTTGGCACGCAGGCTCCCCGTGCCTCCCAGGGATCTTATCAATCCCATCTCGGAGAGCAGCAGCTCCCGAGCACGGCTGCCAGGGAGATGGGGCTGATTCCTCGCTGCTGCTGATGGAAATTTGGGTTGGCTCTGGCGGCCCTTTGGCTGGGGAAGAGCAGCTTCCCAGCCCAGCTGGCAACTGCGGGAGGGATCGGCAGGGATCGCCTCCCGGGGGGTGGGATGGGATGGGATGGGATGGGAGGGGTGGGGGAGGACACTGTGCTCGTGGGACATCGCACCTGAGCGAGGAGCGCCGGGATTCCCGCGGATGCTGATCCTGGAAGGAGGAGGTGGGTGTAGACCCTCCCCCAGCCTTGGGGATGGCTGAGCCCCCTTGTCACCCTCATTGCTGTGTCTGTGTCAGCCGGTGGGAAAGGGCAGGGGTGGCACAGCTGGACTGTCACCTCCCTCTCCTCCCCTCCGGGAGCTGTCCCCTCCACCATCTCCCACTGCTCTGCAGGGCAGGGGCTCAGTGAGCAGCTTTCTCCTGCCTCAGGCTTCCCCCGTGAGCCCTTCCTGGGGGTGCAGCCTGATTTCGGTTCAGTCCATCCTGTACACTCACATGTTAGAAAGTGACCTGTAAATTCACGTTTTCGGAGCTGTGGGTTTGTGTAGCGGTGTTTGTATTTGGTCTCTGATGAGTTTCAAAAGCCAGTTAACTTATATTAAGGGATACATTTAGTCGTTCCTTGACTGTTTTCACATCCCTCCCTTTACCTGATTAATTCTTAACTCATCTTCATAATTAACTGTGAAAGACAGCAGCTGTCCCCCCTCTCCAGACAATTCCTTTGCCATCAGGGAGCAGTGCTTGTGCTGGGATGAACAGGAGGTTTCTGGTAGCGCTAACAATAAAAAAATAATTCGACGCCTCCTTTTATGACCTGGTTATGGCTCTCCGCCTTCCCTGTATTTATTTAATTGGGGTCGAAATGGCCCCCCAGCCCTCCCTGGTGCCATCAGTGATGCTGTATCAGTATCGGTGTCTGCATCTAATGGGGTTTGGAGAGTTTGAGTGAGATTGCAAAGCAAAAGGATAACCCAGTAAGGGCTCGGGGTGTTGCTCTAGTGCAGATTTGCTGTTCGGGCACATTTTTCCATTGCTAATGTCCATCGATCACCTCTGGAAGAGGTGGGGATTCTCTAATCCAAATGTGCTAAATCTTCCTTTCCATTTTTAAATTGAACTCGTAATTCATTAAAATATTTTGGGCTAAAAATTAAAAAGTCAGAAAAAAAAAAAAAAAAAGAAAAATTAAAAAAAGAAAAATAACATGGTCACCTCAGCCTCCAGGTCCTTCAGCCCCTGAAGTTTTCCCTGCGTGGAGCTGCCCCTTCCCTGCGCTGGTTCCCAGGACAAGCACTTCCTGCCCCTTTTCCCATTCGCATCCAGGGAGTTGGTGGCAATTTGGAACAAAGCCCTCAATAGCCTGAAGAGGGTACGATAATTGGGCTTCTTACACCTTTTTATAAAAGCGTTTCGGTGAAGGGAGAGAGAAAGGTGCTCTTGATGGCTCATAGAAGCTGTTCTGTGGCTTTGCCCTTCCTTGGGGCAGGGAAGCAGAGGGATATCAGGAATGCCCAGCCAGGAGCAAAGGTTCCCTGCAAGGCTTGACTTTGTCCTTGCACACCAAGGGCAAAGGAATGAGGGACGTGCCCTGGCAGTGGAGGTTGCCAGGGGATTGCAGGGGAAGGTTTTACAATGAAGGTGGTAAAACACTGGCACAGGTTGCCCAGAGAAGCTGTGGCTGCCCCATCCCTGGAAGTGTCCAAGGCCAGGTTGGACGAGGCTTGGAATAACCTGGGCTAGTGGGAGGTGTCCCTGCCCATGGCATGGGGTGGAACAAGATGAGCTTTAAGGTCCCACCCAAACCATCCTGGGTTTCTGTGAATTTTCAGAGGGGATTTGGGATCCCTCCACCCTTGCAGTGGTAGTCTGGCCTGATGCCATCTCTTGAAGTGATTGTTTTAGTCATAAACCCCACCTCCACTGCCAGCTGCAGGCTCGGGGCACCCCTGAACCCCCTCAGCTCCCTCTGAGACCTGCAGCCTACTTGCCAAGGCCCGAGGGCTCTTGCCACAGCCAGTCCTTGTGCTGCAGATGGAACAAACTGCTCAGCAAACCCCTAAATCTCCTCTCCTGCCGCTCTCCCTGGGGAGATGTTATCTCAGCCTGACTTCACTGCTGGGAAGTTTAACAATATTCAGCTTAAGTTTTCTTTCATTAACATGATCCCCCTGCTCTCTGCAGCCTCAGCCTCCCTGTCCACAGTGTTTATGTACTCCAGCTATTTGCAGGATGTTGTCATCCCCCCATTTAGCTGCTGCTTGCTCGGAGTGGGCAGATGCTGCTCTTAAAACGTTTGTGCCTGGATTCCTCCAGCCTCTGGATCAGCACAGCCTCCCCTTAAACCCTTCCCCTGTATCAGTGTCTTTTCTAGTGCTGAGGTGTTTAACAAACATGCCACAGCCCACCGTTTAATCCACCCTCTGCAGCCCAGTGCAAACACACAGCAACGTGTGTCCAGAAAACAACCCAAAATTCTTCCTCGGAAGGTTTTCCACCCCAGCCACAATTGTCTCTCTTGGAGAGTGGCTGAGAAAGAGCACAAGCTGCCAGTGACAGGCTCTGGGCATCCCGGGGAGCTGCTGGACCACGTTCAAGGGCTGAAGGCAATGATGGGAAGGACGAGTGGCAGCAGGGGGGACTTGCTGCCTCAGCCCTGCTTTGAGGCTGGAGTTTGCTGGGAGCAGCCTTTCTGGAGAGGAGTGAGAACTGATTTCTTTGTTTTAGAGGTTGGACTGCACTGTAGGAACATCTACCAAAGAAAAAGGTTCTCCCACCATCTCCCCGTGACTGCAGGCTGACAAGGCACTGCTGCTGCCCTGCAGCTGGAGGAAACTCTGACTGGAATCTGGAGAAAGCCAGATTTATAAACTAAAGACTTGGAATTCAAGGCTTTTCTTTCTGCTGTGCACCATCACCAGCTGTGTGTCAGGAGACATTTGGAAATAGGGTGGATGGCTGCCCTTGCTTGGTGCAGCACTGGGTGCTGGGGGCACTTGTGTTTCATTGCATCTTATTTTTGTAATTTTAGAAGAAAAGCAGCCCTGAGGTTTGGCCCCTCACCACGGTGGGTGCAAGTCTGTGAGGGTGGCACCTGTCTGCTCGTGGTCAGGACAGGTGAGTGCCAGTGATGTCCTTCCCAGTGCTCTGTTACCTTGTGCCAGCACTGGTTTCTTGGACCCTCCATCCCTGGAAGTGTCCAAGGCCAGGTTGGACGGGGCTTGGAGCAACCTGGGCTAGTGGAAGGTGTCCCTGCCCATGGCAGGGGTTGGAAGGAGTTGGGCTTTAAGGTCCCTTTCAACCCAAACCAATCTGTGATTAATTCTATGATTCTTGCCTGGAGGAATTGCTTTCCAGTGCAGGGAAAATCCCCCTTGGAGCTTGCAAATCCTGGGGCTCCCTGAGCTGTGCCCTCTGAGCCAGATAACATCGTGTGTCACTGGGGGTTTGGGTTTCCTCACAGCACAACTCATTTGCCATTAAGCCCCAAACCTGTTCTGATGAGGAAAGGCTGAGGCACAGGGGTAGAGCCTTTCCAGGGGGTGATGGAGCCCAGTCCTCCCCTTGTCCCTGTCCCAGCCAGCTCAGTCCTGCTCCTACGGGGCCCTGCGGAGCTCAGCGAGCTGGGGAAGCCTCCCTGAGCTCATGGCCCTGGCCTCTCCTTGGAGGGAAGTGGTGGAAAATGGTTTTTGCAGGGTGGCAATGTCATACAGACAGACCAACATCTCCCAAAGCCCAGGAGATGCTCTGGCAGTTTGCATCACACAGGTTTCCCTGGTGAGAACAGGAATTTGGAGTGACCCCCTCCTGCACTGCTGCACACACAGTGTTCAGGTCAGTTCTACTATAAAATGGAATATATTTATTCCTTCTTAATGCAGTTTTTAACCTATGCCCTAAATTGCAGTGTGATAGAAAATATAGATACTATCTGTTTCTATTTACTACTCATTTTTTTCCATCAGATACTCCCTGTTAAACCATTCTGCTGTTGCAATGCGGAGACATTATTGCAGACAAGTGACCAGGCCTGAGCATTCCAAAAGTCTGGCTAATGAGGAATGAAACTGGTTCTTGACAGAAGAGCTGAAGGCACAAGGTGGGAGTTTAATCTGGGGGAAAGAAGAGATCCCAGAGTGTGTGCCTGGAGTCTGGGACCAGAGCGTGGCTGCACTGACTTTATCCATCTGACATAGCAATCAGTCATTTTTTTCTTTTATAAATCTTTATAATATTCCAAATTCTTTTTGGGAATAGCAATGTTTTCCTGTCACAGCCCTCCAGCAGGTAAGTGCAGGGAATTGACTGCTTGTGGAAGGCAAAGGCTCTGCTGATGTTTGAGTCAGGCTCATTGATTTTGTGAACAAAGTTATCCAAGTGGCCTATTTTGTGAAAGCTTCACACTGATCCAGAGGAAAAAAAAAAAAAGCCAGAGCAGAGGGCAAATCTCTCCCTTCCTCTCCACTTGTGCAAGTAGGCTTTTCTTCCAAGCCTGGGTAATGTGGGGCTGTCTGCATGGGCTCCAGCATTCCCATTCCCCAGCTCCTGGGCTTAATTGCACTTCCATTGGCAACTCCAGCAGTCCCTGCATGTGTTTCAAATGAATTCCCCACTGCAGGCTGGTTTTGCTGAGCACTTTGGTGTGACTGGCAATTAAACCCTTTTCAGCCCAGGGAGAATTATCCCTGTTTTCTAGTGTCCCTCCCTCCTTTGCCTTGCTCTGCCTTTTGCATTTCTTAATATTCCCTCAGCTCCTTATCTCTTGCAAAAGCCCCTCTTGGAGCCATTTGTCTCTTCCCTTGATGAGATCCATGCCATTGGGGAGATCAGCTGGCTCTTCCCACTGAACAGGATGGTCCCAGTGCTGCAACAGCTCTGCCCAGTTTTTAGGGGCCTTTGGGGAATAAAGGAGGAGTCAAGGAAAGGAAAAAAAGCTACGAAGAGAGCAAAGGAGGGTGAAGTGAGCCCAGTGGTAAATCCATCCCTGGAGCTGCGGCGCAGGCAGGAAATGATCTCTTAACACCGTGCACCTGCATCCCGGGAAGAGCATCCAAAAGGGGCCCAGGCCGGCGGCAGGGTCTGCAGGAATGGCGCTCCCGACTCCAACTGCTGGGAGTTTTAAGACTCCTTGGCCAGCTTCAATCCTCACTCGGCTTCTGGTTCCTGCCTCCCTCTGCCTCTGCCAGATGTGCTCTCCCTTTCCCTTATCCTGCAGTAAATGAAGCCGATGCTGTTGGAAAGTGTTGAGGGAACAGCTCTGGAAGCTGGGGCCAGGGGAGCACGGGGATGTTGAGAAAGCTGGGATCCTGGGATGCTTGGATCCTGGGATGCTGGCAGCACCTCGGTGCCCTGTACAAAAGCACCTGTGGTTTAATGCCCAGAGCAAGGCTGGCACTTGGAGACAGTGATGCTGCTGAGGGGCTTTCAGAACCCAAATCCAGTCCGGATCCACCAAATGTGGGATCCCGCAGCTCTCCAGCTCTCCCATGCCAAAGCTCCTCATCAGGCAGAAATAAATGTGTAGACAGATGAAAAAGTGCTTATCCAGGGGCTGGGATGTGGCTCCCAGCGCCGGCACGGAGCCTCCCCGGCTTAACCCGCACGGCAACAGGGCGTGAGTGGCTGAGGGAGGAACATCAACAGGCCCCAAACCAGGAGGGAAATGTCCTTCCCAGCCGGGAATGTGGTCGGGCGGCCGGGAGGAGGGGCGGGAGGCAGGGAGCTGCGTCCCTGCTCCCAGGAACACCCCGAGGAGGCTGGGGAGGAGGCTGGGGCGCGTCTGGCCCAGGTGGCACCCGAAGCACAGGTTGTTCCAGGTCTGCTGGCTCAGGAGTGACACAGATCAGAGCTTCCCTCAAGATCTGGCGCTGAGGGTTTTCCCTGACCTGGGAGGATTTGATGTGACTTGAAAGGCTGGGAAGCTGCAAAATCACCACGGAAAGGCAATCCCCAGTAAGGCAGGCTCACCCATCCAGGGACAAACACACTCCCTTCCAGCTTTTCCAGGGGATTTCCCTTTTCTTTCCAACACAGGCAGTGTTCCTACAAGTGGTTCCTGACTGATGAGCACACCTTGCCCCTACCTTGAAGGTTACAATTGCTTGCAAACAGGGTCCTGCCCCTGCTCAGTGCTGTGAGTACACGGTCAGGTCAGTGTTCCCAAATTCCCCGTGCTCACCTCCCCACCCTCCAGGTGAGGAGGAAGAAAGGGGTCACAGCATCTTTGGCAGAGGAGACCTAAAGCTTGGAAAAGCCTGAAAGCAATTGCCTGCAGCTGCTGCGGCAGCAGCTGAAGCCCGAGCCATGGCAGGACTGTTGGGATTCCAGCGGGATGGGAGAGGTGCTTTCTCCAGGCTCGCTTCCCCCTGCCCGCGGGGGGTCATAACAAGGCGATTGTGGGATTTAAGTCCATGATGGTGGGATTAGGAGTTCCTCAGCCGGGACTGTTCCACATTCCTTCCCCCTGATTTGCCACTCTCCTTCCCCCGACCAGAAACCAGCTCAGCTCAGCTCCCTTCCTGCTCCGGTGCTGGAAGTTTCCAGCCCAGCCTCAGCCCCGCGTCCTTCCGAGCGAATGTGCCTTGATTTAATGCTTTGATTTGAAAGTTATTTTTTACAATAAGAGAAAGATGGTTCATGCCAAAAAAAGCAGTTTCATAAAATGCTGAACATGACTTGCATTCTGTAATTGCAAACCTGAGAGACTTGGGGTAATTGACATTTTGGATGTATTGCAGAGTATCGTATTTAATCTTGAAAAGCAGGTTCCAGGCAAAGGAGGCAACTGCCAAGCCAAACTCAGACTCCTCGCCGGGCTCCTTCCATAACTCATTTTCAAATCTATCCAGCACAGTCCTGAACCTAAATGTTTACATTTTTGATTTACTAAGATAACATTCCTGGGTCACCGAAACTGTTTGTCAGGGAAGGGCTGGAGGAGACAGCGGGAATTAGTGATGCGGGATGTGTGAGGGGTGCTGGCACTTCCCAGATCACGGAACCACTGAGGCTGGAAAAGCCCTCCAGGATCATGGAGTCCAACCTGTGACAGATCCCCACCTTGTCCTCCAGCCCAGAGCACTGAGTGCCACGTCCAGTCCTTCCTTGGACACCTCCAGGGCTGGGGACTCCAAACCTCCCTAGGTAGCCCCTTCCAATGGTTTCACCCTTTCTGGGAAGAAGAGCTTCCCAGCACTGCAGGGAGAATTGTGTCCACGTCCCATGATCCAGGGGATGGCAATGAGGTCTTGCCACCCCCCACCCTGTCTGGGGAATGGAAGGCTGAGTGTGTGCCTCATTTCACAGGGGTGATGCCTGAAGCTGAACGGTGGGGACTCCTCGGTGGGCTCAGTGCAACACACTCGGAGCTGCTGGGGGCTCCATCCATGAGGGTATGAAATTCCATGGAAATGGGACTGAACACCAGTGAAATTCCACAGGAGTGTGACTCAGTGCCTGTGGATTTCTGTCTGTGCATGACTCCGTGCGCGTGTAACTTTATAAACGTGTGGGATGTGGCCGAGGCTCGGGAAGCGTGTCGGAAGCAGGAGCCAAACTTCCAAGCGAACCCACGGCTTCTTCTTTTCCTTTGTCTACAAACACAGCTTCTGTAATGTATCTGCCCCACATTATCGTGGTTTACAGCCCAGCTATAAACATTTGCTTCTGTTTGAAATACAACAAATATCAGCGGAAATCTGCTCCCTGCCTTCTGCGTCCTGGTGAAGGATCCCAGGGAAGTGTTTCCAGGCCCGCCCCCTCCTTGCAAACGGAGTGTTTACATTGCTGCAGATTTCAGTGGAGCAAACACTCATTTACAGCATTGCAAATGAAAAGAAAGCAGAAAACCCAGGAATGTCAGAGGGAGTGACACACCCCTGACCGTGGAAATGAAGACGCAGCCCTGGCACTGCAGCTCCCGAAAGCATCGGCTCAGTTACTCTTGCACTGGGATGAATTTTGACTTGGAGACTCTCACTGGACAGGGCCAGAGGCTTGAAATGGTCATATGAAAGGTATCCTAGAAGGGCTGCAGGGCCAGGAGTGGCTTCTCAAAGTCAGCAGCACCATGCCAGGCTTGATACATTTGTTGTAGCTGCCCTCAGGATTCAGCCAGGATTGGGATGGTGTTGGATTTGGTGCTGTATGCTGGAAGTAATAGAAGGTTTTGGGTTTGAAGGGACTTTAAAGCTCATCCATTTCCACCCCCTGCCATGGTCAGGGACACTTTCCACTAGCCCAGGTTGCTCCAAGCCCCGTCCAGCCTGGCCTTGGACCTTTCCAGGGCTGGGGCAGCCACAGCTTCTCTGGGCAACCTGTGCCAGGGCCTCCCCACCCTCACAGGGAAGGATTTCTTCCCAATATCTCATCTAAACCCACTCTCCTTCAGCTTAAGGGCATTAATGCCCTTTACCAGGGGGTTGTGTGGAAAAGGAGCTCCCCTTTTCCCTCCCCTGGGATGGGTTTTCCAGCAGTGCTTCCAGCCCAGTTTGTGGACGGTTTCAGGGGTCAAGGCTGGCATTGCTGGGAAGGGGTGATTATTTGCCCAGCTGCACATCTTTATTCAGTTGTTGTTCCCATTTTGCATATTCCATTGTGGAAGTGGGATGGGGAGGAGGGAATAGGGAGGGGGGGAGTGCTGGCCACGTCTCGGGCACTGGGCTGTTCCTTTCCCGCGGCAGCGGGAGCCTGTGGCTGTCGGGATGTTCACATCTGGTCCCCATTTGTGGACAATGGAGCACCAGCCCCTCACTGCACATGGACGAGCTGTGACAACTTGTCAGCCTGCCCAGGAATTCAGGCCCAGCCGTTCCTCTCCTCTCCAAAGCCATCGGCGCTGGCTGAGCCAACACTGCAAGCAGGGGGAGAATAATTTCAAAGGGAGGGAAATAAGAGTTGCTTCTTCTTTTGGAATTTGGGATGAGTGGCATTAGGGCCTCCCTTCATCTGGGGAGAGGGGTGTCTTGGAGTGGCAGTGCAGGAGTTGGGATGATTTAAATGCAGGGCAGGGTGCTGGTTTCCCTGTCCTCTCCTCCTGATGTTCCTTAAATCTCCCCTTGCTCCTGAAGCAGACAGCATGGCAGACAGCTCTGCCCAGCCCTCCCCCTGCCTGCAGCCAGGGAGGCAGCGAGGGGCTCTCATACTCCTTCCTTCTCATCCTTCTCCTCCTCAGGTGCCCCTTCTCAGGCCTTTGCTCTCTGGGGCTGGAGCTCTGTTTGGGTATCCGAGGTCATGCCGTGGGAGGGATGAGGACAGGAAGGGCTTCAGCCTCTCCAGGTCATTCTGGAAGAAAATCCCTGCTCCTGCTCTCAACTGTCTTGCAGGACAAGTTTCTTTGGGCAGCCAGCCAGCCATTGAGCCACTCCATCCCACCCCACAGTCACACACAGAGCGATGCATTGGGGTGTGCTCTGGCCCTGCAGCAGGTGACAAGCTCCTGAGGTGGGTCTGTGACTCCTCGATCCCTCTCTGGCTCAGAACATCGGCCCCAACCTCCCAGAGCAGCCTGTCAAAGGTCAGCAGAGGCCTGGAGGAGGATGAGGATGCTCTCCCTCCTCCCCGAGGATGCCCTCCCTTTCCATGGCATCGCTTCACCTCCCTGGGTGCAGCAAGAGGGTGTGAGTAGGTCTGAGCCAGCCTGACAAAATACAAGGGACCTAAATTGCATTACCTGGCACTCCAGCTCGGGATCTGACCTTGGGGATTAATTAGATAAACAACTATCTTGTACAGTACCTTATATAAATGTACAAGCAAGGCACCATTAAGGATTTTGCTGTCACTAACCTAAGCCCTTAGTGATTTAATTAGACAATTACAGGGTGCTTGGGAATGCTCTCATAGTAACCAGAGATATTAACACCATTTGTATTTATATTTAATGGCACTGCAGAAGGGACCTTAATTATTCTTTCTTGTCTTTAAACTTCCAAAGAGGAAATTCTCCCCTGACTTTAGCAGCTTCTCACAGGTGCTGTGACAAAGGTTGTGTCCCAGGGCCAGAACCCTTTTTCATTGTTCCTTGGCAGGTGGGTTGTTCCCTGAGGTGGCACAGAGCCTGCTGATCCCACAGGAGGAGCAGGAACCAGCCATGGCTGGCTGGCACCTGAGCAGGGTGAGGAATGGAGAGTGTCCCCCACAGCGACAACCGTGCGGACAGAAGGTTTGTGTCGTGGTGTTTAGGATGGTAAAATCAATGGTAGGTTCAATAACTGCGAGGAGGAGCAACCAGAACATTCCCTGATCCTTGGCACTCTGTAAAGAGCAGGATGTTTATTGGCACAGGAAGAGAGGTAGGTGTTCAATAGATGAGTAAAACAAACCCGTCATCGCTCGGGCCCTTCGCGGCCTCCAAATCACCGAGGGCTGTGCAGAGGCTCAGTGATATCAAATAAAATCTGGTGACTGGGGGGAGCCTTCAGCTCACATCAGCTGCAGCCTCATTTAGGATATGAGCTGGAATTCCCTGCAGGAGGAAAGGCTTTGTCTCGGCACAGGGCAGATCCCAGCCCCCTCCTCATCAACACCAGCCGAGCAGCCTTTCCTCCTGTGCTCCTAAAGATGCCATCCTTGCAATCTCTGCCAATAATTGTGTTTTCACTGTGTTACAGCCCCAGTAATACAATTAAGCCTAGATAATACAGATGAAGTGGAGAGTAATTTGATTTGCCAACTAATGTTTGAGTCAAGTGGGGTTTTTTCCACTCTTTTCATGAATCTGCAGTTGACTAACCCCACAACCATTCCCCCTCTTCCCGTCCTTCAGTGAAACGGGGACACACAGGAATGATTCATCAGAGGGGATGGATCCAGACTTCTGAAAAACAAGGATGTGTGTGTTGGTTTATGCATGGAAGGGGTGGGATCCTCTTGGGAACTCTACGAGGCAGTGAAAGGGATTGTCTTGGATAATCAAAGCCAATGAGGGAAAGTGGGGTCAATGATCCGTTCGACAAAAGCATAAGGCAGATGATGCACTGAGCAGTTCCAGAACGTGGTGATGTGACAAGAGGCTGCTGCCAGGAGCCATCTGGCCAGAGGAGAGAGGGGAGCACCAGCCTGTGAGATGGGCACCCTGGGGACAGGCACCTTCCCACCTGGAGCCTCCAGACACAGAGTGTTCCCTGCACGGAGCCTCCTCCCCAGGCACACGCTGGATCAGCCAGGGCAGAGGGGCTGCTGCCTCTAAAGGTATGAAAAATCTTCTTTGGAACATAAAGTGTAGATGTTCACGTGTGACCTGCTCTTCCAGGAGCTGACTGACTGGTGATGTGCTGGGGAGTTGCTACAAAAGGATATTGCACAGAGTTAGTCAGGGTCAGGGCTCTGGCACGTTGTGTTGCTCTTTTCCATTTGCAGAGGGCAAAAATATGAGAGCGGAGCTCAAACAACCTGTGTAAACAAGAAATAAGAAAGGAAAAATAAAACTGCAGGGAACAGCTTCCTCCCGTGTGCTTTTCTCTGCCCTTTTTAGGCAAATCTGCTGCTCGGCCTCAGCACCTCCCAGCTCCCCCTAAGTCCCAGTGTCCCAGCAAGCCAGGAACAAGTTCATGCTTGGGCTGCACCTGGGGATGATCTGATTTCCAGGGATATGGAGGAATCTCTTCATAAAAGCAATCTGCAGAAGAGGCCAGGCTGTGCCAGCTCCAGAGGGGGAATATTTTGCAAATCCTTGTTATTTCGTGTTTACTTAAAGACGTTAAAGTTTGGGTTTGAAGAAAAAAAACAAACGTATGTTGCTCTGGGAGGTTGCCCCAGGTTTAGAGCCTGAGCTGCTTTGAGCAATGACTAATATCCCTGGACCCTGCTGGTCCAGACCAGGTTCCTGCCCCCATCCCAGGTAGAGGCTGGGAGGGAGCTGAGGCAGTAGCTGGGGTTAGGTCATGGCAGAGGAAATGCCAGGATGCTTGATTCCAAGTAGATGTGCTCTCCAGGCTTCCAGACAAGGAAGGAAATTGGGAAAATAATCCCTTTCTTGTGGTTTTTGATCCTTGCTGCAAGGAGTCAGGCTGGGATTAACTGTCCCGTTGGAAAAGGGCCATGGGAGCAGCCTCCATGGTCCCTGAGCACTCCTGATGGGGGGCCTGACTGGAGGCCACAGGCACTGCTGGGACCCCCAAGAGCCCTGGGGGCTCTGGTTGGGACAGCCCCATGTCCCTCTGCCATGGGGGTGGCAGCCCCACGCCCAGCTTATCCCACTGCTGAGGAATCCCAGGGTCTGGACAGGCACAGCTCAGCGGGAGCCTGTTTCCAAGGTGGATGGATGCAATCACCTTGCTTGGAGGACAGTGGTTCCCTGACCATGGCAGTGGGGTTGGAATGAGATGATCTTTAAGGTCCCTTCCAACCAAACCAGTCCATGATTCTCTGATTCTGTGACAAGGAAGCTCAGCTGTGCATGGATGGGCTGAGGGGTGGAGGGGCTCGGAGCGAAGGGAAGGGCTCCAGCTGCTGTTGTTCACTGGTGTAGGTGCACGTGAGGGTGGTGAGGTCCAGATGAACATCTGCCTGGGATTCCAAGTGGAGCCGAGGGTCCTTCTGTCACTTAGGCTCAGCTTAAAAATGATGTGTGTCCCCCATCATCCAAGCATAGCTGTGAAATGTCCCACAGCGGCGTGGGGAAGGAATGAAATCCAAGCTGAAGGAGGGGTGGGGAGGCTCCACAGCAGGATGCTCACTCTTGCCCAAGGTGGAGAGTCCCTGCACAGCTCCCCAGAGAGTCCTGGCCACTGCAACAGAGACAGGGGGTGTCCAGCACAGGGCTTGGATGATGGATGGTGAGGAGAACGAGGAGGGAGGAGGAAAGGCTGCAATGAGCAGTGCTGGAATGAACAGTTTCATCTCCTCAGGAGGTGGTGCCAAGGCACAGAGCTCCTGCTCTGCTCTTGGCATCAGCTCCAGCACCTGGAACCTGAGCTCCTGCTGAGCAGCCCCAGCTCTGGCTGTGACCTGGGGGGCTCGGCCAGGGGTGCTGGGGGTGCTCTGGGGTGTTGGCTGACAAAGTGCCCGTGTGAGCACAGGCCAGCCCTGCCGAGCAGCTCCAGCCCCTCCGTGTTCTGCCTGTTCCCAGGAGCCCGGAGAGCACGGCCCCGGCACAGGCACGGCTGAGACTGCTGTGCTGGGATTGCAGCCCTGGAATGGGCTGCTTTTACACACACATGATATCAATCCTCTCTCCTCCCTCCAGGCTGGAGCTGTTCTCATCTTCCCAGCCCAACTGCTCGTGGTGTTTTGCAGTTGGCTGGTGGCCTGAGGTCTCAGCTGCCCACTCCAATTCTCACCTGCAGAGCCCTTCCAAGCCAGGCTTGGATGGTTTTTCCAAAGGAGCAGAGCCCCGAGGCCCTGCAGCTGGGACAGTGTACTAACAGCCATGGGGGACAGCTCTGCCAGCTGGGGACATCAGGAAACCTCAGCAGCTGAATGTCACACTGTCCTGGGTTGGTGCTCGGGGTAGGCAGGGGAGGGGGGGCTGTGGATCAGCACAGTGCAGTGGGGTCAGGGAGCTCCCAGGCTCACAGTGGGGTGGCTGAAGGAACCAGAATTCCCTGGTCCTCTCCCATGTGCACAGCCAAATGCCTGCATGGTCCCCCAGCCCTGGAGTCTCTGTTGTCTGGGGGCTCCAGGGAAGGCTGGAGGGGAATCATGGACCTGCACTCCAAGCAAAGGGGCTGGAGGCACTGGCAGGATTTGCCTCCTCCTGAAGCATTGTCCTCCTGCCAGGAACAAACCTCTCCCTCCATGGCATATGCTGTCCCTTCCATCTTCCTCTTGGCAGCTAAGTTGTTAATAAGCTTCCTTTTGCTCTGAGTCCATCTAAATTACTATTTTAAAACAACTACAGATGTGCTAAATTGGCTCAGCATAATAGGATGAGATGGAGAATAAAGGTTCCCCCAGTGGGCTGTCGCCAGCACAGGTAATTTATTACCTGGGTGGCTAATTATATGCTTCTCAGCTTTCTAGGGTGAAAACATCTTGATATTTCCTAGTTAAGGAGCCCTGACACAAGTGAAATGACCAGACATGTGAATAGGAAACGCGGTGATTAAGTACCTGAGAGATGAAGAATGCGAAGGAAAAGGCATTCTGCAGCCAGAAAAAATGAACTGTGTGATTTCCCCCAGCACCTTGGGGGAGCGGGGAAGGGCTGGACCCCTCCGAACGCCGGCCAACTCAGGCACTTTCTGCAGGAAAACTCCAGCTAACTGAATTCCAAGCTGGGAAAAAAAAACACACACCTCCTGCAAATGAGAGAGGAGAAATAGTTTCATGAGTTCTGCATATGCACTCCCGAGCTTTGGGGGCTGGTGGGAAGGAGAAGGCCCCGGAGTCCTCCCTTCTGCTCGGCACCCACCTGGCCCTGCAGCCCCCAGCCCTGCTGATGGAAGATGTTCCTCTCCAGGCACCAGAAGGAGAAGACCAGGGATGAGAACCCCAGGATGAGAAGCTCCCCCATGGCCACCGTTCCAGGACAGCCCCACCACAGCCAGCTCCTCACCACCCTGAGGAATCACCCACTTTTCCCAGTGTGTTCCAAGCAGTGCAGGTAAGAAACACACATCATTTTCCTCTCCTTAGTTATTTGATGATAAAATGCAATGTTTGCTTAGTTAATGTGTTTGAGACAAGGTATCTTACAAAATACACCGTCTGTGAATGCACCAAATAGGCCAATTTTCACAGTATTTAAAATCTATGGCCTGAGGCAAATCCCATCCAGAGGAAGATGCCTGGAGAAACTGCCTGTGTCAGCCCTCGGCCTCCAGCCACAGCACAGGAGCTGCATGGTCCTGGCTGTTCATGGAGGGTTGGCAACAGAAGGGCCAAATAAAACTTTGGAGGCGAGTTTCTTTTTCCCAGGATAAGCTGGATTGTTTGGGCTGGGCTGGCTGGGCTGGGGGGTCACTGCCTGCTGGGTGGCCCATCCCTCACACTGCCCTTAGGGCTGCTCGTGGTGCAGCTGAGCATGTCCCAGGCTGGGGAGGGGGCCCAGCTCTGCCTGTGTCCTGCAGCTCACCCTGGGTGTGGCTCCTCCTGTGAGGACATAAAATGATCTCACCTAAAACAAGACCCAGGCTTCAAGACCCCTGGGTACTGTTTCAGCTCCCAAATCTTCCCTGTCCAGTAGCAGGGATGTATGTACCTGCTTCTGCTTGAGTGCTTCCCATCCTGTTTGTCCCTGGAATACTCTCCTGCTCATGAAGGAAACTGCCCTGGGGTCAGCACAGCTCCCAGGGGACAGGAGGGCTCAGGTGCAAACCTGAGCAGGTACCTCTCATGGAAGCTGGGTGAGGTTCATGGAGCTCCTCTCTCTCCTGACTTTACAACAGTGGCAGGGACAGGGATGGCACTGCCTGGGAAGAGTCCCCAGCTCATCCCCGGTTCTCTGCTCTGATGGAGAAGCAATACCTGCTGTTTTGCTCATGGTGCCCTCTGTTTCACACCCTGCAGCAGGTCAGGGTGGGGCTGGGTGGGGCCTTGCTCTGGCATGGCCAGGGGATGGATGCAGCTCCAGCTGTGCCCAAGACGTGGATCATGGAAACATTGGATGGTTTGGGTTGGAATAGTCCATCCAAGGCCATCTAGTCCGACCCTCAGCCATGGGCAGGGACATCTTCCACTAGACCGGGTTGCTCCAAGCCCTGTCCAACCAGACCTTGAATCCACCCTGGGAATTCCAGGATGGGATCCCAGCTACTGTCACCATGTAACACTGACACTGACTGAGCGTTTTCCAGCAATCCCCTGGTTCTCCCTGACCTTTGGGGCTGTAGTGACCCTGATCCCGCCTGTCTCTAGGAAGGTGAGTGCTGGCGATAAGGGAGAAGCAGAAAACGAGGTGTTTGTGGTATGAAAGGGGCCTCGTTCTCACGGATGAAAAGGAGAGACGTGTGTGCGTGTCTTTGGGCTCTGCAGCATCTCCCAAAGCTCGGGGTTTATGCTTCTTTATCCTTCAACTTCTTCCTTAATGAGAAATTAATTAGCCTTGTAGTTCCTGCTTGGGAACTTGTAAACACGCAGCAGTGGTGCCCATCACTTCCCCCACCTGGGCCCGTCCCACCCCCTTCCCCGGAGTCCCAGATATCTGACAAAACCACTCTAGAACAAAGTGGCGCGGCTAATTCAGGGAATTATCAGGAAGCTGTAGCGGGGCTGAGATAATCGGCCGTAAATAGCAGCCTGATTGCGCTTCCTCCAGTGCCTTCGCGGCTCCCTCCCACCCCCTGCGGGCCTTGAGGGGCTCCGGGACCCCCAGGACGGCAAGGGACAGAGCCGGGAGGGTCCTGCTGGGGTTGCTCCTGTGGGATGGTGCTGCTGCAGCCACTGCCTTGATCTGGGGGCAGACAAGGAAAAGCAGTGATCAGTGGTGTGGTTTGGAGGTCCTGGCTGTGATGCCATGTCCTCACTGCCATGTCCTCCTCCCACCTGGGCACCTCGTTGCCCCTGGAACACCCTGTGCTTTAGGCAGCTCCTGATGGTTGCAAGCCCTGGGAGAGGAAGGTCAGCTCTGCAGGTCTACCTCACCAAGTACAGCCTCAGAGGTTTTTGTGGGGACTGCTCCAGGGCTCTGTTGCTTCATCCCATCCCATCCCCACCCCTTCTCCAGCCTCCTTGGGACCATCCTTATCCCCAGCCACAGGGCTGGTCCCTGCCAGCAGCCACAGATTGTCCTGCTCAGGAGAGACCTGGTAGTGTATGATGGGAGCTGAGCATTCCTGGGATCACAGCCAGACCCATGGAAACACGTCCCTGACAAAGGGCAGGATGTGCTCCAAGGGCAGCCAGAGAGATGGTAAAAGAAGTGGGAACAGGGCTCATCCCAGTGGATCACACTGCACTGGACCCAGGGCTGTGGCACAGAGCAGGGGAAAATTCATCTTTGTGACAGCACCTAATTCGTTTTCATTAAAATACTATTTTTCATAACGGAGAAGTTTAATTGACAGAAAGATTGTGTGATTAATTGTTGCAAATTCAGAAGACAAGGAGTGCACTGAGGCCACGGGGCAGCAAAGAGCATGTGTGGGGTATAAACCCCAACACAGGGCAGTGATGGGGCACATCCCTGGTCACACAGGGCCCAGGAGGACAGACCCTGGCTCTAGAGCCTACAGGTTTGGTCCACTCCAGCAAAACCAGGCTGCTTTGCCCCAAAACCTCTGTTCTGCCCCTTTATGGCACAGCTGGTGCTGTGTCAAGGGACGGCTTTGCAGCCTGAAAGCCAAACTTTCCTGCTGACACACTTTTCCCTGGTGCAGTTGGTGACCAACCCGGCAGTTTCCTACCCAGAGGACGGGCAGACCCTGCAGCGAGGAGGTTTGATGGCAGGGGAAGTTTTCTGATGCAAACGTCAAACCTTCCTCCTCTGCTGCTCAGATGATGGGACCAAAATGGTTTGTCTCATTTCCTCGTGGAGGAAATGTGCTGTTCCAAAGAGGACTTGTAGCTACTTCAGCAGTGACTCATTACTTTGTGTATAAGCTAAACAGTGGAGCATAATCATAAATAAATAAAACTGGCTTCGTAAACTGGAAATTAAATACATCCCGTCCTTGTTCGCAGTGCTCCATGATTCATGCTGCTGCTTCCTACTTCAGTTTTTATTTTAAACCAGGTTTTGCAGCCTTGCAGGGCTCTTTGTGCCTTTTATCCACCCTGTAGCTTTGCTTTGCCCTGTGATTGCTCGAGGAACATTGTTTGCCCATGTGTTTGATGTGAATAACAAATTCCACGCCTCGTGTTCCTTCTCCTCGTGCCGTGTCCTTGTGGGGCTGGCAGCTGTGACAGGCATGAAGGCGCTGGGCTGGAGGCTGTGGAACATTCTCAGTTCACCAGGTCACCTCCCTCTCCATGGAAGGCTGAGAAAACACTGCCCAGAGCAGGAGCCAGAGCTGGAGTCTGTGCTCACACACGGCTGACATCGCTCCTTGCTGGAAGGTCCCACATATTCCTTTTCCCAGCCCCTCTCTTCCCTCCTCCCTGCGACAGCAGGAGGGTTTGAGCAGACAAACTGTGAGCTGGGTCAGGCACTTGAACACAGAATAGAATCATGGTTTGGGTTGAAAGGGACCTTAAAGATCATCCAGTTCCTGAGAGGAGCAGAGATACCTTCCGCCAGACCTGCTTGCTCCAAGCCCCATCCAACCTGGCCTTGGACACTTCCAGGGATGGGGCAGCCACAGTTTCTCTGGGCAGCCTGTGCCAGGGCCTCACCACCCTCATCAAACCTTATTCAAGATCAGATTTCATCAAAATTTTTTTTTTCTCACCAGGTTGATTTCCAACCAGATCAGTTCTCCAGCCTGGCTCCCAAGGAATACTGGGATAAGCAGCTGAGACCACAGTGGATCTGTCACCTGAAGGAGAAGGTGGGAAACTGCCCTAACTCTACTGTCCAAAGCCCATGCTCAGCTGCCCTGCATTCCCTCCTGCCCTTGGATCCCTCCTGCCCTGCATCACCTATAGAAGTGTGAATCACTTATGTGTACAGAGGTGTGAGGAGGTGCCTTGTACCCCAGTCTCCCCCATCCTCCTCCTTGATCCTAATGGGACCCACATACTGGATTAGACCAAAAATGACATGCCCACCTTGCCTGACCCATCCTGAGTTTGGCATTTCCAGTCCAAACTGGCTGAGGCTCAGCGTGGTTTGCCCTCCCAGCTGTCCCCATCTGAGCTCTGCAGCAGCAGTGACACCACAGGGGGAGGCCCAGCCTGGCTCCCAGGACTCGTGTTCCAGAGCAGCAATTGGGATATTTTGGCTTCTAATCCTGCCCCCAGCCCCGGCTCCTGGGTGTCTGGCCTGGCTGTGGAGCCCTTGGCTGGGTGAGGAGGTCAGCACAGGCATCTGGGGTCGCCTTAGGGTTACCCTGCTCCTCATTTAGGCAAGGGAAAATAGGTCTGGCTCTCCCCACCCCTGGGGTGTGAGGAGACAGGGATAAGGAGGAGGGGGCTGAGTGATCTGTGAGCCACTGGTATCTTTTTCCAGGTGGGATGTGCCTCTGCCACGGGAGGGACAGGCTTGGGCTGAGGCTGAGTCCTGGGAAGAGCAAGGCTGCTTTCCCATAGCCAGTGGTGCCAGGAGCCTTGGTGCAACCCAGAGTATGAGCTGGCGGGACAGAAAGGGCCCAATCAGTGGATACAATCCCTAAATGCTGCCCACCTACCTTTGTTCTTGCCCTTGATTTGATCACAGATGCCCCATTTTAGCAGAGGCAAAGGGAGGCAGAAGGTGCCACAGTCCCAGAGCCCCATAAATCCAGGTATTTACTCCTACCTGTGCTATCTCCCAATCTCCCATGCCATACCCTAAACAACCAGGCACTGGGTTCATGTATTCCTCAAAGCTGAACCTGCTGAGGCCAGATCCTCCCTCTGATTTCCACTCTGTCAAGAAACCTCAGAGCCTTCTGTGCCGCTGGTCCCAGTCTCCCCGAGAGCAATCCCTGCAGTTGCCTGTTCTGGCAGAACTCTGCTGCTGGACCTGCTCCCTGCACAGCCAGGCTGGAACACGTCAAACAGGAACGTTAACTATTTTTCCAGCTGTCTGGAGCTCTCAAACTGTAAAACACACACTAGTGTTCCACCTCCCCACCTTGCCAAGGGGATGCCAGGGATGATGGAATTGGTGGTTTTTTTCTTTTTATTTAAAAGAACTTGGAGGAAAGCCCTGACAGGGGTGGTGCTTCTGCAGGAGCTGGTGTCTGTGGCTGCTGGTGTTCCCCAAGCTGGGTGTCCTACATAAAGGTAGGACAAGGCAAGGGAGACCTTTCCCACCAGCAGCTCCAACTGGTGCCTCTCTGGGGCCACAAGGCACAGAATCACCGAAGGATTTGGGCTGGGAGGAACCTTAAAGGTCATCTCATTCCACCTCCAGGGACACCTTCCACTAGCCCAGGTTGCTCCAAGCCCTGTCCAGCCCGGCCTTGGACACTTCCAGGGCTGGGGCAGCCACAGCTTCTCTGGGCAACCTGTGCCAGGGCCTCCCCACCCTCACAGTGTTCGGTCAGTCTTTGGATGGGGAGGTGGAACATCCCCAAACCTTGGAGTCAGAGCCTGCTGTCCCTGCAGCAGCACTGCAGATGTCCAAGGATCCCAGTCAATGCCAGCTGGGAGCTGAACTCCAGTTTTGGGTGGGACAGAGTGTTATCTGGGCCAGTCTGAAAACAGTTTGTGTCTATCTTTGAACCCGATTCCTCTCTCAGGTTGTTTGGAATAGACTCGATCCTAAAGGGAAAAGCAGACAAACCAGACTAAACACGCAATATTAAATAGCAAGTGCTAATATGACAGCCATTAAACACGAGCACTCTCCTGCCTCTGGAGCAGCTGGAAGTGGGGCTGTGCTCCCGCCCCTGGATCCCGGCGCTACCGGGAGCGGCTCGGGCTGCACGTGTATGGATCGAATTGCTGGAATGAAGAAGAAATTCAGTTTCCTGCTGCCAATCCTTCTGGCATTCCATCTTCTGCCTCTGCTTTTAGCTGAGGTAGGTGGAGACAAGGTCCTTTTCCCTTCGGAGCTGTGGGAAGAGGGAGCGTGGCTGCCCTGCTCGCTGGCTCCGCAGAGGTTGGCAGGGAGGCTTCTCCCCCGTCCTGCTGGAAAATTAAAGAAATCTTATTTTGTTTTGGGATGCATCCAAGAGGCTTTGAAGTCCTGGGAGGGATCTGCTGGCCAGGCAAAGTCTTTTCTCCTCTCTCTCTCTTTCTCTCTCTTTCCCAGAATTTCAAAGCCACGGCACTGGGATAAATCCAAGAGAGGGCTTCTGGATGGCCACAGTGAAGGGTAACAGATGCAGAGCACTCTGGCTCAGGCCAGAGGTTTGTCCAGCTGTGCAGGGGACAGCAGGAGCAGGGAGGTGGTAGTGGCAGAAACCACCCAGAGCAGTGTGGAAGGAGATCCGTCAGCTGGATCCTGGTTTGCTTCATGCCTGTGCTGCACTTCACTCGCATCCCGGCTGCATCCCTGAGCAGGATCCCGCTGTCAGCGGGCACTCGCGCCGTGGCACGGCTGGCCCCGGGTCCCTCTCCTTATCTGCCGAGCTCCTCCTCTTTCCTTCAGCTTCTTGGTTATCGCGCTGGGAGCAAACCTTCCACTTGACTTAACGCTGACATGTGTACCGTCCGCGTTTCAGTAATGCCTTACAAACGAGCCGGGGGTGATGGGGAGTTTATCTGCCTCCCAGCCCCTTCCCCCGGCCCCGGACCCCCCTCTGCAGTGCGCGGGTCGAGGTTGGGGTCCGTGCTGGGAAGGGAGCTGGGGCCCCCTCCTGGTGCTCCCCAACCTGCGCTCTCACCTCCTCCGAGAGGTTTGGGGAAACATCCTTTCTCTTTCCTCTCTCCAGCTGAAGGAATTTGTTGGGGTGTTTCAGTGAGACTTTATGGGGGAACCGACATCCCAGCTCTGGAGATCAGGGTGTCTTCCCATGTCCTGCATCCCAACAGACAGAGCAGATCGTCTCTACGAAGTGACTCTTGCTGGCACAAGGAGCAGCCAGCCCTGAGGGCAGGGGTGACCTGTGCTGTGGCTGAGGAGCAGAGCCCCTCTGAGACCCCCCCGAGCCCACCACAGCCCAGCTCCAGCATCCCTCTGCCCGAGCCGGGATTTGCAGCTTAGGAACAAAGCGGTGGGAAGGCAGATGGATGATGTATTTGTCAAAGTGTTTTCATGAGAAAACCTTCAAACACTGAGTTTCTGGTTCTGCTTCTGCCGTCCCAGCAGTACAGCCTTCTGGACAGAGGTTTAAAATCCTGCTGGAGACATTCCCATCGTCCAGCAATTTCCCCAGACACATGTTGTTACCGATTTCTTTGTTCTGAGCTTTTACATTTCCTGCAGCCTCTTAAGTGCCTGAGCACCGGCCACTTAGTACTTGCCATGGGAGCCTTGTTTCTGTGTCACTTAGCACTGGAAGTGCTCTGCGAGGCTGTGAAAAATGAGGAATGTTCTGTGATGTTCCAGTGCAGAGGGGCCCTGCACTGATCACAGAGTTATTAGGGCTGGCAGGAATCTCCACCAGTTCACCTGCTCCACTTTATCCTCCACATCAGGCTGGTAAACCATCCTTGTCAGATGTGTGCTTAGCCTTATCCTTGGATATCTCTGGGGAAAGCAATTCAACAGCGTTCCACTGGCTGAACTCTAGTTAGAGTTATAAAGGTTCCTCTAATGTTTAACTTTAATTTTCTCTACTGCAACATAACACCATTAGGACTGGTTTGAGCTCCTCTATGGATCTTTTCCCCTAAGCCCCCATTTAGAGGAGTGGGGAAGGATTGGGATGAACTGACTCAACCGCTCGGCTACGACAGTGGCAGCCAATTCCCTTTAATACGAGGTAAGGTGGGCAGAGTTTATGGGATCAGAGCAGCTTTTAAATGGGCTTAGGCAATGCTCAAATGTCCTCTTGTGAAATTGGCTGGGCTGTGGAGCTGCTGCCTCTTCCAGCTCAGGGGAATGAGGGTGAAGTGACCCCCTCGGAGGGGCTGCCAGGCAGGTGGGCACACAGGGGTCACCAGACCCACAGATGGGCACAGGCAAGAGGGATAGTGGGCAAGGGAGGGCTCAGTGGGGTTAGAGGGTCCTGCCTGGGAGTCCTCTCCCCCCTACCTGTGGGCATCCACCCTCTCCTGGCTCCCAGGGACTGTCATGGATGGGATGTGCAGGGCACACTCACCCACAGCTGCCTGGGGAGTGGGGAATGTGCTACCCCACAGCTCCCTCCCCTCCAAACCTCCTGCTGCTGCTCTCCCCCATCCTGGCTCACTCCAGGCTGCAGAGGAGGAGGGAAGGGGCTGCCCGGAGCAGAGGTGGGGGGCAGGTGGGGGCTGCACCCCCGGGGACTGGGGAACTCATCGCCTGTGTCAGACGAGCTGTGAGAGCGTCTGGGAGAGGAGCACCAGCACAGGCCGGAGAGAGGAGACTGGAATGTAACAGGGAAATGGTGCATGGAAATTCCAAACTCTCCCCAGATGAAAAACAGAGGGGAGAGAGGGTTTTGGCAAACGAAGTTGTAAAAAATAATTCTTGATTCTCTTCCTCATTTTTTCCCCTCTGGTTGCATCCTGCGTCCTCTGCTGAATCCAGTGTGTGTCAGCCTGGAAGAAGCCACCATGGGCAGAACCACCAGGATCTGATCCTCTTCCTGCTCTGTTGGGGCACTGCTGGAGGAAAACCTTCATCCCCTGGGGAGCAAAGGGGCTGCCTGTGGGTGTTCCCTGTCACTGCTGTCACCTTGTCTTCCCAGATGCCTTTGATCCCTCCTGCTCCCTCCACGCTGGTAATTCTCCAACCCCTTTTGTTCTCACTTCGTGGTCTCCTCCAGCTCCTTCAGCAGTTGCAGGTGGGTGATGCCCCCCTTCTCCAGTCTCCCCCACAGCCCTGGATGTCACCCCCTCATCCGATGGGTGCCACGGGACTCACCAGGAGTTTGGGAGAGCTCCAAGCCCAAAAGATCGCTCTCCAATCACTTCTGTGGGTCTCCCTGGTTGGCTGAGATGAATCCCAGCTGGCAGGTCAGGGTGGAAGGTACCTCTTCATTTTTGGTGCCCAGTAGGAGAGGATGGCTGTGGGAGGCATCCCCAGGAGCAGCAGGGGTTGGGGGGTGGGATGTCCTGGCAGGGCTGTCCCTGGGAGATGCTGCCCAAGCACAGGAGAAGCCAACACGTGGGTGAACATTGTCCCACCCGGGCACACCAGGGCTTTCCTCACCCACAAATTGTCTGCAGAGCGTGATTTTAATTAAACTAATGATTCAACAGTCTTTTTTTTTCTTTACTGAGTGATTCTAACAAGCCACTTCTGTCCATTTGGGGCCCATTTGTGGACAATTTAACCCGGGAATGTGGCAGTGGGAATTCCAGCAGCTTCCCTGGGCGAGCAAGTCACGCTCTGTGTTTCCCTGTGGGTGAAGGCAACTTGTGCAGTGAGGTTGGCAGTGTGTGTACTTGTGCTTATCGACTTGAAACGTTTCCTATGGATGTTCCCTAACATTTACTTCAATCTGCTGTTTCTGTCAAGGTCCCTGGCAGCAAACACAATTCCCTGAATTTTCATGGCTAACAAAGGCAAGCCAGGACACTGGGCAGGGGCTGAGCTGATGGTTTGAGGACTCGAGTACATGCAGTATTTGTTTTGTGGTATTTATCTGGTTTAATTTACAATATGGGACACTTTACTTATTTTTTGACCCCCCAAGCTTGTAAATCTTGTGGTTCTATCAGGATTCAAGTTCCAAACTTTTCCTGTTTTACTTTAGAATGATTTTTTTTTTATAAAAAATGTGGTTAGATTGTTTTTATTTCAGAAGAAGGGTTGGTTTTCTCCCCTTTTTTGCTGATAAATTGCAAACGGATGAAGGAAACTTGTTCTGACTTTCCCCGCAAACATTTGCCTTTGAGTGGAGATTAAACATGGGGAATTTCAGTCGAAAATGCAAATGCTTTGGACATTTATGAGAGTGGGAAAACAGGGGCCAATTATGAGCAAAGGTTTGGAGTTTATAGAGGCGGTACTGCAGCCAGGATGGCCCTGGGGAGCTCCAGGGGCTGTGACAGCCACTGTCACCCTCCTCCTGGGACCAGGGATGGTGGGAACCCTGTCCTGGAGAGGGAGCTGGGTTTCCACAGCAGGATCTGATCCCACGGGCTATTTAACATTTGTTGGCTGCAAAGGCCAGGAGAGCAGCTGACTGTGGAGCGGTGGGACACTGGGAGACCCTTCCTCCCATGGAGGGGAGCTGGGTGGGTGTTTGAATGGGTGCACAGCAGGACACTGGTCACTTGGTCAGCAGGAGGGGATTTAGGAGGAAATTGTTCCCTGTGAGGGTGGGGAGGCCCTGGCATAGGCTGCCCAGAGAAGCTGTGGCTGCCCCTGGATTCCTGCAAGTGTCCAAGGCCAGGTTGGACGGGGCTTGGAGCAACCTGGGCTAGTGGAAGGTGTCCCTGCCCATGGCAGGGGGTGGAATGAGATGGGCTTTAAGGTCCCTTCCAACCCAAAGCAGGTCTAGTGGAAGGTGTGGGGCGGCTGCCAAAGCCTTGGCAGAGCCCTGGGATGCTGCTGATGGGTTTAGGAAGGAGCAGGAGGGGATTGCAGTGAGAGCTCCTCTGGGAAATCCCTGCAGAGCCTGACAGCAGATTTGCACTGTGAAAAATTTACATCTCCCGCTAAGAACTCAATTTTCATAGGAGATAATCAAATGTGACCTGGATAACAGAGTGAGATTCTTACAGGATGGGTTTTTTCCTTTTTAAAAAATATTTGCTCCTCTCTCTCTGTTTCCACTTTGCATCACCTGCAGTTCCCCACGGCCGCGCTCTGACGAGGATCCTCCAACCACTCCTAAACACTTCCAGGAGAGGCTGAGGTGGAATCACAGTGTCCTCCTCCAGTGATCACCACAACATCAGCATGAAGGAGGGCAATCCCAGCTGCCTGGTGCTGGAGGGGCTGCACTCATTTACCGGCACCCCGGAGGTTATCAGGGAGGGGAAGGTGGGATGAAGGGATGTCACGGGGCAGGAACGGTGCTGGAACGCACCAGGTGTGCTGGAAAAGCATGGGAGTGGGGAGTATCGGCAGGTAATGCCAGCAGAGCTGCGAGGGCAATTCTCTTCTTCCACCCACGGGCTCTCTTAAGCCCTCACCTGTCAATCAGCCCCTTATTTACATGAATCCTAAATCCACTTGCAGCTTCTTTAAATAAAACGGGAACACGCACCTTCCCGTAGCGAAACATATTATAGCAGTTTGTCACAGCATCATCCAGGAGGTATTAATTCCCAAATCATTTTATGACATGTTTTATCATAAGTTATTAAAGCAGGGAGCTGCATTGGGCAATCATTTGATAAACTGAGCCATAATTTAACACGCTCCTCCGTCATATTAGTGAGGAACAAGATTTATGTTCTCAGTGCAACTTTAATTATGGATAACACACGCAGGGGATTGAGGCGGCAGAATCCTTGAGGTTAATGATGTCTCCTGTGGAGCACCTTGGGGCGAGGCACGGGATCTTCCCAGAGCTGCTGACTCACCTGCGGTCGGCGTGTCTGGCTCCAGGTCTGCAACGTGACCTTGAGATCCGGGCCTCAAAAAGGTTGTTGTGGTGGTGTAGTTGGATGTAGAGCATTGGGAATATCTTGCCAAGCCTGGCTGGCTGCCTGGATATGGTGCCCTGGGGGAAGCTGAGTCCTCCTCCCTCCCCGTTGCTGCATTGGGACTTTCCCAATAGGCAGGAGTGAGCCCCAGGTCCGTGCTCAGCTGAGGAACTCAGAGCAGCCTGACATTTGGTTCCCTGAAATCTGCTCACTTTGTGGCCCCTTGGACTGAGAACTGGGAAAATCTGAGCTCGCTCCAGCCCTCTGTCCCACCAAGGCTGGAATCCTTCCCTCAGCCTCTGCTCTTCCCAGTTGCTTTTAGCACTTCCACTGCAGCTGGGAATTGTCCACGATCACTGGGAACCAAAGCATCCACCACTGCTGGCTCCAGACCCTGCTTGTCAGCTCAGGTGGCTCTCAGAGGACTTGGAAGCACAGGGAGTGTGATTCCATGGGAATGTGGCTCTAGGCTACTGCAGCCTGTATCCCTGGGGCAGAGCCGGCTGCAATCCTGGCCCACCAGGATGCTGGAATGGAGCATCAGGGAGGTAGACAAACCCCAGGAAATGACCCAGGGGCCCCAAAAAAGCTGGATATCTCCTCTCATCGGGGAAGTTAATGACCCTCCTGGCAAATATCACCAGGAGTTGTCAGGAATCCTCACGTTCCCCCAATTGCTGCCACGTTCTTCCTCTTTTCCATGTATTTATTGTTGGCTCTGGAAACTGTCTTTTAATTTCTGCACCTTTGTTCTCTGTCTGGGGGGTCTGAGGGCCGATCTGGGGGCTGCCCATGACTCCACCCACCAAGGGGTGAATCAGGGACGTGTCCATGTGGCTCTGGGAATGGTGATGCAGGACCCAGGCCCTTGGACCATCTGAGGACCCTGTTCTTGCTGCCACCTCACCAGAGAAAGCTCTGGGGGCATTTGGCAGCCCTGTTGCACAGGGTGCAGGAAAGCTGTCCCTGTGCATGACCTGGGGTCTGGGAGCAGCAGCACAGGGAGGGGTTGGGATGTTCCTCAATGATCTCTGCAAACTGCAGAGAGAAACCAGCTGGATGCATCCACTGCTCCCTCTCTGCCACTGCCATTCCAATTTCCCTCCTTCACAATCACAGACAGGGGAAAAATAATAATGCCCTGTTGAACTCTAAATTAGGGAGCAGTTTGGGGCAGGGGGGTTGCAGAGGGAGGAGATGCTTAAACACATTGGGCTGATGTAATTTTTTTTAGTCAGGAGCAGGAGAAACACAATCCAGCTCTCTTCCCCCCAGCAGAACAAAGGGGAAAGTCCCCGAGGGGAGATTAAAAATAGGGAAACAACAACACCAAAGGCAAAGAACTACAAAATGAGAGAGCAGATGAAGGAAAAATAGAAGAAAGGAAAGCAAAAAGGACAGACAAACCCATCCCCCCTGAGGTGTCCCCGGCAGTGTCGAACAGCTTCTCTCTTCCCCCACTTCCCCCCAGCCCCAGCCGGGCTCACGGAGCCATAAAACAAGAGTTTGTGGCGTGTTCAATCGATTATTCCCCCTAACGCACTGTTTTTGGAGACAGGTAATTTATTTCAGACCCTACATGTCTACATCCAAAAAAAAAAAAAAAAAAAAATCCCCTTTCCCTTTTCCTTTCTTCGCCTGTTGGTTCCAGCCCTTGCTCTGCCCCTCTGCTCCCTCCTCCCCCTCGCTCCCCCTCTCCGTCCCCCAGACACGAGCCTTTCCCAGTGAAAGGTGCGGCCATTCCCACAGTGAAACCCAAGGCAGGTAATGACTTTCTCACCCCATCCATACTGCTCCAGGAACTCCTGCCTCACCAGCTGCATCCCTTTATTTCGGAGAGGCCGGGGGAGGGGGACGTGCCAGCCCCCTCCGCCTCCCTCTCCTCCAAGGCATCTCCATAAAAAATAAAGGAGAAAGATATAAAGGGAGCAAGTGTTTGCAGAGATAGAGTTTCCGTGAGAGGGGTTGGGAAGTGGGGGCTGTTTGGTGTCTGGGAAGGAGCAGGTTCCCGAGCTCCTGCCGTGCTCTCCACGTGGGATCTGCAGGCAGGATGGTTTGTCTGCTGCTGCCAGCTCTGGGGAAAACATCACAGTCATCATGGAATGGGTTGGCTTGGAACAGACCTCAAAGCTCATCTCATTCCTCCCCCTGCCATGGGCAGGGACACCTTCCACTAGCCCAGGTTGCTCCAAGCCCCATCCAACCTGGCCTTGGACACTTCCAGGGCTGGGGCAGTCACAGCTTCTCTGGGCAACCTCTCCCCACCCACAAAGGGAAAAATTTCTTCCCAATATCCCATCTAAATTTCTCCTCTTTCAGTTTAAAACCATTCCTCCTTGTCCTATGACTATCTGCCTATGTAGTTGCTCTTCAAGGGGCTCCAAGGAGAAAGGAGCAGCTGGATTGTGTTCCTGCCTGAGTTTGGCCCCTTCCCTGGGAAGCCCTGACTGCAAACCCCAGATGGAGGTCCCAAGTCGTGGTGCTGGGCACAGCTCAGCCCAGGTCCAGGGTTTGTCCTGGCTGCTGTCCCCTGCCCTTGGGACAGCAACACCTTGGAGCTGAGGTGTGGAATGGGGAGAAGCAGGTTTATGGCTGGGCAGCTGAAAGGAAACAGCTACCAGTGGGGTTTGTCAGGATCTGCTCCCATTCCAACCAGGTGGGAGGGCCAGAGCTCTGGCAGCCCAGTGCAACCCATGCCAGGGCTCCTCCCATCCCCTCCGAGCCCTCCAGCCCCAGGGTCATGTCCGAGGGCTGTTCCTGGCCCTGGGGACAGGCTGGGATCAGAAGATCCAGTGAGGGTGGCGGTGATGGGACACATCAGTCCTTGTTCCCAGGCCTCCGTCACTGCTGGTTCAATGATCTCTGCAGGCTCTGGAGGTGTCAGTGTGGATGAGCAGCTTAGAAGGGCTGTGGAACACGATTTATGGGATTACACCTGTGCTCACCTTACTCCAGAAGGGTTTTCATCCTAATGCGCTCTGGCTTCCCGGGAAAAGATTACCCATCACTGACAGCTTTGCTCTAAAAGCCTCCTGCACTGGAGGACTCTTCCACTGGAGCAGCAGGTGCATGTGCTGCCAGCCCATGGCTCCTGGGCTGGGAACTCAGACATGAGCATGTTTCTACTGGGGGAGTTCAGGGGCAGCAGGAGTATTTTGAACATGAAGCCTTAAATATGCTTTCTGATGTTTCGGATCAAGGTCAAAGCCCATCTGTGTTCCCTCCCTGCACTGCCTTCCCGTCCTTCTCCCAAGGACTCCACCAGGATCAAAGACTGCCCGAAGCTTTTCCATGTGTCCCACTCCACTCTGGCAGCCCCTTGGCCAGGTTGCTGCTCCCAGCCCTCGCTCACTGTCACACACCTCCCACTTCCCAAAGAAACCTGATAAAGCTGGGCCAGAGGAGCGATCAGAAAGCAGCTCCCTCATCACATCTTCCCGTCGGAGGGGGTCTCATGGTCCTGGGAAAGTGGGATAAACCCCAGTGAGGGTGGCACAGGGCTTGGCATACGGGTGACCATGACCTGGTGGGGCTGTGCCACACCATCGGGCACGTCCTTATCACCACAGGCAACCTGAGTGTTTGGTGACAGAGATTTTTTGGTCATGAAAGGTTTTTTGGCAGAGCTTGGGCACATCCCCTTTTGGACACATTACCCACTAAAGTCACCCATCACCACCAAACCCCATCCCATCTCCGTGCTCTTGCAGCCGAGCTGTCCCCAGCCACCAACCAGGGACTTTGATCCACACCAGCACATGGAGCCCCTCAGGATTTCCTCAGGAGTTTAATGACTCTTTGGGCTGCAGGGAGTGACCAGCTCCATGCAGTGTTATTCCTGTGTTAAGCTGCTGAAGTTTTGGGAAATATATGACCATGAATCAGGCGCTTGCAAGACAAACCACCTCGTTGGGAATTCGGAGGAGAACAACAAAATGATTAAGCGGCTGAAGGGATTGACTTATGAAGAGAGATTAAAAGAGCTAAATCTGCCTGGCTGGGCTCGCCAACATCCATGGCAGGATGGGATAACCATCTCCATGTCCACGGAGGCATAAATCACAGCTTGGGGGATTTGTAGGGGTAGCCCCAGGAGATTAACTGTGAGGAACAGACAGAAGTAGAGCACAGGGGAAAAAATCATCTAGACAAGATCTGGTGAGGACTCCGGGGCTGGAGAAGGAGGCTCTGACGGGAAGGCAGGAGCTCCTTGCCAAAGCCTCCCTGGGCTCAGGGAGATCTGCTGAGAGGGAGGAGGCAGGGCCGGCTGAGCCTGGGAGAGCCCATGGCAGAGGTGACAGCAGCATGCCCTGTGCCCAGAGCCAGGGCTGGCAGGAGCCCTGGGCAAAGCTGGTGTGGTTCTGCAAGGCTCAATGGCCACTTGGCTTTGAAGGGTCTCATGTCTCTGCCGCTCTGGAGCCATCTCTGAGCTGCTGCTGAGTTTCCTGATGGACTCTGCAAGACTCCGTGTGCTCCTGAAACAACTGCGTCAGCTCTGCCCGAGGCGAATTCCCACACAGTTAAACGAGGATGCTGAGGAAGGAGCTGGCACCCTCTGAAGCAGCCCCTAAGGAAAAAAGGGAACATTGCTGACAGTTCTGAGGCTGCCTGGCTCCCACACACCGCTACTTCTGATTAGCTTTTAAATATATTTAATCTGCACAATTTTACAGCGGGGATTCAGCTTTATTGCTGCAGAAATCCCTCCTGCCTCGTGCACGGGTGAGCTGCACCATCCCCGGCACCCAGGGCGCCTGTCCCCGTCCTCCCCACGCTCCTGCACCACGGACACCTGGCAGGGCCACATGTGACAACCACAGAGAAGGAGACGCGGGTCTGGCTCTGCCCACGGTGACGTGTGGGTCACACTGTTCCAGTCCAGGTGCCTGTGGGTGGAAGGAGTGGGAACTCCCTTCCGTCAGCAGAGGAACCTGGATTGGTGTCAAGCTCAGAGAATAAATCTCGCTGCATAACGTGCTCCAGGCTTCCCTACTCCCAGGAGCTCTTAATTCCTGATGTGGAGCAGTGCTTGCATCGGCCAGAATGAGGACAGCTCTGTGGGTTCCCTGTGACCCCATCACTGGGAGGTTCTGTTTTCCAATGGGATGAGTTAAACCCTGGTGTGCACCCCTGAACTCCAGCTCCTACAAGGAGGAAAGTGGGATGGGCTGCTCCTGCTTTATTTTCTCTAACATTGTGCATTTTCTCTAAAATCTGCATATAACAAAAGCATTAACGAGGCAAAGGGAAGCTGCTTAGTGGTGCTCAGGAACATGAATTTCCTATTCCCTGTATGGAGTGTGGAGCTGGTCCCCAGCCCTGGCTGCAGCATCTTCTCCTCAGTGACCCGTGTGGTGGCTCTGCCTGGCTGTGTGATCCCCTCCTGCCATCCCACATGGTCCAGTGTTCCCAGCTCTCAACCACCAGCCTGGATTCTCTGCTGCCAGTGGGCCAGGATGCTCCACTCAGCTCAGCCCAGCTCAGCTCTGCTCTTTAAATGGTAATTTCCCGTGAGGAGCTCCCAGCTCTCTCATTTCTCTTTCCACCAGCCCAGCCTTTGGCTTACACTTGCAAATGACAAATTATGCTTTTGCCTCTAATTCCAGCTTCCCTGGCATCCTCCATCGGCGCAGCCTCGGCAGAAAGCAGCAGGTTCTGTGCAGCCAGCAGGAGGTCGGCGTCTCTTCTCTTCCAAGCTCCCTCCCCCCGCCTTAATTGCAGCCCAACACGGGCTTTCGAGGTGTATTAAACATACAAATTATTCTGCAAAGCCTCATGAAGTGCTGGTTACCGAGGCCTCTAATGGGAGATGACAGAGCAACCAGAGAAGCTGCTAACGGCAGAGCTTTGTCTGAAACGGCCCCGAAACGCGATCGCTGGGCAGGGCCGGTCCTGGGCAGGGCTGGGCAGGGCCGGTCCTGGGCAGGGCTGGCACCGCTCAGCCACCCTGTCCCCTCGCGTGGTCCCCGCCGGACCGGGACATCGTGCTGGGACCTGCGGAGAACCAGAGGCTCTTGGCAAAGGCTCCCCCCGCCGCACCTGCTGGAGCGTTGCTGATGGATTGGAGGGAGTTCAGAGGAGATGCAGGAACGGAATCAAGGAGCTGGAGGGCAGGATTTATACGGCGAGTTTAAAGGGGCTGCGTGACGGCAACAATAACAAGCGCTCGCAGCACGCAGGGGTTTCATCTCGGCTCAGACGGAACACGTGAAGGGCTGAATCCCCCTCGTGCGGGGATATCCACCTCCACCGACAGCGGGAGCGAGGGAGAGCCATCTGCAGCCTCCTCCGAGCCAAACACCGAGGAGGAAGGGAGAAAGGGAGGCAGGGAGGGAGGGGAGGAGGGAGGGGGGGAGGTGCTCAGGTCAGCCCACGGGCTGTAATGAGTGATAGAAAAGCACGGGAATGAGAAAAGGAAAATGTAGGCTGAACATCAGGGGAGTTTTGCCAGCAGGGCAGCACAGGGATCAGGGACTGTTGCCATCCCAGAGCAGGAGGGACAACCTGGTACATCCTAACACAGGTTTGATTGCTCCCCTCCCACCTCCACTCCCAGTCCGTTCTCCAAGGAGGAAGACAAAGCCCAACAGCCTAAATATAGCCCAGCCTTACACAGGTGAAGGTGCTGGGAGGGAGAGAGGTTTTTAGGGAAACTGCTCTCCCTGGCTCAGCAGCAGACGGCCGCTCTCCCCATGACCGTGGGAGTGGACACGGAAAGTTTTGACCAACAATAACCTAACAAAGGGAAAATTAAAAAAAAAAAAAAAAGAAAAGAAAAAAGCCTTATTTTACAAGCTGTCTTGTCTCCAGCTGTGCTGAGGACTGTGGGGGAAAGATAAATGTGGATCCAGACAGAGGGACCAGGGCATGGCTCAGGGCTGCAGGAAGATTTAGAGCCTTGAAGTCCAAAGACAGGGCTGGATCATCACACGAGGAAAGAAAAATCCCTCGGAGTGGATATCACGTTAAACAATGTGTTGTAATAAGTGTTTTATGCTTTAGAGGAGGAGAGAGAACAGTGAAATCCCCTGTAAGAGCTAATTACTGCAAATTCCTTTTCAATAAAACAAGACAAAAAAAATCCTCTCTTAACGGAAAAATCCATTTAAGGCTCAGCTGAGGTAACCGCAGTTCACGTCCTGGAGCAGCATCCCAGGAGTCAAAGAGGTTTAATCAGAGCTTGGCACAGCCAGCCCAGCTCCCGAGGGAGCTGAGGTGTTGGGGTGAAGGTCTGCAGGGGGAAGGTGATCCCTGGGGACCAAAATCCCAGGGGAAAGGCTTTATTGTGCTGGTGGGAGAAGCCAGGGAGAAGTCAGGGTGAACCCCTTTTGTGGTGGCAGGAATGGGCAGGGATTAGGGGAACAGCAGGAACTTGGAGATGTCTCCTCTCCGAGGTCCGGGTGAGCTTCTCCTGGAACCTGCTGGTCCCTGTGGCACCTCACCAGCAGCTTCAGGCCACTGGTGGGGTGTGACTGTGATCACCAGTGCTGGGAAGGGACAGTGGGATCCCCCCATCCTGTGCTGCCACGTCCCCCAGCCCCATGTGACCTCCATCGCCTCTCACAGTCCAACCCAATTAAAAATAAAATAAAGACCTGATTTTGGGGAGGATTTGCCTCCGTCCCTGACACTCTGCATTTCCCTGCAATTTGAAATGGGGCCAGTTTGGTGGATTTCTTGCACATGGGAGCAATATATTGAATTACATGTATGTCCAGTGCTTTGGAGAGATACATTTCTTTTCCACATGTTCCTGCAGCTGCGTGACCCCAGGAAACCCAACAGTGGGGTCTGTCTTCGGAGACAAATAGGGATTGTTTTGTGTCCATGTGGAAATGCTCCCCCACCCCAGCTCCCCCTGGCCCCTGTGTGTGTGTGAGTGTGTAAGGGGGGGATCATTCCCCACCCGACACGTTCACATCCCACTGAAGCCAAAAGCATAAGCACAGGATATTTCTTCCCCACAAATGCACAGGGTGGAAATGCAGCACTGGGGGGGGCTCGGGAGGCCCCCAGCCAGGAGAGCTGCCAGCTGCCCACCCTTGGCTGAGCAGGGAGGGGCTGGGAGGCTCCTGGAGGGAGACAAATCCACAGGTAGTTGGGTCTGCCAGGTATTGCTCCACACCACTTTGACCAGACTCACATGGACAAGGAGCTGCTGCTCCCCCCTCACCATCACCCTGTCCCGACTCTGCCTGCACAGGGGGCAGGAGAAGTGGGGAGCAGGCAAAGGAGGGATGCAGGATGTTCTGGGCAGTGGGATGCCCATGGCAGCAATACCCCTCAGGTCTCCCTGCTCAGTACCCCAGTGCCCCTCCTGCCCACCTGCACTGGTGGCTGGGAGCACAGGCTGGGCTCAGCATCCATGTCCCATGAGGACCCACCAGCACATCCCACAGGAGTGGTACCCAGCCCAGTGGAAAAGGAAAAACCCCATGTTATGTAAAGCAATCAGGAGTGACTGAGGTGTGTCTGAGCTGCTGACACTCACAGGGACCTGTCCTTTCCCTCCTTGTTCTGTCCCTCACGTCCCGGGGGAAGCCAGAGAGGAGAGGAGGCTTTGCTGATAAGATGTGGGGCTTTCAGGAAAATAAAAGCAGAGCGGAATCGATCTTTCACATTCCTTTTTGTTTGTTTGTTTTGTTTTAAAGAAAAGTGTAGGGTAAAAGAAGTGTTTGTAGGGTAGGAACCTGTTTGACACAGAGCATTGTTACCCAAACACATAATTCCAAAACAACACAAGCAGCTGCTGGATGAAACCCGCATCTCCAACAGCATCTTTGTGCTCCATTTCCTGAGCAGTGACTCGAGGCCAAGGCCAGAGAAGCCTGGGGCTGGGCCTGGAGCCTCCCAGGAAATCAAACACTGCTGGACTCGAGGTGGTGTGAGGTCACAGAGCACACGTGCCCTCGGGGCCTGTTTCCACATTCCCTGAGGTACCCAGCTCTGGGCAAAGCTCCTTAGCCCTGTGGTGACCCAACAGCATCCTCAGCATCCCCATGAGCTCAGGAAAGCCACTGTGATCCCGGTGGAATGTGGGACAGGCAGGGTGAGCATCACCCGGGCTGGGCAAGGAGCTGGGCTGTTCCACAGCCCCGGGACCCCCAGGCTGGGATGAGCTGCTGAGTCCTGGGAGCTGCCAGAGGAGGAGCCTCTGCCTGCACTGTCCCCGGCACAGCACTTGCAGTGTCTATAAATAGGAGTTTTAAGCACAGCAATTAATCACGGAGCACCACTGTCCAAGGGCTGGGGGTGCAGCAGGATGTGAGTCCGGCTCTCACTGCAGGACGGACAAACCCAGCTCCACAGAGAGACACGGCTTTGGGGGGCCTTTCGAGTGTCACCTGGAGGCTGTGCCGTGAGTTTGGGTTGTTGTGGTTTAACAAGTGACCAGGCATGGGCTGAGATGCTGAGGCTGGAAGCCAAAGGCACCGGCACATCCCTGGCACACGCCCCTGGCACACGGAACCCACTGGCTCTGGCGTTTGCAGCAGGCTCAGGGTCAGCACAGGATTCCTTGGCATCGGCAGGGAGGAGCAGGAGGGTTATAAGCAGTGGCAGCCTGTGGAGATCCACCCTCTCCTAATCCAGGCCGTGCATCACCCACTGCAAGCCCATAGAAATATTGGAATGGTTTTAAACTAAAGGAGGAGAGATTTAGATGAGAGATCAGGAAGAAATATTTCCCTGTGAGGGTGGGGAGGCCCTGGCACAGGTTGCCCAGGGAAGCTGTGGCTGCTCCAGCCCTGGAAGTGTCCAAGGCCAGGTTGGACAGGGCTTGGAGCAACCTGGGCTAGTGGAAGGTGTCCCTGCCCTTGGCAGGGGGTGGCACTGGGTGGGCTTGAAGGTCCCTTCCAACCCAAACCATCCTGGGATTCCTGACCACTGAGCTCCCCGTAAGTCACAGCCCTTGTTCCAAGCCTGGACCCCACCAATGTTCACTTCTTTGTAGCTTGAAGGAGGAAAGGGTCAGTCCCTGACCCAAACCAAACTGGGGACAGTGTCTCACCTGCCACTCAGCCCCCGTGTGTGTTTTGGGGAGCTGAGCAAGCTCCTCCTGGCCGTGCCCAGGAGGTCTGGGGGCTGCGCTCGGGGGAGCCCCTCCCTCCACTGGGGCCATGGAAGCCGTGCTGGGCCCGTCCTGGTGGGAAGCCACTTTTAGCTGATGGTACAGGGAGGGCCATATTGGTTTCAGTCTGTTCTGCAAAACACTTACCAGCATGTGCAATCTGTGATCCCCCGCCTGACGAGAAATGCTAATTGTGTGCGAAGGACCTGCCAAGAGCCCGCAGTATTCCCGGGAAGGGGGTTTATTGGGATTATTACTATTGTTCTGGCAGCTGCAGCACAGCCGTGGCCGAGGAGCAGAGCAGGGCAGGGGCGAGCGGCTCTCCCTGCCCGGTGCCTGCCCGTGGCCGGGGGACGGGACCGGTGTCCGCTGGCTGCTCCCCCCGGGACGGATCTGCCCGTGCTGCAGGGGAGGGGTGGCTACTGCATTTCTCCTCGGGCTGAAAGTGTCAGTTTTGCATAAAATATGAAGTGAAAATCCTTCTCCCTTAATTTACTCCCTCGCCTGCCAGCCCGTGCCGGTGCCTGCATCCCGCTGGCTCCCACTCCAGCTCCAGGGGAGCGGGGTGGGCAGCAGGGGCTCCAGGGGAGCGGGGTGGGCAGCAGGGGCTCCAGGGCAGGGGTGCTCGGGCAGGGACACCGACCCCACTGCGCCAGGGGACCCGTCCCGGTGCAGGCGCTGGATGTGGGACACGGGTTTGCATCTCGCCCGCAGCCACCTCCAGAGAGGGGCTGGTTCCTGCTGGGGACGGGGAGGGCAGAGAGAAGGGGGCGGAGAAACGGGGGGAGGATTTCTTTACTGAGCCCCAGAGCAGCAGCCCCGTCTGAACATCACCAGAGCCTCATCCAATTTCCAGTGATCCAAGCGAGCTGGAAAAAAACAAAGAGGGAGAAATGATGGCTCTAACTTGATTTAAAAGCAGAGGAGAAGCCCCACGTGGTGTGAAAATGTGGAGGTTTTCCTGGGCTTTGCAGGAGAAATTCAAGGTTCTGTTTTGCAAAACCACAGAATCACAGAGTCTCAGAATGATTTTGATTGGAAAGGACCTTAAAGACTATTTCATTCCACTCCCTGCCATAGGCAGGGACACCTTCCACTAGCCCAAGTTGCTCCAAGGACTGTCCAACCTGGCCCTGAACACTTCCAGGGATGGGGCAGCCACAGCTTGTCTGGGCAGTCTGTTCCAGCACCTCACCACCCTCACAGTAAATCATCCTGACTTCTCACCCGTGGGCTGGGAAACAAGCAGGAGCATTGACGGATTCGGTGTTTTTCCTCCTCTGTCCTTCCTTGCTAATTTGCAGAAAAGGAACCAGATAAAGTTTGATAACTTTGGAAGGCAGAGAGCGAGGGAGAAGCTGTCCCAGCCGCTGGCTCCCGGCACTCCCCCTGCTCTGTGGAGAATAAATGAAGTGCTCTCCATTCCCCGCTTGTCTGCCACCCTCCACTGAGTCTGTCATGGGCTCATCTGTGTATAAATTAGCTTTTCACAGCAACGCCGTGTAAAATTATTTCTGTCATCCTTTTATCTGACCAGTTTATCTCATCAGCTTGTCAGTCTTAATTCTCCAACCTTTCTCTCCTCTCCTTGGCGCAGCCACCTGAGCTCCTGGGCTCCCTCAGAGGAGGCACCAAGTCCACCTGCAGCTCCTGAGGGATTTCCCAAGGTGGGAAATGCTTGAGGTCCCCTGGTGCAGCCGGACAGATGGGTTACAACAAACCTGGCAAGATGGAATGGAGTGACACAAATCCTGCCATTTCCAGGCCGTTATTTGTTGTTCAGAGTCAAGCAATGACATTTATTGGGACTGGCACGTGGTAGGTGACCCACTGCTCAGGGGCTGAGCCAGGCTGCATGTGGTGACATCAGTTCCATGGGCTGCTCCCCAACAGCCGTGTCTTTGCATTCCGGCTTCTGCTGCGAAGGCTCATGGAAAAAGCATTTCCATTGTCTGGGACTCTTTGTGCTCGCTTGCACGAGGGCTGCTGGGAAGGGAACCCAAGAGGAATGCAGCTGGAATAGATTAATTAGAAATTCCAGAGGAATAGTCACCCAAGTGCTTTTAGCACCTTGTCTCAGCTCCGTGTGTCCCACAGCCTTCGCTGCACAGCGAGGCCCTGTGGGAGGGAGGCACGAGAGGCCACTGTGAGATCCAGGGTGCAGGATGCAGATCCTGGGGAGGGTGCCAAGCACCCCAAGGGATTGTCCCCTCGCAGCTGGGTGCCACAGGGGCCACCTCCCAGTCCTGCAGAGCAACACTGCACCCACAGCCCTGTCCTCACCTGCTGCACCTTCCCAAGGCTTCTGTCCCACCTCCACAATTCCTTCTGCCTGCCCAGGGTATCCTCTCCTGCAGCGTCCTTTCCTATTCCTCCTCCCCAGATTCCCGGAGTTTCAATAAAGTCACAAAAATGCCTTTATTCTGGAAAAACAGAGGGACGGGGCCCTCTCCTCCCTGGAGGTGTCCCTTGTCCTCTGCCAAGGCACCAGGTGCTCATGTGGCTCTTTGGTGTCCCCTCCCCATCCTGGTGTCCCCAGTCCATGGCCGAGGACTCGTCCTCAGGCCCCTGCACCTCAAGCCGCCCCCTCCCCTCCTGCACCTCAAGCCGCCCCCTCCCCTCCTGCTCTTTGATTTTTTAGCAGTTGGTTGTGACTACTGGTTCCCCACATTGTTATCTGTTCTCCTCACTCACAGGAATATTGCGGGTTGTAATTCTGTCTGCTACATCTTGTGAATATTTCTGGACTCTGAAGTTTCTCGGCTCCAGATGTTCTGGCCAGACCAGAGGAAAAAGCCAAAAAACCAAAAAAAACCTCAGCATTAATAAAAACCTTTTGAAAATAAAAAGTCATATTGCGCAGTAGTGACATCATATCCGTGAAATATGACCTGATGATGTCACAGCTGAGAAATGAAGGATGATTGTTTCTTCTTGGCAAACGCTGGCTGGTTGGGCCAGACCTGTTAAATAAATGCACATGGACTATAAATATGTATATTAAACCCAGAAGTTGCGAACGCAGCCTCGTGGTCACCTGGGTCAAGGAGCTTGACAGGGAGAGAGGGTGCTGGGAAGGGTGCAGAGGTTGGGGAAGGGGTTTCTCCCCCAGTTCTACATCCAAAGATTGATAAAAGGGCTTGTGCCCCGTTACTTCTCCCAAAGATGGGGGGAAGGGCTTATCACCCACTTCTACACCCAAAAACTGGGGAAAGGATTTGTCCCCCAATTCTACACCCAAAGACTGGTAAAGGGTTTCTCACCCACTTCCACACCCAGGTACCAAGTCTGGATGCCTTTGGGTTTTCCTTTGCTTTCCAACACACTCCCAGCAGCTGCTGGGGACAGAGGGGTGGCTTTGCAAGGCTGTGCTACTGAGCCAGAACAGTGCTCTGGCTTGGCCAGCAGGAATGTCCTGAGGGAGCATGGATAGTGCTCAGTGGAGCCAGCACTGCTGGCGCCAGAGCCAACCATCCCCATCCCAGAAGTCCCCCAGCCATCCGTGCCAGGCACCGTAGGAAAATCCCCCTCTCTCTGACACCCTGACAAGCCTCTTACCCCTCAAAGCCTCTGCATTCGGCCCCCCCCTCATTACAGTACCAGGACTGGCTGCAAACCTCCCTGCCTTGGCTGAGTGCTCCTCCATGAGGGATTTAAGCCATGTGAAGCAACACCCTATAAAACATCCACCCGGACTGCCCAGACTGTGGAATCCCGACCCTCCTGGCACCGCCGCGGGATCGGCTCCCGAGCGCTCCCCCAGCCACTGTACGTGTGTGTGCAACCCCCCTGGTGAAGGAACACGCTGCCATGCCATGGAAAAGGTCTATTTTTTCCATATGGGCTGTGCTGATGGTGTCAGGCCTCTCGGTTAAGCTCCCAGCAGGCTTTTTTAATTTGGCCTTTCCTCTTTCCCTTTTCGGCCCATTGTTTGTGGAGGAGTTTGGGAAGGATGTGCCAAGCAGGAGGGGGGTGTCTGCTGAGGTGTCCATCACGGATACCCCAAGTGATGTGATGCTATCTGGGAATTTAAAAGCCATTCTTGTTCTTGCTTGATCAAATCAGGCACACTTATTTATTCATTTATTTATTTATTTATTTATTTACTCGTTCATTCCTTAGGATGAGATGGGGTTTGATGGGACATTTCAATTCCAAAAGTTGAAGGGACAAAAATAAAAACCTGCTTATGAATTTTTCCAGGAAGATTTTGTTTTGCTGCTCCAAAAGTGAAAATTTCCTTGTCTTCCCACTTAACACGGGCTCATATTTCCAAAAATATGCCAATCATAACAAAAGAAGCAGAAGGAGGAAAGGCAAAGGCTGCAGCTGAGATGAAACACTGGAATCAACCTGTGCTGATGCTGTTTTCCTTTATTAGGTCCACTAAAAACGTATTTTTACTTTTTAGCCTAATGCAGATTCCTTTTTTTTTTTTTTTTTTTAACATCTAAGTTTTCACCAGGCAGGAAACTGTTTCTTTGAGAGCTTTAATCAGAAATCAAAGGTCTGATCGTGCAGGGAGATGGAATCTCAACTTCAAAACCACGGCACAAGAGGTGGATGCAGGTGCCCGTGTGCTGGGATGCCGTGGAAACAAGAAGGGTGGTGGGAGGCGGTGCTGCTGGAGGAAATTAAAAGGGACACAGCACTGGGGAATCTTCTGGGCATCGAGAAGGAGTCTTCAAAAGGCAGGTGTTTAGTTCTACAGCTACAAAACAAGGCAGGAAAAGAGAGTGATTACACCCAAGAAGCCTCCTCATTGTGCAGCCTGTGCTCGGGCAGAGCTGGACGTGGAGGGTGGGGAAAGGGGGGATGTGCCTGCTCCCCCCTGCTCGAGGCTTTTGGCAGAGCTGGGGTTGAACACTCAGCTGCATCCCGTCCCCGGCGTGGCCGGCAGCCAGCGCAGACGTGGCAGGGGAACGGGGACAGCAGAGGGGACCCCAACCCGCACCGGGGCCAAGGCGGCTCCGGGGCCCTCGTCTGCAGTGGGTGGGACCTGCACAGCCCCGCTGCCCCCCGGCACTCGTGTGGTGTAACTCAAGGGTGAAGCAGCTCACAAACACCCCGTGGGCTCCCTCATCTCGGGTATTTCTGCAGAAAAAGGCTGCGTGGTGAACCCACCACGTCCTGACGGCCCCAGAGCATCCCCACGGGTGGGGAGGTGGCTGCAGTGCCCAGTGAGGGTCCCACAGCGCCCAGGAGTGATGGAGAGCTCCTTTGCCAGCAGCTGCTCTTTCCATTACGAACTGGACTGGAACCTGGAATATTTCCCTGAACTGGAGAAACACGTTTCTCTTTGCAGCGGAAAACGGGGCCCCAGCTGCTGGTCGGGGCAAAGGGCGGGAGGGGACGGGCTGGGGAGCCAACACTGGAGCTCAACCACCTCACAGGAGGAGAGAGCATCTCACAGGGGCTCTGACACAAACCAGGGCTGCGAGGTGGGGAGGGGAACCCACAGCTCTGCAGTGCTGAGGAACTGGAGCCAGCACAGCGTCCGCCATGTGGAGCCAATGGTCCAGCCCCAGACATTCCCCAAGGACCTGTGCTGGGGGAAAACCCATCCCCGCTGGCTCTGGGAAGCAAGGATGGAAGTACCTGCCCTGGACACCTTTGCTCCTGTGCATGGAGTGTTGTGGGGGCTCCTGCAGACCCAGGTGTCACCCCAGGCCAGCCCCAGCACGGTGGCCAGGAGCCACCCCCTGGAGCCAGCCCTTCCCATGTCGGCTCTGACCAGGAATTTCTTGCTTGTGCACAGAAAAAAGGTTTTTGCTTGAATGATATCCTGGGATTTAATTTTCCAGGCCTGACTCATTCTCTGGAAGGAAAGTGGGGTGTCTGAAAGCTGGGGATATTCTGCAGGCTTCGGAAAGAAAAATGCCTCATCCATCCATCCATCGGTCACTTGGGTGTCCAGGTGTGGTGGAGCAGAATCAGAGGGACAGGGAACAAAGGGGAGCACATAAGGGGCTCCCCCATGGATATCCATGCCTGCCAGTGCCCTGGAAGCAGCATCTGGCCAGGAATGATAGGGCAGGAGCAGCGAAAGCCTTAGCGGGCAGGAGGTGGGGTTTACTGAGAGCACATGGCACCTTGATGTCTGAACCTGCTGGTAATTAGCAGGAATCGGTTTATAATTGCTCCAGCCTCAGAGCAGGAGTGACCTCACCAGCCGCTAATTCCTGACAAAGAAGGACAATCTGGGGGCACCTGGAGCGCAGTTCGGAGCTGCAGCCCTTTCCCAGCCGTGATTAATCCCCAGGAAATGTTCTGTGGTCGGGCCATTACCACTCAAATCTGGGGATGAAAATGAATCAGAGCAGCCGTATGACTGTGGGAAAATTGTCACCAAACTTGGATGGTTTTGCTTTGTTTCACCACAAAACTATTAACGAAGCATTGAAATGGAGATGGATCTGTGCCTGGACCTGACGTTAACCCTTAGCAGACCCAGCCAGGCTGTGAGGAGCTGCCTCCATGGGAGAGCAATTCCACACTCCAGCGCTTGGCTGGGTGGAAATTCCTTACATCGGGATGGAGAGGCTGAGTGGGGTGTTGTGGAAGGGGGCTGCTCCGGCTGGGTCTGCCTGGGCTGAGCTCCTGTCGTGCTCTCCCAGCCTGCTGCACAAAGCCTGGAGCGGATTCTCCATCCTCTTCCCACATTCCCTTTCTCTGCCTCCCTTGGGCAGTGGGTTCCTGCCTTTGGAGGTTTGTGAGTCTGGGAGCACCCCCGAGTCCCCTCCAGCCCTGCAGAGCATCTCCCTCAGCTCCAGGATCCTGGTTTGCAGTCTCTGGGTGGCTGTGTGGAGAACATCCTTCCAGGGCTGGACCACGCCGTCAATCAGGGACGTATAATGAGATTCTTGGCACCGTGTCTGCCTCTCACAAACTCCTTCTGGAGCTCTTTGCCAGACAGATCCACAAGTGCTGCCTCCCTCCACCACTCGGAGCTGAAAGGGAGCTTTGTGAAGCACCACAACCAAACCTTTCTTGTGGGTGCACAGGCAGCAGCAGGCAGCCTGCAGGCAAAGCCCTGCTCGTGCCACGGAGCCTCCGAAGAGCAGGAAGGGAGGAGGAGGAGAGCGACAGAGGATGTGGAGGAGATGGGACTTGTGGGAGGGCAGGGGACAGGGAGATGCGCGGGCTGTGGTGTGAGGAAGGACTTGGGCTGGGGAGTGTAAGGACACAGGGGACTGGGGGGTGATGGCTTTATGTGTCCAGAGGGAAGGGTGAGATGGGATATCAGGAAGGAATTCCTCCCTGTGAGGGTGGTGAGGCCCTGGCACAGGTTGCCCAGAGAATCTGTGGCTGCCCCAGCCCTGGAAGTGTCCAAGGCCAGGTTGGACGGGGCTTGGAGCAACCTGGGCTTGTGGAAGGTGTCCCTGCCCATGGCAGGGGGTGGAATGGGATGAGCTTTAATGTCCCTCCCACCCAAACCATTCTATGTTCCTGTGAGGGTGGGAGAGGGACTGGATCACACGGCACTGGGCACAAGGCAGAAGGATTCTGGGGTCTGCATGGAGCCCACCCAACCTCCTGAGAGCCCCCCCACACGGGCTGGGACTGGAGCCATGGAAATGAAGCTGTTTGTGCTTTGCAGAGCCTGCTGGTTTTGGCCCCTCAGCAGGGAAAGGACCATTCAGCACCAAGGCAGAGCTGCACACCCAGGGCTGGGGACAAACACCAGGGACAGGAGGACTGGTGTGATCCCAGCCTTTTGGAGTTGGGAAAAGAGCCACAGCCTTCCCAGGGAACCCAGTGCACTGAGGGAATTTAATTCACTACTTGATTTTTCATACCTACATGTGTATAAGGAAATGTTGGAGGTAGAAAGAGGCAGAAATGTGCGTGCACAGCCTTAACTCTGAAATTTCATCTCAGTCCAAGGTGGATATATACATATTTTGAAGCATTTTAATTTAAAATAATAAAAAAGAGCCCTGAAAAAGGAGCAGATTCTTTGACTAATAGGATCCACAGGGAAACTCAGAGAACTTAATAGCTCTGCAGCAAGGTCTGAGCAGCACCTTCATGGAGAGGAGTGGGGGGTACAGAGGGGAGAGAACAGGAGAGGTGGAGGGGAAGGAGAGGGGTGAGGTCTTAGAAACTGTTGGGGCTTGAATATCACAGAATCATGAAATCTTGGAAGGGTTTGGGTTGGAAGGGACCTTAAAGCTCATCTCATTCCACCCCCATGCCATGGGCAGGGACATCTTCCACTATCCCAGGTGGCTCCAAACACCATCCAGCCTGGCTTTGAACACTTCCAGGGCTGGGGCAGCCACAGCTCCACTGGACAGCCTGTGCCAGGGGGTGTCCCAGGGACAAAGATCGTGTTTGTCCCAAGGACAGCAGTGGTCCAGGAGCCCTGAGAGGTTCCCAGCACCCTCAGTCCTGGTCCATTATGAAGGGAGACATGGAATTTGGATACTGTGTCATCAGCAGCCTGGCTAACAGGCAGTGAGGCTGCAAACCCACCCGGCCCCACAGCAGAGCCCAGCCAGGGGAGGGGGACGGAGGAGTGTAAGAGGAGAAATAAAATGGAGTGGTTTGAATTTTTCGGGGAAGCAGAGCGTTCCTGGGAGTGAGAACGGGGCTGGAATGCTTTAGTAACCCAATCTGGTGCCAGGCCTGCCTCTGCGATGAGCACATGGGAAAAAGAGCCAGGCTTTTTGGAGACCAAACCACGTCTCCTGCCTGAGCTGCCCGGGCACACTGAAACCTGGGCAAGGCTTCCTGGAGCTCTGTGATAACTAACGTGTATTTATGGTACCTCCTGTGGCACTTTGTGGTTTAAATCGATTCCAATACACTGGATTTTAGCTGTGATCCCACTGCTGTGTGTGCTCCCCCTCCCGAGTCTCTTCTCTCTCTATGTGTGTACACTCATTTATATTTATAGACTGTGGGATACTCACAGTTGTGGTTTCTGTACCACACACTCAGCTGAGTTAAATGTTATTTAAAACGTGCAGACCAGCACTGGCTGTGCTGACAGTGGCTGAGGGGAAGAGCCTTTCCACAGCAAGAATGGGTCCCAAGGAAGAGGGAAGAGGAGAGGGAAAAGGAGAGAGAAGAGGTGAGAGAAGAGGTGAGGGCCTGGCTTGCCACTGATGGGACCTTCCATCTGAGCCCCACTTCAGCCATGAGCACTGTGTGAAGTCCCAGGTGACACCTGAAGACTCACCAGGTGAATTTTTTCTGATAGAGGAGAACATTTCAGCCGTCCGGGAAGGAGATCCTGGGAGCAGCAGCACCTGGAATCAGATCACCCCCAAAAGCCCATATGATGTGTTTCAAATGCAGGGAGAGAATCCCAGAATCCCAGAATGGTTTGGGTTGGAAGGAACCTTAAAGATCATCCAGTTCCCACTGTCACCTCCACGGAACCTGTCACAGCCAAAGATGAACACACAGAGCACCGAAGTGGCTGCAAACACCCTGGGCTTGGTGAGATAAAGGCCACAAAGGAGATTGGATGGAACAGAGCTCTTCCAGAACAAGCTCCATTTCAGCCTGTGAAGCCAGTGTGATGTGCTTATGTTTTCCTGTTATCACCAGAGTGACAATTGTGGCTCCACAAACCACAAATTGTGGCTCTGCAAACCCGTCAACTCAGCTCTGAGCAGCCACTCCTCACCTCCCACTCCAATTTAACGCTTCCTTTCTCCATCAGTTTCTATCTCAAGAACAAAATTGGCCAGAGCTGCAATAACAGGAGGAAATCCTGCGACCTTCGGCTGTGTTTGTTCGTGGAAATCGATCTCCTGGGCTGAGCTGAGACTCAGCCACAGTGCGGAGGAGTGAACCCGGCACTTTGTACTCAATTAGCACAGGAAAATCCCAGTCAGGACTGGGGGTTTGCATTTTCCTGCCATCCAAGTTTTTATAAACCAGAGGCTCATCCTGTCACATCCTTTGCAAACTGAGGGAAATGGAACTGGAGCAGTGCAGTTCCACAGACTCCATAATCCAACAGGCACATGCCTGGAAGAGAGAGCATCCATCCTCCCCCTGTGACAGAGCCCCCCATCTCCAGGAGGAATCCATATGCCTCTGGAAAGAGGACATGCCTGTATCAGAACACACCCACCTCCAGAAGATTTCCATATTCCTCTGGAAAGAGGACATGCCTTTCACGGAGCCCTTCCATCTCCATACCTCTGTGGAATCCCACATGCCTTAATTGTGCTGATTGTTCAATCACCTCACTTTAATGAGGCCTTCTGGAAGCAGGTGGATTCCTCTCAGGAGCTGGAATACGCAGGACCATGTCCCTGTTTGACCATTGGGAGCTGCAAACTGGACCGTGCCAGAGCATCACCTGCCTCCCCTCGGGAGCACAGCATCTCCCTGCAGGCAGGAGCTGCCCTGGCCCCAGCACAGCCACCCCTCAGTGCCAAGGCCACCACAGCCGAGCTGAGCTGGTTTAGGGTGTTCATTGTCTCGGCACAACACTCCAAAAACAGCTCCTGCAGACCCGGCAGAACGGAGCGTTCCCTGCTGGTTAGGGCAGGTTGGAATTCCAGGCGTGTTGGTGGTTCAGGATCTCTGTAAACCAGCCCATGCTGGGGACAGCAGGAATTCAGTGGAACCCTGTGTACTGCCATCTCTCAGCAGCCCTGTGACGGGGAGCTCTGCTCCAAAGTCAGCCCTTCTCTCCCACTTTTCCAAAATCCTTGTGGGGCAGACCGTGGTTGTCCCCACATCTCCTTCTTTCTCTCAGGCTCTCTTTGTGTGACGAGGCTGCCTGGGGAGAGCTTGACAGATCAGAGAATCATGGAATGCTTTGGGTTGGAAGGGACCTTACAGACCACGTCATTCCAACTCCCTGCTGTGGACAAGGGACACCTTCGACTGGAGCATGAGCAGTGCTGTGCCCCATGGTCAGATCCGAGGAGGAGCTCATGGAGAAAAGTGAGAATGGAGAAGGCAAACCGAAGGATGTACCTGGGATTGGTGGTGTTTTCTGGATGTTAGCTTGGCTGATTTTGGACAGGCCAGGTCTGACACTGAAGGTCCCACCTCAGAGTCACAGCTCACGTCACCACTGGGATCCCATGATTCTATCTGTGGTTCTATGGCAGGGACATTGCTGTGAGTGAGGGGCTGGATGCCCCATGGACCCGTGCTGGGATACCAGAACCATCCCTCCCACCTCCCCTTTATCCCCAGTTTTGCTGTCTGGCCCAGCCGGAGTCACTGCTCTGTTTATTTGGTCATTTTTGGGAAGGGAGGAGGGGAGGATACAATTTTCACCAGCCCATGACAGCATAATTAGGTAAATATAAATGAAAGAAAAACACACTCTCGAAGTCCAGGGACTTTCACATATTTTCCCTGTTATTCCATCGCGCTGGAAAAATAAAAGCTACTCAGCATGAACATTTATTAGCAATTAGTATCTGGGGCGCTGGGGACCTCTGGGGACAGTTGGGGTAATTAAAGCTTCCCACAGCCTCCTGCCTGGGTTTGCCACCCTCTGTCCTCACTAGGCTCAGCCCTGCCCGTGTATGACTGGACACTGTGGGTCTGTGGGACCTGAGGCATCACCAGCATCCAAAAAGTCACACAGGCCAAAACCTCCAGACCGTCCCCACCCTTTCCAGGTCGGTTCATCGACAGGTGAACCACATCCCCTCAGGGAACGAACAATAGTAAAGAGTATCATGTGAAACCAGCACAGAAGAGCAATAAGAACATGTAGAAGAAGAGAAAATCAGCCCAACTTTCAGCACCTTCTCCAATTCCCTGCCCATCCAGACACACGGAGCAGCTCCCTTGGAATCGAAGACTTTGCACACACAGGAGACAGAGTCTGCCAGCTGAGTTTGTGCTCAAGTGACAGACTTGGATGTTTGTTACTGCAGGTTCAGGAGTCAGCTTTGCCATCAGGATGAGTGTTTCCAGAGGGCTGCATGTCTGGAAGAGGCAGGTTTAGCAGGGCAAGGTTTAAGGCACCGTGAGGGTGAGAGGATCAAGAAGCAGTGCTGACTTGCTCACTGCCCAAAGAATAAGGCATATACAGGAATAACACAGGAAATAAAGGAAATGGACAGGCCTAATATCCTTGTAGAGAGTGCCAATTTTATTATTTTTATGTTTTTTTTCCGCCTTGGACCAGAGTTTGAGGTCTTGGCTTCCCCTCATGGGATGGAGGGATTCAGTACAGGTAAACTTTATGGATCAGATCCCCGAGTGACCCCTCTCTTAGGAAGGAACCATGCAGTGTGCTGATTACATTAGAATAAAAAATAATTCCCAGCCATAGTTTTCACTGGCTTCATTTGAAGTCTGCTAAACATGGCAAGTCTCAGGACATTTCAGTTGGACATTATTTTTCTTGCTGGAGCCTCAGAGCTCATCAGTTGGGCTCATATTGTACCCCTGGTTCTCTGGGGGCAGCCTGGGTTTGTCCTGATAGAGAGTGAGATGAAAAAGGACCAGAACTGAGGCAGAGCTGGTCTAAATGATCTTTAAGGTCCCTTCTAACCCAAACCAGTCTGTGATTCTATGATTCTACAATTTCTCCTGCTCCTGCTGGGAGAAGGGGAAGGTTGAGGTGACAGTGACCAGAATCCTATAGCTCCTCCCTGTCAGAGAGCCATCCCATTTCCATGTTGGACCAGGACCCCAAGGGCTGGATTTGCCCCAGAGAGCTCACAGTCAATCCAGGCTGATGCTGCAAGATCCCACCACCCATCTGCCCAGCAGTTGAATTCCACCCCCGGAGGCAGTAGGGACAGCAGGTCCCAGCCCAGCTGCTGCCACCCCCCACTACCTGAAGCCTTTGAAGTGCCTGCTGGGCTTCAGTTAGAAATTCCAGCTCCCAGCCGAGTCAATAATTGTACATGTCACATTTATTTACTGCCCCCAATCACTCCTTGCTGGCCCTTTCAGTTTGGACATAAGTGACTTTTTAATAGATATATTTTCTCACGCTGGTGGCACATCATAAAATAATCCTGTAATTCTGCAGTCATAAATTTGTCACCTTGGGAAGTAACATTGATCACTTAGAGTAAGGAGAGAGCAGTGTGTCCCTCTGGCAGTGCTGTGGTTTGTGGTCACAGGCACTCAAGGGGAGGGTAATTTGGTGTCATTCCCCTGATCCAGGCCCTTAGGATTTGTTTGGACTTTGATGGAGTCTTTCCTCAGCTGCCTGCTCGAGGATATTCAAACACTTGGGAAAGCAACCCCTTGCAAATCCCAAAAATTCCATCTGGGCTCTGGAGATCAAGGCACAGAGGATGGAACAACCTCCTGATCTCTCCAGTACCCCTTGGAGCAATGTAAGCTGAGGTTCCTGCCTCTCAGTTTTCCTGGGACAAGGGGCATCAGAGGACCAGACTGGTTAAATAATCAATGCTGACAGGGACCCCAAACAGCCTCACCCAGGCCAGACCCCCCATTCCCTGCTGTTCCTGCCAGATGTTGTCCAGTGATGGAGAAGCTGAGATTTCTCAAGGAAAAACAACCTGGAATCTCACTGCCTTCCTAGGTAGAAAGATCCCCCTTTTCTCTCTGATTCCCATTCTTGTTGCTCCTCTCCCAACCCCTGGTGGATCTGTGGGAACATTCTCAGCTTCCAGAAAGCTCCCACAGTTTGGAATTTGGTTTCACCATGATACTTCTGCTTTACCAGTGCTGCAAACAGCTTTTAAAAAGCATCTCTTCAGAGGGACTTTATTTCACTACAACACCATAACAAAGCACTCTTCCACTGATGGAGTTACAGACAGGGAACTCTGTTGGCTTTGACAAACCAGATGAGAATTTTCCTTCTGTGCTCATTCCTTTGGGTTATTTTTTTCCTTTTTTTTTTTTTTCTTCTTGCAAAAGTTTTATTTTGGATAAAACAGTGTTTTCCAGGAGGCAATTTTTTTGTTAGAGTTTTGTTAATCCCTTGTAGCATGGCTGATTCCAACGTCTTAGTGCCAGGGATAGAGCTGAGCACTCCATGGCATCACAGCAGCCGTTTTCCTTTTGCTCCTGCTCTTTTCCACCTCAACACAACCCATCCCTGTAATTCAAGCAGTTCTGAACCAGATGCAAAGCACAGCCAATGTGCATCCAAGTAGCTGGTAACTGTGAGTTCTTCCCATTGCCAGACTCTCTGCCTGGAAGCCCCAAAGGATTTGGAGCTGAGCTGTGTAACACTGCAGGACAGATCCATGGGCAGACTGAGCGGGAATGTGACGTGTCTCACCCCAATTCAGTGTCAGAATCCCATGGCACAAGTGGCCTCTGCAGTCAGAAACCTCTCACTTCCAGCAGAAACTTCCAGATCTTCTCAATTTTCAGTTTTCCCTGGTGGGAAGAAGGACACTGATGGTGATTCCCATATCACCTATCAGAATATGCATTTCTCAGCTGCCTTTTGAAACCTCCAATAAACAGGTCGTGACCCCACCAGGGTCTGAACGGCCCTCAGGGGCAAAATGCCTCTCCCCAGGGTGGGTTTTGCCACCAGTTATGGATAATTGCTGCAGAAAGGACAAAAACCTGATAGAAAGTCTTTCCTTGGCCACCGGGATAAACTCCCTGCCACAGCAGGAAGCTGGGAACTGGGATCACACTGCTCCTGGAAGCCTCTCAGGCAGAGAGGAATAAGGGGGATAAGTCAGGCGAGAGATTGTTCCCTGTCATAGTCAGAGGCTCTCCCTGACAAACAGTGGCTGCTGCTCCTCCAGCAGAATGTTTTATTCATGGCCCAGTGTTCCTCGGGCTGCGGCAACACGAAGCCAATGCGGCACAGAGCGGGCCAGTTGGGTTCATCCCAGGAAATCATTCCTGCCCCTCAGGGAAGCGCTGTGCAATGCCCTTAAGCCCTCGCTGATGTTTAATGGGGCGAGGGCGATGCCGGAGCGCCGGCCCCGCACGGAGCCTCCGCCTGCAAGGCAGGAATCGCCGGCGTTCCGGGGCTGAGGGGGGGATTTGGTTAAAGCGGCCCCGAGCCCCTGCCCTAATGGGTTGTTAATCCATACCCAGTGCATCACATTTGCCAGCCGACTCCCAGGGGTCCCCGCTGTGCCTCCATCCTCCAGACGTTTGCTGGCAGCCTGCGGTTTCCTGGGATCCCCCGGGATTGGAGCAGGGACTGTAATAATACCCCCCACCCCCCTCCTGACCCAAAAGCAGTTGGCAGCCGAAGTGATACGCACATTACTGGATTTATATGAAGTGCTGCTGAACAAGAAAGATTTGAGGGGGTTTAGCAGCTCGATGGGACAGAGATGATCTCAGAGCATTGGCTCGTGCTCCGAGACAGGGCCAGAGCTTTAAAGTCACAGAACAGGAGAAGCCTGTGGGGAGCCAAGGTGCCTCCTCCCGTCCCACGGGATGTCCCTGTGGAGCAGCCAGCACACCCCAGGCACTGCCAGGACCCACAGTAGCACCGACACTGCACAAGGATGTTCAATGTGCACTACCAGGAGTGCCCCCAGGTGACAAGGCTAGTGGTAAATGATACAAATTCAAGTGACACTTTTTCCCAGGGGACAGGGGTAGGGAGAGAAACTCAGAGACATTTTCTCCTGCACATTCCCGTCACACAGCAGTGTTGGAATAAGCAAAGGCCTCCTGCCTAGGAAAGAGGGGTTTATTAAGCTATCAGGCTTGTACCTGCTCACATCTTGCTATTGCAGCCCCTTCCCTGCCTCCCCAGGGCAGGGTTTTCTTCCCAGGGATCAGCTGGATTTCTCTCCAGTTCTTCCATACCCTCTTGGTGAAGTCTGTCCAGCTCATGGACCTGGAGCTCAGCTCAGGGCAGCTCAAAAAGAAAGCAGCACCCACTAGAAAAGAAGGAGGAGCACCCACTGAACCCCAACCAAGTGACCGAGTCTCACCAGGAGGTTGAAATCCGTCCATCAGGGGTGAGGAGCTGTGGGATTAACCCCTTTGGTGGCTCCTCACTCCCTTCAGACAGAAAAGCTTTTAATAGGTCAGCAGATAAAAAAGCAGCAGCGAAAACATTCCTTATCTCCCCTGCCATGCCTGGGCTCTGTAATACAACTGATTCTTGCGATGTGCAGACCTACTCAAACAAGTTTATCTTCATTCGAGGAATAGTCATCCAGTGAGATTGCAATGTAATTACCTTCTCACAAACCCGAACTGCAAATCTTCACATCCAGTCATTAGCTCCAAGACAGGCAGACAGGCAATTATAGATGAATAAATGACTGAGAAATGAATCCAGGAGACTCTCAGCCCTGATTCCACCTCCAGTTCACAATCCGAGGAGCAGTACCAAGCTGTCCATCAGGGCTACCTGCAGCTGGCAGGAGCCTTTTCTTAACCCACTCCAGTCATCCTGGCCTTCCCAAGAGTCCCAAAGGTGACCCCAGACCACCTTCCCTGTGATCCTGGCATGGGCAAACCACCCTCCTGCCTCTCCATGGTCTGAGATGGACTTGGGCAATCTTGACAAGTCCTGACCTGAAGCTCCAGCACCTCCAGAGTGTTTCCCTCCTGGCTGAACTCCTCTTTCCCCTTTTCCCCTCCTCTCTTCCTTCCCCAGCTTTATAAGCCTCAGTGCTGAACGTGTAAAGTCTCCTGAAGAGGTGAGCCATAAAATATTGGAAAGCTCTTTGCAGGGAGGCAGCAGCACCATGGGCTTGTGGTTAGAGCACACAGGAAGCAAACCAGGACACTTGGGATCACTGCCTGGCTCCAGCATAAACTTCCTCAGCAGCCCTGGGAAAGTGTCAGAGGGGAGCAGAGTCCCATGGGAGCTGGGTTTGCCTTCACAGGGTACATCAGCATTCCTGAAGATCCCAGCTCCCACAGTGGCACAGGATGTCCCCCAGAAGATTAGGAACAGTTCTCCCCCCACCGGGTCACCCACCTTCCTCTTCCTCGCTTCTCTGCAAGCCTGGAGCACCACAGCTGGGTGGTTTCCAAGCCTTTCCCAACGAGGGCGGGTGAGTTGTGCTGAATATATTTCCCAGCCATGCTCTTTCTGAAAGCTGTTTCAAAAAGCCAAATGTAACACTCCCCCCGTAAACCCTCCTAAAAGCTTTCCATTTAATTACCCTCTGGTGGGTGCCAGCATCACCAGTTACCCAGGGGAACACCCTGGAACCGCACGGCACCCAGCGCATCGATCCGAGCCTGCTGTCTGTGCTCCCCACGTCTGCATTCCTGCTCCCCTCCCTCCATCTCCCCATCAAGACGGATATTTTATCTTGTGTGATTATTTACTTAACGAAACGCAGGTATTTGCAGCCCAGAGGGTTTTCCCCAGCGGGAGGCTGGAATAACAGCCCTGCCCGGCGCAGCACATCGGGCTCGGGTAGCACTGACAGCACTGACAGCATCCTCTGCGCGGGGAGGTGGCGGGGCTGGAGGAGGAGGAGCAGCTCAAGAGGTTGTTTGATTGTTTCCTGGTTGTGGAAAAAAGTCAGCTGGTTCTAGAGGGAGCAGAGGAGGAGGGAGAACGCGGAGAAGGGGGTGGTGGCCTGCTGACGATGGGAATGACACTTCTGGCATCAGCTTTGGACATATGGAAGCCTGGATTCCTGGCAAGCCGGGGCTGTGGGTGGCCAGGTCTCCCTTATCTCCCACAAGAGGGTGTTTCCTGGATGCAGAGCCTCCTCCCACCCCCAAACACAACAGCTACAACTCTCCCTTTGTCTCCTGCAGAAACCTCAAGTGATTGTTATGATGCACAGGGGAAGGTGCATCACCACCCGCCCTCCTTCTGCGTGATCCCACACCTCCAACAAGGCAAATTGACCTGGCTCTGAGGGCCCAGCAAGTCCCTGCAGCAAGGGCTGTAGCTCAGGGGGGACCCCATTATTCCAGGGGGGACCCCATTGCTCTCTAAAACTCCCCAAAAGGAGGGTGGAGCCAAGTGGGGGTCGCACACTTCTGCCACATCTCAGGTGAAAGAGGAAAATGGCCTCAAATTGCACCAGGGGAGGTTCAGATCAGATATTAAGAGAATTTTTTCCCCTGGAAAAGTGGTCAGGTATTGGAATAATTTGCCTAAGGAAACCGTTGATTCACTGTCTCTGGAAGTGTTCAAGCGGTGTCTGGATGTGGCCCTTGGGGATATGGTTTAGGGGTGATTGTGGTGGTTCTGGGTTGATAGTTGGACTAGATGATCTTGAAGGTCTCTTCCAACCTTGATGATTCTGTGATTCTGCTGGGTTCCAGGCAGCTGGAACCTTCTTTGCACCCCCAAGAGCCCTTTCCCACCCTGGCAGTGGCTGTGCCCATCACAGGCCTCCCACACCGCAGGCAGATCACAACCAGATGAGGGGACACATGTTCCCATTGATGCGAGGCCCAAGGACCTGCCATGAACCCTCTCTCCAAGCAGGGAGCAGCTCTCTGAGCTCCAAGCCCAGCTCCCAGAGAGCTGAGCCCTCAAACCTCCCAGAGCTGGCCCTGTGGGACGGTGATGGTGGTGGGGAGCAGGGCTGATGAGCAGAACGAGGGGGTTTCAAGCATGGTTTGTCTTGCTTTTCTTTTTCTGGACCACACAGGCCTTCCCTGAGGCATCATTCCTAGCAAAATTAGACCACTGTGAGATTTATGGGCTGAGGGAGAGCTGGAGTTCAGCTCTCTGTCATCGGGCTCCTGCTCAGGAACGCCGGTGTGGGCCCATGGCCCCGGCCCGGGAGGGGCAGGCAGGCAGGAGAGGGCCCTCCCACACCAGGGGGGCTGCTTGTGTCCCCCCAGAAGGGCTGGGTGAGGTGACAGAGGGCTCGCAGAGCACAACCCAGGGTGTTCCTATGGAGAGAGATCCCTGTGGATTTGACAGGGAATGACTTGACCCGTGGTGAGGTGCTGCACCACCCCGCAGCATCCTGCTTCTGAAAGGGCAATGCAAACCCCCCAGGGACAAAAAAACCCCCTCCAGTTCCTAGTGTTCTGATCAGGAAAGGGAACTGGGAGCTGGCAGCTGGTAACACTTGCCCCCATCAGTGCCTCAGGATGACCAGTGAGCTTGGACAGAGCCTCTGCCCTGGGGTTGGTTTGGCAGCCAACAAAGGGGGTCCTTCAGCTTTGTCCTTCCCAGCCCAGGCAGTGGTGGCCCACAGGGCTCCCGGGAATGCAGAAGGTCTGCCAGGACCCAGCCAAGCCTCTGGGCTTGGCATGGGAGGAGCAAAGGAGAGCAGCCCACGGGGAGATCACAGTTTAGGTCATGGAAGGCCTCCCTGTGTGACCAGAGGAAAACCTGGGAGGGAAAAGTTCATCTTCACAGGCTGGTAGAGCCAGGATTTGGGAAGCACTGGCTGGGAGAGCTGTGGGGAACGGTTTGGGTACCTACAGAGAAAACTGGATGATGATTTTGGGCTCAGTCTGGTTTTCCTCAGGCTGAAAGTGGCTGATGTTGCTGCAGAGTGATAGGAGAACATGGATCAGGTGTAGCACAGGCACTGGCTGCACCTTGCTGCTCCTTATCCCCTCTTCATCACACCACTGTGCTCCAGGGCCTGCAGAGTAGCTGCAGCCATTCCCTCTGCTCTGGAGCCCAGGGAAGTGCCAATAATCCCCTGGGAACTCTCTCCACTTGCCCCCTGGAGCCAATGGCTTCACAGACCAGCCAGGCACTCACATCCCCTTTCAGGTCACTCAGGGTGTGTTGGGGCACAAAACACTTCAGTGAGAGGGTCACCCTGCAGATCCAGCCCAGAAAATGAGCTGGTCTCCTGCTGCTCCTCCTCAGGAGCCCGAGCAGGAGGAGATGGAAGATGTCTCTCTTCCCTGGGTCTCTGTTGGCCCAGGTAGAGCTCAGCTCAGCTCAGGAGGATGGATTTCAGCACACTGCTGACTGACAACTGCTTGCTAGGCTGGCCAGAGGGTTGGGGCTGAATCCTTAGGGAGCCTTCCTCCTTCCCTGAGCCATTAGTGCTGAGTCTCAGCCCTTTGCTTTCTCTGCACTGCTCCCTTCCAGCATGCTCCTGGTGCAGGCACCTGGAACGTGGCTGCTGTACCCTTGGGCAACGGGGAAATATGTAAATGTCAGTCTTATTTGCAATGCAATAATGTTTCCAGGCGTCGAGGTCATTCAGCATTAACCTGGCAGTGACACTGTTTAATCTTCCCAAGAGGGTGGAATCAAAGAGAAAACATATCGAGCTCATTCCCAGGAGTGTGTCCTGCACTCGTGGGTTTATAATCAGAAGAATGTAGGCTGTATTTGTACTTTGCTGGGTTAGGAAAGGGCCTTTTCAGCTGTTTGTTTATTCAGAGGTTAATGCTTTAACTGTAAGGAACCTGCCAGCAAGGGCATGGAACAGGAGCTCTCACTCTGTCCGTGCTGCCTTACCTGTCAAAACAGTGGTGGGCCAGGTTCGCACCTGAAATGCAGTTCAGGGCTTTCTTCTGGTTGCTTGAACATTTTCCACTGACTAAACAGGTTGGAAGAGCCTAGAATGCACTCCTGTGTGTCTCTGTGTATTCTGAGAAATCCAGGTGTGGTCCTCAGTGTTGAAAATCCCCCTGGCCGTGGTCCTTACCTGAGGCTGGATGAGGCCGTGGTGGCTTCATGGCTGTTCCCTCCACACTTACTCATCTGTGACCCCCCCACACTGGCTGCCATGGCAATTTCTGTCCAGTTCTGTCAGGATTTGATTTGACATCTTTTTCCAGTTCAACATCTTCAGCATGTTATCTAGAACCAGGCTTAGGTACAAAAGATTTTGGCTGTCCTACTGCCAAGTCCCAGAGTTATCCATAATGCTGTGAAGGCACCCCTTGACCTCTTCAAGAAACTACTCCAGCAATTTTTAGGACCTTCTTGCTAATTGTTTCTTGGTGTGACAATTTTTCAGTGATGCTGTCACTGACAGCGGGCACAGGGGGGACAGGTCTGAGAGCCAAGTCACAAAGTCACTATGGAAACAGCTGTCGTGTATTTAGATGTTTCTATGCACTGCTGAGCTGGGATCACAGCTAGGAATGCTCTGCAACAGCTTCAGGGCAACATTAGCAAGGTCCATGTATGGGTTAGCAAGGAGCACTTCTGGGGTGTAATCCTGGAATCCCAGAATGGTTTGGGTTGTGAGGGACCTTAAAACTCATCTCGTTTCCCCCCCCTGCCACGGGCAGGGACACCTTCCACTAGCCCAGGTTGCTCCAAGCCCCATCCAACCTGGCCTTGGACACTTCCAGGGGTGGGGAGTCCACAGTTTGTCCTTGAAGGAAAAGAAAAACTGAACAAGTGACAAATCCACTTGTCTGCCCAGAGCTGGGAAGCACCAAGATGTGGTCACAGTCCAGCTGCAGAAGCAGAGGCCAACTCCTCTCCACTGCCAGGCTGCCAGTACTGCAATTCCTACTCTCTCTGCATTTTGATTTTCTTCTCTCAGAAGCTGCTGAGACACCAAACTCTTGCATGAGAGTTTTTTACAGAGGGGTATCAAGTCCTCATGTGTCTGACCTGAATGACCACAGCCATGTGGGGAGGCAAATTGTCTTTCCTCTCTTCCCTTATACATAATAGAGTAAATAAAAGCTCAGGAAATACTGTAGAGGCAAGAAAGTCCTTCAGCACAAGTTGGTGCCTGCAAATGCAGGCTAAATTCACCATCTCCTGAAGGAGATGAGCAAAGAGCAAACGGATGTAGGGCACGACCTTAGTCAGCCCTTCCAATGCCCTTTGTTGGTCACCTCCTGTAAGCTCCTGCCTGGGTTTTAAGGCACGAATGGAAATGATTCTGATCCCATCCCTCACATAAATACCAAGAGGATTCCTCGGGCTAATGTGATTCCAGGGGAGCCCGAGCAGGGAGATGGACTCTGCAAGACAAAGCTCTTGGTTAAACAACATCAATGGCTCAAATATTTGCCAACACTTGCGAACACAAATATTTACGCCAGCAGCAAGAGCCCAGGCATGTTTTTTCTTCAAGATGTATTAAATGTTTCCTTGAGTGTGCAGAATTCGGAAAGAGCTCTTATATCACTCGCCGGCTCATTTTCCAGGCCACTGAATGTGCTCACTTATTTGGCAAATCTTGCTGTTGACGGGTTTTTCTCTCTGATTTTACTGACTTTCCTGCTTTCCCTGAGAATCTTGTGCAGGGAGGGAGAACAAATGCATTTTTTCCCTCCAGCAAAGCCAACCGTTGTTTCGAGTTGCCAGCTCTCGCAGCCAAAGTGATTATTTGGGGTTGTCCATGTTCCTTATGACCTGTTTGCTTTTGCTGCAGGAAGGGAACACGCTGAGCAAGGTCACAAGTCCAAGGCAATGCCGGACCTCGCAAAAGCATCAAGCCTGATGAATGCTGGAGCTGCAGCCCATTCCTTGGCACATTCCAGAGGCCGGAGTGATGCACTGAACTTGGGAGGTGGCTGTTGCCCTGTGCCAACCAAACGACCCCATTTCCAGAGGAATGCCCAGCCTGAATTAATCACACCATCTTTTGGAGGTGCCTTCCCAGGTGGAGACCCCCCAGCAGTGCTCCTGCTGCTGCTGTCATTGCTCCTGGGCTGCTGGGCAATCCCAGGAATGCCTCTGATGCTGGGACACTGCAGGACAGCTCTGATCCTGCTCACACAGCTGCATTCCCCTTGTAAACCAGGACATTGTGCTCACAGTAAATGTGAGCCCCAAACCCTGGCAGAGGAAAGAGGGAAGCAACAGTTCCCTCCCAGAGAATCACAGGGGATTAATCAGCAGCAATAAAACTTCAGTCAGGCTGTGCCCCCAGATCAAAGGGGACCAAGGGAGGCACTGGAACAGCCAAACTGCACTCTGGGAGCAGGGATGTGCACTTGGGGGACATGTTGCAGGTCCATCAGAACATCAGTCTAAGGCCTGGTGTGGTGCAGTGCCATGGACAGTTACAAAGGGGGGGATATTGTGAATGAATCCAAATCTGGATCCTTTTCCAAGCTCTTTGGCTCATATAAACAGAATAGAAGCTGCACACATGGTTTTTTTGTGGGTGTAATAGAGGGCAGATGAGGTTGGCCTTCCTCTGCCCAGGCAAAGTAAGCCAAAATGATGCCTCCAAAGCCCAGGAGTTAAGCTGTAGATCCCATTGGTTGGTATCCTTGATCTGGAACCAATGGACACAGAAATTCTCTGAAAAGAAGCACTTTAACACACAGGCAGAGGGCAAAATCCTGTGTGATATTGGGTGGAAAAGTGAGTAAGGTTTGACAGGAGCTCTGGTTTCACTGCAGGTCTTTCCCACTGTTGCAGCTGAAGCCCAGTGACAAAGCTCCAGTGGGCAGACTGGGAAGGGGCTGCAGGATGGCAGGAGACACAGAGACACATTCCAGAGACACAGCCAGGACAGAAAACGGGAAGGGGCTGTTCTGACCCAGGGAGAGGTGAACAGAACTTTGTGGATGCTGCAGATCAGATGTGGGAAGGGCGTGGAGAGGCCCGGGACCGAAACACGTGACTAGGGACAGATGGAAGAAGCTTCCCTAACATCTTCCCACTCCTTGGCTGTCTCCGTCTGGCACTCTCAGCCCTTTGCTTAACAACATAATTCATATTGGCACTCGAATTCACACCCACGGATCCGCAGGGGAAAGCACAGCCCCGACCTGCACTTCCAGTGTGGTTCAACACAGGAGCTGTTCCTGTGCCTCACGCAGTGACTGGAGCAGGGTATTCCCAGGATACTCCCTCCTGTCCTGCTTTTCCACACCAGGCACTTAATTAACCCTTTCCACGTGTGACTGAGAACCAAGAGATAAATAAAGCAGAGAAGAGATGATACCAGGGTGAATTAGTGGGACATGTCTCTGGTTCACTGCCTGGGAAAGGCGAGGGAGGAACAGACACACGGCACTGCCCTTCGGATTGTGAGGCTCTGTGGTCCCACACCGTCGGGGTTCACGGGATCACAGAGTCATCGGATGTCCGGGGTTGGGAGGGACCCACAAGGATCATCAGTGCAGCTCCTGGCCCTGCACAGGACACCTCCCCCTGTCCTCGAGAGCTCCCTGGGATCCCAGACCTGGTGAGTGTGTTCCTGCTCTGTGTGTCACCCTCGTGCCGCTCTGTGGCTGAACCCAGGCTGTGCTTCCTGGAGAGCGGCCCCTCTCCAACCTTGGGGAGGAAATGAGGGTCTCTGCACTGTGTTCCTTCCTGCATTTGGCAACAAAAAATGGAGATGTTGGGAGGAAACAATACAGAGAAATGTTTCACATCAGTGAGACACACTCGAAAGTATTTTTGGCAGCATGGTGTGGGAATTTGGCTTCGCGTGTTGCTCTTAAGCTCTAGACTCCCCTGTCTACAGCAAATAGTGGCACCTACATCTATTATGTCTGGAATGTTTTGGGTCCTAAAACAAGGGTCTCATAAAAGATTGCTAAAGGAACTAATGGTGCTCTTTAAGCAAAAGTCCTTCTGAGTCCCTGAAAATGTCAAGTCTGGGAGACGTGGATGTTGTCCATGGTTTTGTTGGCATAGCAGTAGTTTTCTTGTGCTTCCTGGAAAGACATGGCTGTTTCACACCCAGAAGGGACTGTGGCAATCCATGTGCTATCCCAGTTTGTTGAAGTGTCAGAGGAAACGGCCCTTGCTGTGGCTGGAGATGCCTTTGGAGATGCCTTTGGAGCACTGGGGAGCAGCTTCTCCCAGCATCCTCTGGAGACTGTGATTTCAAATGAAGACAACAGCCACGAGGAGCCAAGCTGGGCCTTGCACCACCACTTCAAGGTCCATAAATGAACATCTCTATTGTTTTCTTCTTGATTTTGAAACTCAAGCATATGGATCCTGCTCCTTTCCTGACCCAGAGGAGTGATAAAGAAAGGATTATTCTGGCCAAAAACATCAGTCCTTGATGGGCCTTATTTAATGTAAGAAAAGGGAATAAACCAAATATCCAGTTCCCTATCTCTAGTTCAAGATACACCTTCAAATTTGAAAACCATGGATTCTCTGGCTGGGTTTCTTTTTTTTTTTTTTTTTTTGCTAGAAAAACAAACAAAAAATGCTGTTTTCTGGCCAAAAAGCCCAAGCTGTTCATTTCTTCCCTCTCTCTGTTTTCCACTCTTCCTTTTTTTTTTTTTTCTGGGGCTGTTTTTGAGCAGCTCTGTGAGGAGGACACGTTGTATAAACACGGTGCCAGCGGGGTGTTTGGAATGCTCCTCGCTCTGGACCTGCTCCCCACGGAGGAGGAGGAGGCTGGAGGGGTGGAGGAGTCTGGGTCATGGAGCAGAGGGCAGGGAGAAGACAGCTCCTCTGTTCTGCTTGCGTGTCCAAACCTTCCCAGCTGAGGACAGGAACTGGTGTGCTCTGGTCCTTTTATTTTCTTCTCTTCCCCTTTCATCCCCATGTGTCAAACAGCTTGGAGGCTTTGTTTCAGGGGCCAAGGAATTTGAACTACAGGCCCAAAGCCCTCAAACATCTTTTGATACAGAAGGTCTTGAAGCAAAGTTCAGTGGTGCCTGGAGCAGGCACAGGAGAGCCTGGGGTGTGAGAAGGGCCCCAGCCACTCCTAGATGGGGAAGGCAAGAAGTGGACAACCTCCCCCAGGGAACAGAGGCACCATTTCAGTCTGAACTCACACCGAGCTGCCTGGATTCTCAAAAGGGTTTGAACAGAGAGGGAAAAGCTTTCTAGAGAGGTTGGGAGTCCAGCAAGGAGTACCTGTGGATGGCACTGCTCTGGGAGTGGAGAAGGATCGTGCCAAAGGGTGAGGCAGCCCCTGGAGTTTGGCTTGTGAGCCGTGTCTGCCCATCTGGGACCCGCTGCCCAGTCACACTGTGCCTCCAGTAAATCCATCACTGGAGCCATGGGAGTCCCAGTAACATCCTACAGGGAGCTTTTCACAGAATCACAGACTTGTTTGGATTGGAAGGGACCTTAAAGATCATCTCATTCCAATGCCTGCCTAAGGCAGGGATATCTTCCAGCAGACGAGGCTGTCTGTTCACTGTTCATGCAGAAATGGGACACCCCATCACCCTGCAAGGATGTCCTTCACTAACAGGGAAACTGAGGCACAGGGACCAGTGGGGTTTGTCAGAGGGTGCAGGAACAGGAGTCCTGCTTCCCAGCCATCCCACCTTCAGTGTAATGGCCTGGGAGTCTGGCCAATCCAGTGAAACCTTGGCCCAGCAATGAAACAGTGACTGTATCCCCAAGTATTTCAGACGTTCTCATTTCTGAGAGAGCATCAGCATCAGCTGTCTCCATGGCTGGACTGCAGCCTTCCAGGTTCCTGCTGCTGGCTGGGATGGAGTGCAGGATGCTGGGAAATGCAGTCTCCATGGCCATGGCTCAGTGCTGGGGAGCACCAAGGCCACACGAGGTTCATTCCACACAAATTTAGATCCTCCCTTGGTTTCCCAGTAAGTGGCTTCTCCCAGGGAAGAATGGTCCCAGTGAAGGCCCATTGAAGTCAAAGGGAGTCTTTCTGCTGACGTCAATGAGTTTGGAGCTGGTCCCATGCACACGGGCCTCCTGCTGAAGGGAAATAAGCAGCAAACCTTCCATGTCTGCAAGAGGGATTCTCTTGCATCATTCATTGTCTCTAACCACAGTTCAGCTGGTTTTATATTGCTGCACTGACAACTGGAAGTGTTTAGAAGGGAGGCACGGAGGGGAGAGGTCTGGCCGTGCCCCCTCTGCCCAGGGACTGGCATCGTGTCCCAGCCGGATCACAGGGAGCTCTGTCAGTGCCTGGAGCAGAGCTCAGCTGCTCCTTGTCAGAGGTCCTGCCTTTTTCCCTGGGCTGAGACTTAAGGTCTGTTGCCCTCTGTGGGGGTCTCTGCCCGTGCCTGGCTCCTGGCTGCCAGCCCACCTCAGCTCTCCGGCCCTCCCGTGCCATCCTGCACACCTTGGCTGACACCCTTCCAGGGCAGAGGAGCACAGATCCATGGCCAGCACACACCCACGGCCGTGCCCGTGCCTGGCACAGGGCAATCCCAGCAGGGCAGTTGGCTGCAGCCAGGAGCTGCTCCAGGTGTGATGATGGCAGAAGCAGGTGCTAAAAACATGGCCCAGCAGGGCCTGCCCTCGGCACATCCCTTTGGAACAACCAGATGGATGTTTGTTGCTGTTCCCTTTCTCCTCACAGGGATGTGGTGCCTTTCCCCTGGTGCTGACTGATGGATTCAGGAGGTGTTTGCCCCTTTGGATCGCTGGCAGTGGCCATGAAAAGGCAGAGGCCAGCTGTTCCAGCCCTGGCATGCCAAGTGTTATCCAATAATCCCTTATTACACTCCTGCTTCTCTCTGCTCCAAACACTTGCTTTTCTTCCTTGAACCAAGTGCTACCTTGTGGCCATCAGTGGATTTTTAGTTAACCCTGCCAGCACCTGAGAGGAAAACCCCACTGTGGAATAAATGGGAGTTCAGTTGGCACACGAGGCAAATGCAGAAGCTCTTGTAGGAGTCAGAAATGGCATTTTTAAAATAGATATAGATATCTGTAGTGTGAGTTATATGTACACACATATGGATGTGCATGTTGGCAGGAAACAGGCAGTGTGTACACACGTGTGTGTACAGAGGAAGGGAGGGGGAACTTTGTACAAAAGGCAAAGGTGTAGAATTTGAGGGTTGCCATGGATACAGGTCAGATGCCTTTGTTCTCGCATCGTGGTGTAGCTTAGGGAGATGAGAGATGCGCCAGCTCAGAGCAAGAGCAGGGAAAGATATTTCTTTTAATTGTTTTTTGTAGGCAAAGGCAAATATCCACACTTATTTTATCCAAGTTTGAAATAAAAGGCAGTAAATGAAGGCAATCTCCAGCTGCAGGTGTGACTGAACTCACAGCGAGTCTGGGCAGCTGAGTGGCACCAAGGGAAATGTCGCTGTGGTATCGCCATGGTCACAGACAGCCCCTCTCTGGAGCCACAAAGCCACTGCTCTGCGGTGACTGCGCTGACAGAGCCTGCTGTGTCCCTGCCCAGCCCGGGTGTGAGTGTGCACCGGGTGTGTGTGAGGCCACGTCTGTGCTCCTGCCTTTGTTTTTCTCTTTCCAGTCTCCTGACCGGCTCTCTGTGGTCCCAGACTACTGGATTTGATGCTGAGAAGGAGGTTTCAAACCAGGATCCATATGGGGCCCGTCAGTTGCGACTGGATTCATTTTAAAGTCCTTGTTAAGTCCAACAAAAAGCCAAAGATTAGAGCTGATATGTTGGCTTTCATCCAAATCCTGATCCTTGAAAGGCTGCCTTGAGACCGCCAGGCGACTCTCTCATTCCTCCTTTTCTTCTTGCTCTTCTTCTTCCTTTCTAATTGCTTCCCAAATTTCGGTTTATTACCATGGGTTTGAAGCTAGCTAATCAGAACCATGTATGCTTTTTTCTTCCCCATATCTTTCTGGCACCAATCAGATTCTGTCTCTTTGTTGGTTCAGAAAGTCCATGTTAATACCTTGGCCACCAATGTCAAAGCCTTGGCAAGGCTGGAGCCCTTTGGGATAACGCTCCAAGCCAGCCCTCGGCGTTACCGGCAGCCAGAGAGACACGTCAAGAAGAAAAGCAACTTGGTTCTTGTCTGCCAGCTGGGAATGCTCTTTCCTCTTCCCTCAATCCAGGGCTACAGCTTCCCCTTCCTTTGTCCCCGAGGCTCATTGTCCAAGGCTTGTCCTTGTCATGGCCGGGTGTCCCAGCGGATGGGGATGTCTGTGAGGGGAAGGGCTGGCACTGAGCACTGGGATCCACCTGGAACACGGAGCACTCCCTCTGCACAGTTCCTGAGGCTGAGCTCACACCCAGGTGAACAGGCCAAGGACAAGAGGAGCTTCCATGGTCATTCCCATTGTCCCCTGTGGTCCAGCTGCACTTCACCACTGGAGAGCTCTTTTCCAACTCAAATTCTTCCCTGCTTTTCACGTCCCAGCACAGAGCTTGTCTCTCTCAGAACAGATAGCTCTTGACAGTCTGGACTGTGAGGGAAGCAAGAGAGGCCAGAAAAGAGACCAGAGGTCCATTGAGAGCTCCGTGTGATTGAGGAAGGAGTGAGGGAGTGGATATGAGGTAAGGGAATGGATATTGGTGATACTTGGTGCCAAAAAGCAGAAGACTGAGTAGAAGCAGAGCCGGGAGGGAACTGGGGCCACATTAAGCTCATGAGCCCAAATCCAGGATCTCACGGTGGAGACACCCAGGCAGATGCTCCTGCTCATTCCTCAGTTGGGGCTCATTTGGAACAGCCTCTGGACAGCCTGTATTGTCCTTGCTGGGCAGTGCACCCTGCGGAAGGACAAACCCAGAGCTCTGGAGGAGGGGGCCTGAGCCGCTGGAGGCATGAGGAGGGAAAAATAAGGGAGAGAGCCTGCAGGGCTATGGAGCTGTTGGAGTGTGATCCTAAGGCTGGAAGCACAGAAGTGATTCGGGCTGTGCTGGAGACGCTGCACCAGAGACTGAGCATCTGTCTCCACTGTGCAGCTCCAGGGGTGGAAAAGCAGGTGCCTCTGAGGCCAGATCTTGCCCTGTGAGGTGAAGCCCAGCCAGACTGGCCCAGGGAATTGCTCCTGGCTCCAGCATGGGAAAGGCCATTCCCATCACACTGCGGCAGCAGCGCCTGCAGGATGTGCTGGAAGCATTTGGAAAAGCACCTGCCATGGGGTCCAAGTGCAGCAAGGGGCATTAAAAAGCCATCATCTATTGTATTGTCCATACATTAATTTACAGTATATGCAGGCACATATAAAATATGACCTAACACGTCGTATTTGAGCAGTTCCAATCAGCCAGGACAGATTTCCAGCCCGTGCTGGGCGAGGTCCTGCACACTTGGAGCAGGCAGAGAGATGTGCAACGTGTGTGTGAGATGCATCTGGACCAGGAACAGCTTGAAAAGCCATTCAGGAAAATATTTAGAGGAGTGAGGGGTGGGAATGGGTTTATTCTGTCCTTGGTTTTGTGGCTGCTTTAACTCCAGGCTGTCTGTCCTGGGAGTCCCAGAGCACAGAGCAGTGACCCCCACAGGAGGCACAGAAGGATCCAGCCCAGCCCATCCTGGGCAGAGCTGTCATCTCTGCTCCAGCAGCATTGAATGAGGAGGGGTGTTAGAGGGCACCAAGGTTCCCATTCATTCCTGGTAGCACTGGCCTCATGGAGAATCCCTCTGTTCCACCCTGCAGGTCCTGCCAGCACAGGGCACAAGCATCAGCAGCCTGAGCACGGGCAGGGAACCCACACAGACCCCCTCCCAGGCACGGCAGTGACCTTCATCCCCTCTGCACAGCCAGTCCCTCCTCTTCCTCTCCTTCTTACACATTCCAGTCCAGCTCACAGCCCCCTTATCTCACACCCCAGGAAAATCCTCCCCTTTCCCATCCATCCCTCACCACTGTTCCTCTCCGAGACTCCCGACCACCAGGCCACCTCTCCTCCCACTTGCAACTCTTCTCATCCAGCTCTGACTGTCTGAAGATTGCCAGCAGCACATCCAGATCCCAGCTGGAAGTGCCATCCCACAGAGATATAACTAGTATCCATTGCATTTCTCACTGGACTTATAATCTGCAGGGACTGGATGGATCTGAGAATCCCAGATCTGAGACACACACTGTGGCTTCATTTCCTTCTGAAGGGAAAAATCTCCTCTACCCCACGGACACTAAACAGCAGGATAGAGTCATAGAGTCATGGATGGTTTGGGTTGGAAGGGACCTTAAATCTCAGCCAGTTCCACCTTCTGCCATGGGCAGGGACACCTTCCACTGGACCAGGATGCTCCAAGCCCCGTCCAACCTGGCCTTGGACACTTCCAGGGGTGGGAATTCCACAGCCTCTCTGGGGAACACGGACACTGCTCCCAGACTTCTGCCTTGGAACACTGAGATCCTGCTGACACAGACCTCATAGCAGAGGTGGAAGTGGCACAGCCTGAGGATGTTCCAGGGCTGGATATGGCCTGAAAGGCAGATGGTCAGGGCTGCCCCACACCTTTTTCCTCTCATCTCTCTCCTTTTGCCTCAGTCACACACCAGATCCCAGAACAAAGTTTTCTGCTCCAGACAGACCACTAAGGTTTATGCTGGGAGATGTTTCTTATTTCTGGAAACACCACCTGGGGCATTTTCCTTTAAAAGCTTTGGTTTATCAGTGTGGAGACTGCTGTTGGAAGTGGACATTATCCACAGCACATCCCATTTCAACAAAAAGCCAGAGTTCACCTTTTTGGAGAGAGGGGAAAACAGAAAGTTGGTGTGTTTGGACTGGAGCCTGTTGAGCAGCTCAGCTCTGCTCGGGGCTGGCCCCCAGCATCCCGTTTTCCTGCTCCAGGATAATGGGAGCTCAGAGGCCAGCGCAGAGACACGGAATCAGCATGCTGGGAAATCAGCGGGATGTGTGCGAACCGCCTTGGATAAAATCCACCCCAAGCACAGCCCAGACCATAATACGACCAAGAACAGGGAAGCTCTGAAGTCTGAGCAATAGCATTTCATTCCTCCCCATCCCCCTGTTCCTTTTTCCACTCCTGTTCCTGCCGGCACACACCTGGGCTCCAGTCATCCACGGACCACAGGAACCTTGGTCTCACAGCAGCCCTAAACCCAGGGCTCCAGCTTTGCTGAGACCAGGCTCTGGCTTCCCCGGGTTATTTTGAGTTCAGCCTTTTTGCCTGGTTGTGGGACTGTGACCTTACCAGGCTGGAGCTCCAGAACTGGCTCAGCTTGTCCCAGCACAGGGAAACACCCATGAGCCCGGACCAAGGATCTCTCATTCCAAACTCCCCCAGTTCTGAGATTAGGCAGAAACTCAAACAAATGAAGGCAGTTGCTGGAGAGGACAGGAAGCAATTACAGACCACCCTGGAAAGGCAGGACAGCCAGCAGCTTGTGTGGCTGCTGCTGCTGTTTAAACAACAACCACCCCCAGGCCGGGAAGGGCAGGAACATCTTTGAGGAACAATGCTGGAGCGAGGTGCACTGGAGCCGGGAAAGGAGGATTAACACGAATGCTCCGGCACAAGGGCCCTGGGCTCCTGCTGCGTGGGTCAGGAGGTGCTGCTGGCAGAAGGAGGACAAACAGGATGGGTTCATGATTCCAAAGGGAGTCAGGACCCGGGACCTCCTGGTACCCGGCCAGCGGATGGACCCGCACGGGTCAGGAGGAGGGTGGCCTTCAGGATGCCTTTTCCATCTGCAGGGCCATTTTGAGGCAGGATTCTTTTCTTTGCCATGGAGGGGGAAGTGGGGGGAGGCATTTTCAAGCTGTTTTCTCCAGGATATCCCAGCTACGCCTGACAGCTGGTTCCCATTGGGCTCCTGACCAAAGGCAGTCTCCAGCAAGGGTGGGAGTGGGCGGGAGGGGGGGAAGGGAACCTCCTAACGAGGAGGACGAAGAAGAGGAAGGATGAAAGGCTCTGAAATGCGGAGGGTGGAACTGAACCAGGAGGACACTTGGAGGGAGGGGCTGGTGAGGCTTTGAAGCTCCTCGCTCTGGGGAGCCTCCTTTAAACCCTACAGCATATTGGAACAAGGTGGGGGAGGAGGGGCTGCCTCTCTTCTTCCCTCTGAATTATTACGAGAGGTTGGGACCCCGCTCAGGATGGCCTGTTTCTGTCCATTAAGCATTTTAGATGCTTGTCCATCTCCCATGGCCTCCTGTCCTTCTGTTTCTTGTGGGAATGAGCTGGGGATGGGAGGTTCCCAAAGATAATGAAAGGATTTAGGGCACGGGGTAGAGGTGACAAGGGCTGGTGTCAGTCACAGCCTTATGCCAGTAGGTGTTCCAGTGTAGGAGATGGGAAAAGGAACTGTTTGTGTCCCAAACCCAGCACTGGATAGTGAGTTTTGCTCCTCTCTGTTGGGAATCTCAGCAGGCAGGTCAGGGGGAGGATGGCTGGTGCTGCCTGACTTCCCCTCACTGCCAGCCAGGAATGAAACCAGCTGGCACAGCAGCACTGGGACCAGTGCCACAGCCCCTTTGGTCCCTGCTCCAGAGGGATGGAGCAGCAGCTGCTTCACGGAGAGCTCCATCCCTCCCTGTGTTCTCCACCCAGGCCCATCCTCTTTTATCATAGAGTACCCCGAGTTGGAAGGGACCCACAAGGATCATCAGCTCCTGATGTCCAACTCTCCTCATTTATAAGGGTTCTGGGAGGATATCTCCTCTTCCTTCCCCAGCCAATCTCAAGCAAACCTCTCCTGGAAAATGGGACTACAACAGTTTTTTAAATTACAATGAACTGAATTCAAAGCATCATGAAATATAAAGGCAGCCAAAAAATAAAGGTACAAGAAGCCAAAAGGACTTGTCCAGCAGAGATATGCCTTTGGAGAGCTCTGCAGCACGGATGAGATTATCCCTGCTGGAGCTGAGTTACCTTGTCCTCATCTCATAATGAATATTCTCCAAAGAAATGGATGAAAAACAAACAAGCCTGGCTCTTCCCCCTGGAATGAGCAGACCTGGCCAGGTAGATGAACCTGTCAGCACTGGGAGGTGTTCAGAGCTGGAGCTGGAGCTGGAGCAGGGCACCCTCACTCCTTGTCCCTCCTCGCTACACAGGCTGTAAATATCCAGAGGAAAAAATACTCGGTCTGTGCATTGTTCCTCCCAAGGCTGCCAGGAAATCATTGGGGGAGGCACGAGGTGACAGCACAAACAATGGCAGGAGAAAGTTCACAGTAGCACTGGTCTGGTGCCCGGCAAACAGCTCCTGACCCAACGAGCTGAAGGTTCAGGGTGGTGGTTTGTGCAGTTCCTGGGGTGTGCTGGGTGTCCCTGTGCCTCTGCACTCAGTGGCCCTTCAGCAGCAGCCCCAGGGGCTCCCAGTGATCCAGAGCTTCCCAAGTTGCCCCACACAGCTGGATGCAACCCTGGAACCCGGGGCTACAGCACACAGAGGTGTCTTTAGCTGGTCCCTCGCCCTCACTGCCCAGAGATGAGGCAGCTGAAGGTGAAGGTCAGGCAGGGGATGGCCCAGGGCTCCTGGCACCTCTCTAATTTGGGGCTCATAATTCCATGGCAGTTAACTGCTCTGAAAGCAGTGGGAGCAAGGAGGGAAGGGCAGTATTCCTTGTTCCCATACCTTCTTTTCTTTCTGTCTTCCCTTCACCTGCTTTGTGTCAGAGCTGGACTCACCCACGTGCCACTCCTAGAGAAGCATCCTGCTCCAGGCTGTTTGCTCCGGAATAGCCAGGAGGAGTGGGGCAGGGATGTTTTTGATGGATGACGTCCCTTCCTCCACCCCTGAGTAGCAGCATAAGACGGATGGAGGGACAGCATGGCCCCAGCCATCCAGGACCCTGCTCCTTGCCATCCTCCTGGCCTTTTCCACAGCCACTGGACAGTGGGATAAAGGGGAGAAAGGGTTTTTGCTTTGTGACTCCTCAAGAACTTAGTTTAAGTAAATTAAATTCAAACAAATAAATGCATTTTGGACAGAAAACATTCCTAGGTTGGGTCCAGTGAGCCCAGAGGGGAACAGTTGTCCTTAGCACCTGGATAAGTGTCCAGGTATCCAGGGGGAGGGGGTGAACACGGTCAGGGCAGAAGGTTCTGGATGGGTTCTGATCTCCCTGTGCTCTCTGTTCCTGTTTGGTTTTGAGTTCAGAGCTGCAGGTGTCTGAACCCTGCGACGAATCGGCAAATTGAACGTGATATTAAGTTAATTAAAACTGCCCTCTGTGTGTTAATCTTCTTGTCAAGTTTTAATTAAGTGCCGATAAAGTCTCACCATGGGGGGGAGGGTGTTTCTGGTCCCACCTCCTGTGACCCAGGGAGCCTGCAGGGTCTTTTTGGTGTGATGCTGGGGTAATGTTGGGGTTACCAGGTCCCACTTGGTGCCATTTCCCTCCCCAAAAAGAGTGAAATTTGACCATTTTCTTGCCTGTCTCCCTCACTCAGCAGCAGGTTCCCAGCCTGGAGGCAGCAGCTCTCCTCCCAGGATGGGTCACGCTCCTGGTAGTGGCTGATTTACTGCTCATGAGCCAGAAAATCCAGGAGAAATGTCAATTCAGGGTAATCACCATTCCCTGCTGCATGGGCAGACTGGAATGGGAGTATCAGGAGTGGGATTAGGGCTCTCCATGCATTCCTCTGTCCCTGTAGATGTGTCATCTCTTTCTGCAGGTGGTGGGACAGGAGGTGAAACCAGACAGAAGGACACACAAGGTGCCCAGGGCAGTGAAAATCACAGAACCATGGAATCATTTAGGTCAGAAAAGCCCTCCACAATCAGTGAGTCCAACCTGTGACCCACCTTGACATCCAGCCCAGAGCACTGAGTGCCAGGGCCGGGCCTTCCTTGGACACCTCCAGGGATGGGCACTCCAAACCTCCCTGGGCAGCCCCTGCCAATGCCTGACAGCCCTTTCTGTGAAGAAAACAAGCATTTCCTAGTGCACATCAGTCCCTGGAGGAAATGATCTTTACCCTCCTCATTATTTAATGAGGACAGGCTGGAAATCAGTGTTTCTCACCACACAGATGTCTCTCACATCCCCTTTTTCTGATGGCATTTTGCAGCCAAAATCCCAACCACTGACCATCGATTGACCTGGGATACATATTGCCAAATAATTCCTTGCTATAAATTGCTGTATTTCCACAGTGGCGTTGACATTTCCTTCTGAATGGACAATGAAACTGTCTTTGCTCAGTTAAAGCCATTACATTTAACCTCTGCTGATTCCATTTTTGACTGTTTTATAGGCAGCAGGTTTCCCTGCTCCACACATGAGTCTCACCTAAGCTCTTCGTTGTATTTTTAAGGTCCCAAGCCAAAATAAGACATTTCCCACTTTAACTCCCAGCACCTTGTAATGCCTTTAAACCATTACAGATATTCCTTGAAATATCTCAGGGCCAGACCCGGAGCACAAGTGGAATTAAAAGTCGCTCGTTCAGAGCCTGAGCCAGTAACTTGATGGGCCAAAGTGTTTCTCCTCCCTCAGGTTTTTCGGCTCAGCACAGGTACAGCACCTGCATTTGTGATCAGGGAGTTATGAAGTGGTACTGCTTTTAAAATTCACTGGGACTGTTCCCAGCTCAGGGTGTCCCCATGGGGGTTCTGCACCCGCTCGCTGGCCCCAGGATTAGGCAGTGGGGCATTTCTGGAAGTGCCTTTCCATTGTGCTCCAGTTCCAGCTTAAAGTGTCCAGCTTAACCAGCCAAGAGCAGGACTTGTCAGTCTCCCATGGTTTGTTTTGGAGCTAATGGATTTAGGAAGGTTCCCATCAATCTGTCCTCCCGCTCAGCACACTGGGAGCGCTCGGCTCCGGCTGGCTGCCGGTTCTCAGAGGTGGTTTCTTCGCCACAGTCACCAAGATTTATTTTGTATAGGCATTTTCATATGCTGAAGGGAAAAAGAAGGAGCAAAACCCACCTGGAATCAATTGTCAGCACAATGGAAGTTGGCATGGCCAGTGCTGGGGAGCAAGGGTGGACAATGGTGTATTTACCAGAAATACCACTTTGGGGACAAGCAAAGCTCTCGGTGACTTGGTGCCAAATTGGATGAATAGGGGAGACTGGAAAAAAAATTAAGTGTACAAAAAAAAAAAAAAAACCAACCGGAAAAGTCAAAACCTTTAGTCATAGTGTTTTCTGAAATTAATTTGTTTTTGTTTTGAAGGGACACTGAGAAATCTGCCGGGGTTTGAGCAGAGATTTAAAGAGTCAGCCTGACAGCCTCCCCTCCTCTGGGCTGGACACGGAGCTCAGGGTGAGGGACACGAGCCCTTCCTCCCTTTTCCCTCTTTGCTGTAGGACCCCAGGATAAGGCCTTTGTTGGGGAGCCCACCCCTGGCTCACCAGAGTGATGGAACATTGTGGGGAGTGTGGGGGAGCTGCCCCCCTGTCGCTCCCTGCTCCCCATCCCCTTATCTCCAGCCCTCCAGCCCTTGCCCGTTGTGTTTATTCCCACTATAAACTTCTCTGGGATGGGCTCTGTCTCTCATTGCAGTTGTTTTGAAGGCCTGTCCCCACTCATGGCTTATCTCTGGGCACAGTGATAACAACAACCAACAACCCTCTTTGCTTACAGCACCGACTCTTTTAAATGTTTCCATAATCTAAACCAGTGCCTCTATCTCCTCTTCCTTCCTCCATGGAGAAGCTCCCGGGCCAGGGAATGCTAATGGCCAGGGCTGCTGCCTGCACTTGCAGCCCCTGTGGAACCCAGGGCAATGTCAGACTGATGCTGTGTTTCTGTGAGATTCCCATACAAATACAGTGGATGTGGAAGAAGTAATTGTTTCATCTTTGGTTTGAGGCAATTTTTAACACCAGGAGTGCCCAAGAGCAGAGCCTGACCAGGGAGGGAACAGCACGCTCTCCCCAGTGTGGCACAGGGGCTGCATGTTCCCTTGTCCGCAGTCTCCAGACTAAGAAGTTCAGGCAAGGTACAATCTGGATGCAGAATCTGCCTCCCGCCCACTGGGGACCCTGCATCTTCCCCCTGGAGCATCCCTGAAGCAGAAGGCCAGCACTGATCTCTGATCTTTGTGCCAGTGACAGGGCCCAGGGAATGACTGGAGCTGTGTGAGGGCAGGGTCAGGCTGGATCTCAGGAAAAGGTTCTTCCCCCAGAGGGTGGTTGGGCACTGCCCAGGCTCCCCAGGGTTTGGTCACGGCCCCAAGGCTGCCAGAGCTCCAGGAACGTTTGGAAGATCCTCTCAGGCACAGGGTGGGATTGTTGGGATGTCTGTGCAGAGCCAGGAGCTGGACTTGGATGACTCTTTTGGGTCCCTTCCAACTCAGGATATTCCATGACTCTATGATTTCATGATCCCCCTGCTCCTCTTTTGAGCACCTGCACCAACAGGGTCTATGTGATGCTTCCCACGGGCTTGGGGGGTCTCCCCACTTGTGTTTATGCCAGGCAGAGATCCCAGCAGTGGATGCTGGCACACGTGTGGCCACATGTGTCCCTGGCACTGCCGTGTGCTGCCCCGTGGGTGCTGCTGTCCCTGCTGTGGGTGCTGTGCCAGGGGGGCTGGTGGCATTAATGTTGGTACTGCTGCATTCCTGGGGGGCATTTTCCCGCCTGTGCTTCTTTCCCCCCCCCAGGAAGGGGGTGTCCCTCCCCACGTGTGGGGCTGGGTGGGCACAGAGCACATGGTGCCACTCAGCTGCTGTTCCCCCCGTCAGCAGGAGGGGAGCGAGCGCTGGCAGGGACTGAAGGTCAGCAGAAGGACATCTCAATTATTCTGTGTCATCTGCGAGGAGCTCGGCTCTTGTCAGAGTCCCAGCGGAGAGCAATGAAACAGTAACTTGGCTGGAGGAAAAAAGAGAGTGGGAAAAAAAATAGGAAAGGAAAGAGAGGGGAGAAAAAAAAAAAAAAAAGCCTGCACAGAAGCTAAGGTCAGCGGGATTGACAGCTGCTAGGAGATATCTCTATTTCGTGTGCCGAAAATAACACCTCTCTGGGCTACAGATCTGCGTTTTCAATTAAATATTGGGCAGTGAAGAGGGGGAGAAAAAAATTCTCCACGATAATTTCAGAGGAGGGGGAGGAAATGGAAAACAGGCTGGTGAAGGAAGCCTGTCTCGCTGCTTCCAGTAACCTTGTTTCCTCGGAATTGTCCTGTGTGTTTCTCCTTCTCATGTCTCTTATCTTCACCTCCCCTTTGGAAGCCCTGGGAAACTGGAGGCAGCAGCTGGTGAAATAACTCTGGGCAAGAGGAGCAGGGAGAGCCAGTCCCTCCCTTAGGGATATGTATATATATCTCCCTATATATAGGATATATGTACCCCTATATGCCCAATATACCTCACCAGATTCAGTCACGTCGTGCCCTTTGAGCCAGGGGCAGCTCCCAGGTCTCCCTCCCTGCACCACCTTATTCCCTGCCTGGGGGTTCAAGCCTGTTTCTTCCATGTAATTCTTCAGTGCAAGAGGGATGGGAAAGTGTTTCCTGAGGGGAAAGTCCCTGAAAGCTCCATGTCCTGGAGCATCCAGCCCAGGCTGGGCTGACCCCAGGCTGGGGACTTCCCTACAGGTGACAGTGCTGGTGCCAGCAGCACCCCCTGGGGCTGGAGGGCTCAGAACAGACACCAGCTAAAACAACTCCAGCAGGCTCCACGATCACCTCCATCATTCCAGACACGAGCAGCACCAACAGCCTCGTTCCAGCTCTCTGATGTGCAGCTCTGCTGTGCCACGGCACAAAGTGCTGCTCCTGCTGATGGAAAATTAATTAATGAATGGCTTCAGCTCCCCAACACGTTCAGCCAGGAGGCTGGGGAAGGCAGAGGGGCTGTGCTGTGGATCCAGCCTGGGGCTGGGGTTGGGGCTGGGGGTGTTCCCAGGGATGCACCAGCTGCAGAGCTCCTGGGTGCTCCTGCCGAGCAGCCCTGGCTGGACCATCACACGTCTGTTTTGAAAGCTGGGTCAGGCTTTTGAAACCCACTGAAACCCCCAAATCATAGAAACCCACAATGTCCCTGGGAGTTTTGATGTGTGGGGGAACATGGACCCGCTCACATCACGTGAGAAGAACCCACACTGGAGTGTGGTTTCACTGCCAGTGGCACTTCCAGCCCGGGGGCCGGTGCTGGCTGGGCAGTGCTGGTATGGAGCAGCCCTTGCTGCCAGCTCTTCCATCTCCAGGCTCAGGAGACACTTTGTGGGATCCCTCAGAGGGAGTGCACCTCTGAGGTTGGGCTGGCTGGGGCTTTGGGGGTGCCCAAAGGTGTGCCGGGGGTGTGCATGGGACGGGGAAGGTGCTGCTGTGTGTCCTGGCAGCCAAGGGCATCGGGGCTTTTCTCTCCCCCACACCACCAGACTCCACATGAACCTGGGAGTGCAGGAGGAGCCACCCCCTCCCTTGGGTGGGGTCTGTCTGTCTGTCTGTCCAGAGGGGAGTAAAGCGAGCGGCCAAGGAGGGCTCACCCGCCTTGCAGGGAGGCTCCACTCCCTCTCCCCCAGCCCAGAGCCGGGATCAGGCTCACAGGTCGTTAAGTGTCCCTCCCGTGGCACGGGCTGTCCTGGAACACGGGCTGTCCTGGAACATGGACCTGCTTATTTTATGTGCTGAGAAACAGGAATGTCTGCACAGAGCCGCAGACACGACGGGAGCAGATGTAGGTATTTCACCTTTGGATCCCGGCCTCGGCCTGCAGGAGCGAGGCAGGAGGCTGAGGAACTGCAAACACATTAAGAGCCAAGGTGCTCTCGGCCCCCTTGCCTGGCTCTGAGTTGTTTCAAGTGGTCTTTTTATTGGGCTTCCCTTCCAAACGCTCCCATCGGCTCAGGGCAGGAGGCCCTGGAGGGTCAGTCAGCCTTCCCCAACCTGGCCCTTACCCCGCTGGGATGTTCTGAGCACTTCTGGGAGTGGGAAGGCTCTGTGTGTCACCTCCCCGTTGGAGGGGTCCCCTCGGGCAGCGGTGGGAAGGGAGCTCACCCTGAACAACTGAACAACAGCGGGAAGGGAGCTCACCCTGAACAACTGTCCATGGAAAAGCAATCCCAGCAAAGCTGAGGAGGCAGCCCAAAGCAGTGGGAAGGGCTGAGTCTCTCAGGATTGGGAAAAGCCAGACATCTTCAGGGCTCCAGGGGTGCTGCCCTGTGGGGAGGTGAAGCAGAATCTGCTGGAGAACGTGGAGGGGGAGCGCAGGGAGCCGCACGGGAACGGCAGGATGGCGAGACACGAGCACCTGGAAAGAATTAACGCTCACCCTCAGCAAGAGCTTGTAAGGGGGAAGAACAAAGCAGGCGAGTTAAAACCAGGGCAGGAACAAAATGGTGCTAGTGGGAAAAGGCATTCCTGCTTCTCGGCAAGGGGGAAGGAACGGCTGAGCAGCACTGTGGGCTGGGGGGATCAGCTCCCTGTGAGAGGCTCAGCCTGGCTCATGTTGTCCCTTCACTTCTGCCTCTGATTTTTTCCTCCTCTTTTCCTTCCCCTTCCAACTTTATCTCATTCCTCTTTCTTTCTGCATTCTCCCTGTTTTTTTCTGTGCATCCTTTTCACACCCTCCTCCCCATTTTCTGCAGTAGAATAGTGTTTATTTCTGTATCCAAAGCCCATTCCCACCTCTCCAGCAGTCTGGCTGTGTTCACACTCTACCTGGTCTGATTGCACCAAGCACTCAAAAAAAATTCCCAAAAAATTGCATTTCCAAGGGAGTTTCCCTGCTCCACGTCCTCCCAGTGCACTGTGCCCTCAGCGACGTCCTCCACCCCACTGGGGTCACCGAGCCATGAGTGGGACTCATGTGATAGCCCTGATACACTTTCCAGAGGAATTTCTTTCCTAATAACATTTAAACCCCACAATACTCTTTGGTTGTGCCCCAGGTTTGGCTGACACGACTCTGGCTCCATTGCCGTGCAGAATCCCTGGAGCAGCAGAGCAGGGGCTGGAAACCAGAGCTCCTGGGCCTGGGGAAGAGCTGCACCTTGCTGGTGAACCCTCTGAGCCCGAGAGACACTCAGCACAAAAACCAAACCCTTGGGCAGCTGAGGAGGGTCTCTCTTGCCTTTTTTTTTTTTTTTTGCCATTTTCAGCCTATCTGTGGGTATTTTTGGCCTGTCTAAAATCAGGAGGGAGGTGAGGTCTCCAAAGAGCTCCTGCCCTACATTTCCACCCAATTTTGTAGTCTTGAGGGGTTGTACCAGATTGGAGAAGTATTCAAGCACCTGAGTGTTCTGCCCAAAGCTGACCTGGTGACAGAAAGGATCTACATAACTCATCCACTCCGTCTCCCCAGAATTCCCAACTTCCTGACTTTCTCCCACCACCACTCCAGTCCGACCACGGCCTGATGTAATGGGGCAGCAGTAAAATGTTAGTAGGTACAAATGAACTGATGGGGATTAAAGAACCAGCACATGCCTCCTGGAAGGCTTTAAAAGCATCCTGTTTGCAAACAGCTCTGTCTCTGCATCCCGCGTTCTTGGTCATTTTCTTTCTCCTGGTTTTTTCATTTTCAGGGAGGAACTGCAGCTGGAGCAGCTCACCAGGTCCCATTCATCCATCCCCCCTGGGGCAGGAGGAGAGCTGGCCCCCTAGGCCCTTCCCTACATTTTCTTAAGGCATTTTTCCAAAACTGCTTTCATTTCAGCTTGTCCCTGTCCTTGCCTGGGGGACTGGGAAAGTGTTGCAGGTGAGGTGTGCCCAGGTGGGTGCAGGACCCTGGGATGGCACAGGCCTTGCCATTCCCAGAGGGATGTCCCCCACACCTGCATGTCTCTGTGTGACCAGGACAGCTCTGAGTCTGGAGGCACTGGGAGCACTGGTCAGGAGTCTGGAGAGGTTTGGGTGTTGGGAGCCGTGCAGGCGGCTCATCCAAACAAACTGCACAGATCTTTGAAGGTTAGTTTGGATAACTTTGAAAGATCTCCTTTCCACTGAGATTTCCTGGGCTTCCTGGCTCTGCTTGAACCAGAACAAAAGCTGTTCTCACCACACCTCACTGGGGGAGATGGAAACAAAGCTGGGGCGGGGGGGAGGCTGTTGGACGTGTCCTCCAGAGCCAGAGCAAAGCAAACACTTCCCACCTGTATCAGCTGAGGCTGAGCTGAGTTGCAGAGCGAGGGCCTGAGCTAGAGTGTGTTTTTTCCAAGCAGCTTGGAAAAAACAGCAGCTTGGTTCCTACCTACTGTCAGAAAATGATCCAGCTTGGCTGAGATCCCTCCAGCTGCCCTTGTGTGCTGCCTCTGCACGCTGGGTGGCCTGAAGCTTTTCCCATGGTCGCTGAGAGAAACCAGAAATGGGATGGGGAGAAACCCAGGGACAGTGGAATGTTATTCAGGCCATTGCTCTGCTTCCACACGCTCCCCTGTAGCTGAGCACCCGCCTCTCTCCGAGCTCGATGCCGGATCTGCTCGTTGCCATCCCTCTCCACCTGTTTAATCCACGAGGGGATGATGTTCACAGGCACTTCACTGCAATGAAGTGTGGGAAGACGGGGTGTTCTGTCCCTGGTGAGCTGCAGATGATGAGGTGCACGTGCTTCTGCAGCGGCCACAGTGATAAGGGAGTGTTAATATGGCAGGAATCCCTCTTTGGAGCAAAATGGGACTTTATATTTTAGGTCGTTAAGGCGTTTTCCAGAGCTCTCACAAATGTAACCTGGGAGCAGTGCCGGTGTTCAGCTGCTTCCCACGAACCTCCAGAGCCATCCCACTGTCCTGGTGCCCCCCTGAACCGACGAGAGGTTTGTGAGGCAGGAATATCCTGCTTGAAAGCAGACTCTGCCCCTGTCTGAGGTGTCTGCTCTGTTACAGCCAGGCTCAGTCTGAATTCCTGCCCATCGTGCCTCCTGCACCTGCCCTGCTCCCTCTGCAGGGGAACTTTGGCACCATCAGTGTTGGAGGGTCGTGTCTGGGGGGTTGGCACTACCCTACAATGACCTTCACAGAGGAGTAACCCAAAAAAGACCTTCAGGTGACATTTTCCTGGGCTCCCAGGGTGCTGTGGGCCTCTTCTCCCTCCCTTCACCTGCATCTGGGTGAGTTGGTGACACAGACCTTTCCCACTCACCATCAGGGCAGCTTTGCAGATGGACTAAGAGCCCTGTGGCCTGGAATGTCACCTGGCAGGAGGAGGGGACACCAGGATCCCTGGCAGCAATGTGTGGGAATTGAGAGGGGAGGCTGAGCTGCACCAGGAGCATGGGCTGAGGCTCAGAGGATGGCAGGGTGACTGAGACATCACTGCAGCTCAGGGGCAGATCAGCGTGGCAGGAGGGCAGGGGAATCCAGGGATGCTCCTGCAGAAAAAAGGCAGCAGCAAAGGTGACTGAGGCTGTGATGAGCCACATCCAGAAGCTCTGGAGGGTGCTCAAAACCATCTGCTGCCTCACTGATGATGTTACTTGGGAGCACAAGAGACTCTAGTGCAAAGCCAGCACTTCTTGCCCACACCAGTGAATTCCCAGGACAGGAGCTGCTGCAGCTTCTCACCACAGGGAACAGGATTTATTCCAACCAGGACATGCCTTTGGTTTTCCTAGGCTTTGTGGCTTGAATCAGGCATGGACCACCAATCTCCCACTTCACTGTTCTGCCTCTCAGTTCTCTCCCCACTTCTTGATCAAGACCCTCCCACCTCTGCTCATCTGAAAAGCTTCTTGCCCGAGTGGATTCCCTGGGGCTCCGTGGGCTCGTGGGCACATCCAGGGAGTGCTCCCATCCATCTGCTTAACTCTTTGGGAAAAAACAAAGCAGCCAAACAATGAGTGAGTACAAAAGCACATGTGCAGCCTTGGCAGGGAGCGTTCCCTGACTCCCAGCATCCATGTCTGCTCCGCGCTCACATCCCGGCCTCTCGGCTCCGTAATTAGTCCGGGCTGAGCACGCTCTGGGAACGCGCTGGAAGAGCAGTGATGAACAAAACAGCAGCTCCAGATGAGCGAAAGGATCCGAGGGGTTTGGGGTGGAAGAGTGGGATGGTCTGTGTTCTGCAGCCGTGTGTGTGCAGTGCTGTGCCTGCTCCCGGAGCAGGGGAGGAGCGGCCGGGCAGAGGAGCTGCAGCACCAATTACCTGTGTGAGAGCACACTCCTGAGAGCCCCGCTGCTCTGAGTGGTATTCAGCTCATGCTCTTCTGATGCTGGATTAGGGGTCTGGAAAGGCTCTCGCCCTGGGCCTTGGCCAAGGCTGTTCTCACATACCTCCAGCGCTGCGCTGTGCTCCTGCCTGGAGAAGGAGACCTGCTGGAGAGGTGACCCAGGGCTCCTGTTAAATTTTCCTCTGGGCAGTGTCCTCCAGGTGCCCCCAGCCAGAGCATTTCATCCCTGCTTTGGTGGCTGGAGACTCATATTCCCAAATTCCTCCGCTCCTTTCCCCCACAGCAAATCCATGCAGACTGTTGGTCTGTTGTCTGTCCAGTGTTAGCAAAGACTCTGCTATGCTGAATCGTTTTCTTCTTTTTGATGTTTCTAAAGAAGCCACAGACTTTTCCAAAAGTGCTCCAAGAATGCAGCCTAGTGGCCTCCACCTGTCACAGTGCCCAGAGGATGAACGGAGGGGCCCCGTCCCACTGTCCAGGGGATGAACGGAGGGGCCCCATCCCAGCACTCAGGTGACGACCAGAGGGGCCGAGGGGGCTGGGAAGGGCTTTGCAGGAGCCCCCTCCACCCTGGCCTGCCATCAGATCGGGGCAGTGATAACGGCTTTGTTTAAGAGGAAGAGCAGGAAGGAAAATGGAAGTCTAACACAACAGGAGCTGCCTCACCCAAGCGTCCCAAGGACCTTGGCTGCCAAAACTGGATGGAAATAAACGCTGCAGACAATGCAGGGCCGTATCTGGGAGCTGCAGGAGCCCGGCCAGCCCCCGTGTCCCCGCAGGATCTGATAGGGTTCCGTGCTGGCACAGCCGGGCGCTCCGGCCATTGTTCGGCGCTGCCGGCCGGTGCCGCTGGCCCGGGATCCACACGGGCTCCCCGGGAGCAGAGAATCGCAGGAAATCGGACCAGATCCTACCCGACCTTCAACTGCATCACTTCTCAGGGCTGGGCTTTCCCCCCACTGTCCTTGTTGGCTCTTTGTGCACATGAGGAACAGTGCGACAGGAGTTGTCTCCCAAAATAGCTGTGAACGTGGTCATTGCTGGACTGTTCACAGCCAGTGTGGCCACGGCCTCCCCCTACAGAGGCTGAGAAGGGGCAGTTTGTGAAAAATCAGAGGTCAAACACCTGGAAGAATTGCTGGTTCTCTTCCCAGGCCCAGTGGGGAGCACTCAGGCTCAGGGGGGTCTGTGCCCCTGGTGCCCAAGGCAGTGGTGGGCAGCACAGCACTGGATGCATTGGAGTCCCCTCCTCTCCCTAAAGCAGAAGTTGGGTTTTACTTCCAGCTTTTCCACAGAGCAGCTCCATGGCTTTGTCTAAGTGAGGCTTTGGTCTCTAATGAGACAGGACAAGTCCCTGGAAGTGCCACAGTGGCCTGGCTGAACGGTGCCAGGGTGGGTGAGAGGGTTCATCTATCACCAGGGGACTGCACTGTCACCTCCCTCTCTGTATCCCAACAGCCTTCCATCTTTTCAATATTACCCTTAATTAATTTGTCTGTACCAATGCTTCTGGTAATACCATTATTTGTAGTACCTCAGTGCATCCCTCGGGAAGGGCACAAGTCTTAATTAACATCCATGAAGCTGCCTGAGCACCGTGCCTGGAAAATGTGAGCTGGAGCAGCTCACTGTCCTATCAAGGTCGGTTTATCCTCTTTTCTCTTCCTTCCTCGCAGACCCCTTCTTTTTCCCAGTGGGAACACAGACTTCCATCTGCTCTTGAGTGGTGGGCTGGTTTTTTGGCATTAAAGCTGCCAGCAGAGAGTCTGCTGACCCCATTTTCCAATTTTTCCTGGGTTTTCCTGTGCAGGACTCAGCTGTGTATGCACATGCAAACACATTTGCACACTCACTCACTGGATATCCAAATGAACGGTTTGCAGTTCCTGGTGATTTGCAGAACCTCACAAATTTCCTTCTTCCTTCTCTGTAAAGTAGCTTAAACTGTGTTTTGCACAGGGACAATCCCACAGAGGGCACACAGCTCCGGTTCCATCTCAAAGCCCCGCTGCCGGCTGCCTGCTCACTGAGAAACAACCACAAACCAAATTACATCCCCTGGTTTGCAGGCAGGGACAGCCCAGCCTGTGCCAGGCAGATATCCCGACAGCCCAGCCTGTGGTGGGCATCCCAGAGCTGGAGCAGCTACTTGGGGCACAGGACAGGGCACAGGACAGGGCAGCCAGCAAGAGAGGGCCCAGGGCTGGGTCCTGACTGCTCTGGGCTCGTTCCTGACAACCTGCCCTGGGCTAATTAACTCCCTTGGAGAGGCAGGGTGGGGTCAGGCTGGTGAAGTGCCACAGTTGCTCTGGCACGGGCCGTGGAGCTGGGCTGGGTGGAACAGGCGTGCCTGGAGCACCAGGGATGTGTCACGGCTCCACATCACAGCCCAGCCCGTGGATCACCCACCAGGTGTGCAGTGACCTGGATCCTTCCTTTCTCCACACAAAGAAGCGGGAGCCTGTGTCTGGCTGGTATCTGCCCTTCAGCTGAGCATCCCTACAGCTTCTCCCCCTTTTCTCTGGAGCAGGCAGACAGGATGACCCCTCCCTGGCATGCTGCTGACAGGACAGCAGGCGGGACAACCACTCAGTGACCCCAGGGCAGTCACAGAACTAACCAGTGTCCTCCCAGCTCTGGAGGCCCCCAGCTCTGTTGCTGGTTGCTGTCGAATCCTTTCAGCCAAATCTCCAAGGTCTTGGCTGAGCTGTGCTCCAACACCAGCCAGATTTCTGATGCTTAGCAAAAATATTCATTAACGACTTAATCTGCACACACACGGGGGAAGCTTTTAGCGTGTTTGTTCTAGGGCTGTGAAAGAGGGATCTGGCCACTGCTTTCAACTCTGCCTTGATCTGTGATCTCACGGATGAAGAATTCAGAAAAATGCTGTTTGGGGAGACGGTCCAAAGCATCCCCCGTGCTCACACTGCGTGCACTTGCCTGCCCACGGCACACACAGCTCAGCCGAGCAGCAACGTGTGCCAAAGGCAGTGATCTCTGCAAAACTGTCCCCTCACCCCTGCAGGACAAGGGGGGGATGGTGCTGCTCAGCTGCTTTTGCTAAGGGCTGTGATCTTGCCTCCAGCCTGGCCTAGGCCATGTGTTTTGTGATGGAAAAGTATCACACCAGGCTGTGCAGCCCCTGGATCTCACAGAGTTGTCTCACCTTCTGCAAGCTCTGGTGTGTCCCATCTGGCTTCCCAACGTCCTACCGGTGCCATCAGGTCAATGAACCCCAAGTGTAAGCGGGGACACAGGTGACTCCGTGGGAGGAGGCTGATGGAGCACCACGAGAGAATCATTTGTGCACAAAGGAAGGGAGAAACAGGAGACTGCTGGGAACAGGGAGAGCCAACACTGGGGTCTGAAGGGCTTTCCAGGGGTTTAGTGTCCGTGTTATCTCTGGTGGCTGGAGGCCTGAGGTGAGGGTTCTGCTGGCCTCCCCATCTCCACCTGCACTGCTGGGTCACTCTGCAGGACAAGTCACTGTGTGAACACGAGTGTGACACCAGCGAGGGGCCCCGTGGCTCCTCTGTCCCTGCCAACCATGAGCAGGGAGCACCCACCCCTCCAGCTGCCCAGAGGCTCTGGGGACTTGTGAGAACAGAGAGTAGGGGTCAGAGCATCCTCCCTTGTCCTTGGAGGGGACACTGGGTAAGCAGAGACTCTCCTCTGGGACACGGCACCCATGGGCTGAGACAGGACATGGCCCAGGATGTGTCCTGCTCTCCCTCCTCCCTTCGCTCTGGCAGAGGCTGGTGAGTCTAACACTGACCTGTTACAGCTGATAACAGCCCAAACGCTGCTTCTCCCACTTCCAGAGACATTCATGGGATGCCAGATTATTTCCATGCACAACAGGAGCCCTCCGGCTGCCTCTGCGCGAGCTCCCTCCCTCCCCACTCCCACCCGTGCCACTGCTGGGCCAGGCACAGCACCAGGGGGACAGGTGTGGGCAGGAGGGGGGACAGGATCCCACTCTGGGACATTCCCAGGTCACCTCTGGCGGTGAGAGCTTGGGGAGGACAGATGGACACACACGGCACACACACATGCACACACAGTTTCTATAGGAATTTCTAAGCAATTCAGAGCATAAATCCCTTAGGAAATGAAGTCCCTAAATTACATGGGGAGGTCTGACTGTGCCCAGGGAAGGCTGGTGTGTCCTAGCTGAAGCCCCTGCTGTGCCATGGCCCCAGGTAGGGGTGGCTCTCCAGAGGCCATGCACTGGCAGGAATGCAGCTGCAACAGGGTCAGCATTTCGGGGAGGTTTTATAGCAGGAATGCTGATGAGTAATAAACAAGGTGCTGCTGAGCCTTGTTTGGAGGAAAGAGGGGAGGGAGTGGAGGGGCTGAGGGAGAGAAAGGAGCACAAGGAAGAAGAGTAAGAAAGAAATGACCTTGGTGAGTTTTTCTGGCTGCTCTCCAGGTCACAGGCTGGTGCCAGAAAAATCTCCGAGTCCCTTTTGGCTGGGAGCACATTCCCTGCGTTAGTGAATCACACACAAATTGCTGGAACATTACACACTCACAGTTGCAAAGCTCACAGTAATTACAAAAACTAGAAGACCAAGGCGGGGGGAAAAGTATGAGTCACACATGGAAGTGGTGTTATTGTGCTGCAGGAGGAGCAGCTCTGCAGAGCTCTGGAGGTAAATGCACGTCAGTCCTGGTCGCTGCTGGGAAGGGTCGTCGGTGCTGCCCTCACCCTGCACCAGGAGAGCAACAGCTCTGGGAGAGGGCAGAAGACACCAGGACGTCCCACAGGGATGAGAAACTGCACTTAGGTGGGGTGTGAGGGGATTGGAGATGTTCTGCCTGGAGAAAAGAATGCTCTGGGGAGACCTCAGAGTTCCTTTCAGTGCCTAAAGGGCTCCAAGAGAGCTGGAGTGGAGCTTTGGACAAAGGCTTGCAGGGACCAGAGAAGGGGGAATAGGTATTGGGAAGGAATCCTTCCCTGTGAGGGTGGGGAGGCCCTGGCACAGGTTGCCCAGAGAAACTGTGGCTGCCCCATCCCTGGAAGTGTCCAAGGCCAGGTTGGACAGGGTTTGGAGCTTCCTGGTCTAGTGGAAGGTGTCCCTGCCCGTGGCAGGGGGGTGGAATGAGATGGTCTTGTTGGTCCCTACCAACCCAGACCATTCTGGGAGTCTGTGATTTCAGGCAGACCCTCAGGCTGCCAGGGGAGCCCAGCTGCTGCCACCCAGGTGATGCCAGGCTGGGAACCTTCTCCCACCACACACCATCAGCAAATGGTGACCCATTATCCCTCCCTCACTCCAGCACTCAGCCTGGATGCTGCTGGTTTCTGAGAAGAGCCCAAGCCCCTCAGAGCCCTTGATGTTCAGGGGAGTTCCATAAATCACCCAGACAGTCTCTCTTCCAAGGAACTGATGGATGGAGCTTTCATCCCTTTCTTTTGTGACCCTTCTGCTGCTATTCATTAACAACACAAAGGGCATTTTAACCTGGGAGCAAACCCACGTGTTTGTTTGGTTAACTCCTCTCCTGAGTCATCCCGCTTGGCTCAGGAAAAACCATATTCCAGCAGCCCCCAGCTCTCCCACCAGGGTCATGCTCCTGGAGCATCCCCGGCCGGACACATCAGTGTGGCTGCTGGGCGAGTGTCACATCGTGTCACATCGTGTCACATCGTGTCACACCGTACAGATCCCATCCCATCCCACCGTGCAGCACGTCACACACCTTTGGGTGACCTGCCGAGGTCCATGTGTGGTGTCACCATGCCCTGTGGCACAGCTGCCCAGTTCCAAGCGCTGTGATCCCCCCAGCTGCAGGCTGTGAGTGGTGTGGGTGGCACAGCGGGGATGGAGTGATGTGAGGGACAGCCCTGGACATGAAATCCTCCTGCAATACTCCGAGACAGATTGTTACATCTCCCTGCCAAGAAATCAAACATTCCTGCTGGAGTCAGGGCTTTCACAGAAGTCCCCTCTGGGACATCAAGTGAGGCTAAGACAACAGGCTGGAGCTTTGCTAGCAAATCATGAGTCCCAGGTGTCCCTCCAGCTGGCAGGACCATCATTGACCTAAATGGCCTTGTCCTCCCTGAAGCAGCTCTGTCAATTTGGCCACAATCCACTTAATAATGTAGCTTGAGTATAAAGATGTATCCAGGCCCAACCACAAAACAGCTGGAGACTGTAGGGTTGACTTAATCCTGGTAGAATAAAACGGGGGAACTAGTGGGAGTCACTGGGATGTTGCTGGCTGGGTTCTGAGCAGTGCTGAGCAATAAAAGGGATCAAATGTGTGAGGCACAAGCTGTCTGGAGCCACAGTTGTTGTTGTTGTTTTAACTAATTGAATTTTAGTGCTGGTGAAAGGTACCAGATTGACAGCTCTGGGGACTGGGCTCTGCTGCTCCAGCCAGGTACAGCACCAGCAGCAAATCCCCTCCTAATCCCTGGCCTCAGCCAGACACCCCGAGTTCCTCTCATGGGGTGGAAGACATTCAGCCTCTGACACATGCAGCCCTTCCCTCTGCAGCTGGGACCTGAGCAGAGGGGGCTGCATCCCTCCCAGAGATCCTGGCAGCCACTCCCTGGCTTCATAGGAATCTGTGAGGGTCCCTGGGAGTAATTCCTCTGGATCCAGGAAGGGTGGTACAAGCAGCCTGTCCTGTCCCTGCTGCAGGGATTGTCCTCACTCCTGGGCAGGGACAGGAGGAGCAGGGGCAGCAAAGGTATTGAGGGGGAGTTGCTGCTCATGGTAAGGAATTTGCTTTGGATCCCAGAATGGTTTGGATGGGAAGGGACCTTAAAGCTCACCTCATTCCATCCCCTGCCATGGGCAGGGACACCTTCCCCTAGCACGTTTCTCCAAGTCCTGTCCCACCTGGCCTTGAACACCCACTTTTGACCATCTCCCAGGGTGCCTTTGCCAGAAGAGGGAGATGGGGCTGCTAAACACTTGGAGCTGGGGCTGAGCAGGGGTGTGGGGAGGAGAGCAGGGGGGAACAGAACAGCAACCCCCAAAAGTGAGCACTCCTGAATCCTTCCCGGGCATGGCCAGGCAGGGACGTGGCTGCACTCACGTGCTGGGTGACTTCTGACCCTGCCACGAGACGGGAATGGTTCTCCCACAGCATTTGGGAAGTGCCCAAGGGTCGAACACATTGAGCAACATCTCACCACTGAAAGTCCAAAAACCTGGTGGGACCTGCCCTGCCCACGCCTCTGCCTCTGGGTTTGGACAGGGATCAGTCTCCGGGGCCAGTTTTGAAGGGTGCAAAGGTTGGGGTGGGCAGTGCTGGGCAGGCAGTGTGTAGATGGGCAGTGCAGGGATGGGCAATGATAGGGTGGGCAGTGATAGGGTGGGCAGTGACAGGGATGGGAAATACATGGATGGGCAGTGCAGGGATGGGAAATACATGGATGGGCAGTGCAGGGAGGGGCAGTGCAGGGATGGGCAGTGCAGGGATGGGCAGTGCAGGGAGGGGCAGTGCAGGGAGGGGCAGTGCAGGGATGGGCAGTGACAGGGTGGGCAGTGCCAGGGACCCCTCGCCCGCCCCGGCAGGGCTGGGCAGCGGTGCTGGGAGAGCCGGGGCAGCCGCGCAGCCGCCGATGTGCCCGGGCAAGGCACGGACGCGGCTCTTTCCCAGGGGAAAGCTCTTCGCAGGGGCACCTTGTCGGCCCTGCTCTATAAATAGCTGGGAAAAAGCCAGGGCAGGAAGCGGTGGATTTTAGGAAGGGCGAGGGGAAGGGCTCGGTCCCAGCCTTGCCAAGTCTCGGTCACGCGGGACGGTGACTCCTCGCGGAGCAGCTCTGTCCTGTGGGAGCGCCCGTGGAAGTTGTTTAGCAGATGTTCGGAGGGATAAGATGTGGGTGGGTTTATACATTTTCAGGCAGGCTGGGACCGGCCGGGTTTTGGGATATTGGGTTAGCTATCCTGATGGGCACAGAAAAGAAATCCTTCATGCGGGTCCCCTCGCTGTGGTCTGTCTCACTTAGATCAGATTTAATCCTGCTTACGGGGCTGAGCCGAGCCCTGCCTGGCTCTGCTGTGTCAGCTCCTACACCGTGACCCGTGTCTCGCAGTTATGGGGAGCTGCCTGCGGAGCGGGACTCGCAGGAGCTCGGATTTCCAGCCAGGGCAGCGCCTGAGAACAGCGGCCCTGCTAATGCCAAGGTGTGCCCCGTCCCTGCCAGTCCCGGGAGGAGGGAAATCAAAACAAGGAAGGATTTTAAAAAGCCGTGGCTTTGCTACAGCCTCAGATTGCCTTCATTCAGCTTTTTGCTGGGGAGCCGAGATGGCTTTTTAAGTGATCCCAGAACAGCGGCTCAGCACAGCCCTGGGCTCCAGCTCAGCCCGCTGCTTGTCCCCAGCACGAGAAACGTGCCCGGCAGGTCTCGTCACAGCCCGTTTGGGTGCTGCCAGCCCCTGCCGTGGGACCACCCGGACGGGGGGCTCCGGCGCTATCCCAGGGCTGCGCAGAGGGGGCTGAGGCTGCCCCAGTGCCCCCGGCACTGGTGAGGTGCCCCCGCACCCCGCGGAGCCCCCGGAGCCTTCCCCGCCCTGTGTTAGAGATCTAAGCTCCCACGATGAGGGTAATGGACAGGAAATTAGAGATAAGTAGGTGGTTTGACAGGATTAGGGATAAGCAAAAGAAACATAATTATGTGATAGCTGCTATCGGACAAGGGCTGATGCAAAAGGGGATGTAAATGACCTAAAGAAAGCCCTACACCAGATCAAACAGCCACGCTGCAGATAACAGCCCAAAAACATGGGGTATAAATATTTATCACAAATGAATTCTCCAAACACTCCCTGCTCACGATCCCATTAACAATAGAGGGGATTTGGGATAATAAAGGCTTTTCGCAAGCTTTTTTCCCCTTTTTTTTTTCTCTGGGGCTTTTGGACACTACAGCTGTGGGTATGTGTGTGAGAGATAGGGAGTGTGCCCAGGGGGGACAAGGGTCCCGCGCCCCTCTGGCTCCTCGGCATCTCGGGGTCCCCGCCGGCCACTCTGCCAATGCCTGGGAAACTGCCCTTCCACGGTCCGAACATCCCAGGGAAGAGGAGGGGAAGTGTGGCTGTGACCTCAGACCGAGCACGGAGCGATCCCCCGTGATCCCCTCGATCCTCCCACTGCCCCCCTGGCCCCGGCCGAGGGTCCCCCCGGCACAGCCACCCCTCTGCTCCCCTCAGCCAGCGCCTGCTCCTCTTCCCGTCTCATCCTGCTTGTTGTTATTTATTTCACAAGAGGGAACACAAAACCTCCAGAACGCGGCTGGCAAATTACCGAAGCCCAGGAAATGAAAACTCCGGGGCAGCATTAATTGGAGGGCTTTTTAATTAAAATCAGCTTGTTTCCCGATCAAAGATAAAAGGAAGGAAGAAAACTGAAAGGAAAAATAATAATAAACCAATTCCCTGCCTGCTCCTCTGTGGCATTCACGAGGTGTGAGCTGAGCTCCCTGTGTCACCCTCTGCTCTGCTCTCATCCCTCTTGATTTACTTTTTTCCCCAAAAAAGGCCTTTTTGGTCTCTTCTTTCTCCCTGACTTCATCCCCATCTGTTCCTCCTCTGCTTGTCCAGAGCTTGTCCCAGCCCCTTTGGCACCTGCCTTCACTGTCCTCCCTCTCGTCCCCTGTCCCCGTCCCCTGAAGCACAGACCTGTCACTGTGAGCAGAGGGAAGAGTTTATTCTCCTCTGGACTATTTTATTTTTGGGAATTAAAATCTGGCAGAGGTGTCAGCGCTGCCTAAAGATTCTGCTGCTGTGACTAAACGGCGCTGGATGAGGCTAAACGAGGTGTCTCGCTAACGAAGGGGAATATTTGTTGCTGTGGAAAGGCTGATGGCCCCGAGGCTGCCGAGGGAAAACCGGGGGAAAGAGTGACAATGAAACCAGGAAATTCTTTAATCAAAATTTATGAATCGGCCAAAAAGCTGCTCTTTCTTAAGGCAATAATTTTGGTCAAATGTCCGTCTATTTATATATTTTTTAAATGATGATCAGAGCTGAACACAAACCCCCAGGAACAGCACACAGCCGGCAGGAAAGACGGGGATTGATGGTATCAGAGATAGATGGGAGGCTTTGAAGCTTGGGAAATCGGTGAGGGAAGGTGAAGGCACCCAGGAGAAATCAGCCAGGCTAGGCTGAGGACACTGAGCAGCAGGAACAGCTTTAGGCAGAGCTGAGCCATCAGCTCCCCATCCCTCTGCCAGCGAGGCACATCCCTATCTTCTGCACCATGGAAAACCTGGGACAGGCATGGCTGGCAGTCAGGGGAGATGGACATCCTCCGGCTGGACTGTCCTAAAGGCCCTGGGGGCTCTCAGACCTCAAAATAACAATGAGGGGTTTCATGGAATGTTGGGATTCGTGGAATGCTGAACGCAGGAAACCTAAGTGGCCCAGGCCTCTCCTCTGGAGGCCACTGGAGGTGGGCACAGGTCTCCGGGGGGGCCCTGGAGCCCCTACGTGGGCGGTGGGTGAGCAGCAAAGCCCCATCCCAGCGTTCCAGCTGCAGCGAGGAGGGGGGCGGGGGTGGGAGTGGGGGTTTCTTATTAACTTCTGGGAACTGCGGCTCTTCTCCCCATCAGGGATGTTATTTATGTGCACGAGATGGCGGCTGATTATGAGAAACATATTGATTGAGGTTTCGCAGCTACTGAACACAGTAGATCTGTATCAGTTACACCACAGCCCGAACCTGTATCAATGTGTTTCTCATAATCAGCTGGCATCTCATTAACATAACGAGCTGTCTTCTCCCATTTGGGAGAGCGGCTCCGTGCCTGTTGACTGCGCGTTACCCACACGCGGGTCCCGCATTGGAACAGCCTCTCCGCAGGTCTGAATCCCCGGCAAGGAGGGGGTAGTAAGACATCACTTGTTACATAGTTGTTAGACCTCGGTAAATATGTTTCTAATCAGCAATTAGTACCTAATTAACGTGCTGAAAATATAATTTTCAATCTAAATGAAGCTTTTATGGGAAATCTGAAAGGAGAGGTGGCAAGATGCAACAAGTGATGCTCGAGAGACGGGTTGAAATCAAACTGATGTGTTTGGGAGAATCCTCACCCTATGCTCGGGACGAATTATTGATCTCCTATCGACGAGGTCCAGGAGGATGTGGCTGGCTGGGAATTGTTCCCACAACAGCAGATCAAACCTGGCCGAGCAGCCCCTGCACCCCCACTGAGCTTTAGGAATGAAGGTGGGGCAGCCCGGGGGCTCAGCCTTGCGCGACCCCCAGGATGTCCCTGTCCTTCCCACATTCCCATGTGCTCCATCTCCAGGGCAGGGACCAGGTGTCTGCCACTGGCAGCACGGTTTGGTTGGGCTTCATTCCCATGTTTCCTTCCCGTGGTCAATGCCCCTCTGCTCTCCTTTGCCTCTTTCCCTGCTGGCAGACACAGCCCAGCCTGGCATCGCTGCCTTCCCAGAGGTGTCGGGATTCCAGCCCTAATCTCAGTGCCGTGTGTTTGTCCTTTCATTTCTCAAGTGGTTCGAGGGACTCTTGGCTCGGCAGCCGGATCGTTAACGCAGAGCAAACACCAGGATGTTTAGGTCCTTTTCAGCTAATCACCATTGATCGGCCTGACCTTTCTGTCCCCTCCCTAATCCCAAATAGGGCTGGGCAGCGCATTAAAGCCACCTCCGAGGGAAGGTGTCAGAGGAGATAAACACTCACTGACAGGCTGTCGGCTGTGCCTGGGGCTGTTCATCCCGGCACCCTCATTCCATGGAGTCTGAGCTGGAGTTGTTCATTCCGGCACCCTCGTCCCAAGAAAGCTGAGCTGTGCCAGCTGGGAGCAGAGATGCTGCCACCTGGGATGCCAAACAGGATCCTTCTCTTGCTGTGGAGGTGGCGGGTGCCAACCCAGGCAACCCTAGAGGAATTTCGGGACTGGAGAGTGTTAGATGGAGCTTGGCAAGTTTTATTTCCCCGGTACCAGATTTACTCAGAAATACACGAGGAGAGAAATAAACCCATTGTGAGTGTGAGTTAAATTCCAACAGTTCTTACCCCTCTGAAAGTGACAGAAATGTTCAAGTAACCAAAATGTTTTGAAACCCGTAAGGATTGGGGTTTTTTGTTTTGGTTTTGGTTTTGTTTTGTTTTTGTTTTTTCTCCATGTTAAATCACTGGTTTTATTTCAAATAAACGGCCCAGATTTTAGAGAGAAATGAGAGTAAAGTAATCTGAGCAGTAAGCAAAACCCAGGCTGTCATGTATGAAGCAGGCGGGGTGGGGGGGAGTGGAGGTGCTGGGCCTTGTTTCCCTGTGGTAAATGGATAAAAGAAGGACATGGATGAGCTGCGGGGCCTGGGGTGGGCAGGGAGCACGGCCCCAGGCAGGGTCCTGCACCAGAGATGCCCATCCTGAGCTGCCTGGGGCACTGCTGGCACCGGGGCTGTCGGGGAGTTCCACAGCACCCACAGGAGCTGAGGGACGAGGTCCTTGCTCCAAACTCACCCCTGACGTTTCCCATGGAGGTCTGATGAGGAGGTGGCATAATGACCTTAATTAATTGACCTAATTACCAGCTGGTAGAAGCTGGCTCCCAGTGCAGCAGGGCTCTCAGGGTAGTCAACATAAGCTCCAATAAGAGGGATTGGGATGGTGTGAGCAGGCATTGGGATGCTGATTTTCCCCATGGCCATCTTGGCCCTAACACAAGTGAGAGGCAGCTCCTGCTCTACCCTGCTGGGGTTTGGTCCCACTGTCTGGGTGCAAGGGGAGGTCTGTCAGACCCCAGGGGTGACCTGAACCTGAGCTACCAAAGCTTGGGTCCTGCTGTGTCCCTGCTGGGTGGCTCTGCCCAGGCACCCATGTGCCTGTCACCTCTGGCAGAGCCCCTGCCCAGCTCTGCCTGCTCCCCAGCCTGCCCTTCTCCTCCACACCCCGGCACCTGCAGCCCATCTGCAGGGCCCTGCCTGAGGGAAAGGCTTTTTTTGGTTTATGCAGATTTTTTATGCATTTTCTTTTCCAACACGCTCCCCACGTGGTTTTCCCCCCTTTTCAGCTCCGAGATGGTGACAGCAATCTGTTCTGCCAGTGCTGCACAGCCCCTGTCAGTGGGTGAGGCTGGAATGAGTGACTGGAGTGGGTGGGATGTGCCAGGAGTGGATGCTGGTGCCCAGCTTCCCTGGAGCACAGGGACAGCTGCTCCCGAGACCAGAGGCTGCAGAATGAGTTTTCTTTTTCTTGTCTCTGAGCCTGGTCTCTGATGGACTCATCTCTCATTTTGCCACTTCCCAAGCAGCAATTTGCTCGGATGCTGCTTTAGCCATCAGGAGGCTGAGGTTTGTCCCATGGAGCTGTTGTTGGCTCCTGCCATGGAGCAGGTGGTGCTGGGATGGTGTCGGACGAGCTGCCTTGGGGAAAGGGCTTTTCCCACCTCTGAGTCCTGTCAGTGCTGTTGAGCTCTCTTTGCTTCCCCCATCACCAGTGCAATTTGCTTGAATTCCTCCAGGGTGGGAATATTACAGAATATCACAGAATCATTTAGGTTGAAAAAGACCTCGAAGATCATCGAGTCCAACAGTTGCCAGGCTGGGCTGGATGGGACCCTGCAGTATCATGGAATCATAAAAGTTGGAATAGAGATCTGAGATCATCAGTTCCAACCAGCAAACCAGCACCACCACCACGTTCTCCACTAAACCATGTCCTCAAGTGCCAAGAAGATCAGGGGTGAAGGACTGAGTTTTGCTGATTTTGGTGGCATGGGCTGAGCCAACATCCACCTCCTCTGCAGCTCTGTGATCCTAAAGGTAAAATAACCCTCCATCAGAAGGAGAAATTCCTGAAATGATGAAAGCATCCAAAGGAGAGATTTTAATGGAATGTATCAGATGGCTCCTTTGGAGCTGGAGCATGTGGGGTGTGACCCAGCCATCGACACACAATCCACGATAAACAAACAGCAATTACTCTAACTCCATAAAAGCAGCCTGTGAGAGCCATATAAGGCATCAGGAAACACCAGCAGAGCAGCTATTGCAGTGCATGGGCAGAGCTGAGTGTGGCTGTCTCTGTGCATCCCTCTGGGAAGCGTGGCCCTGGCTGGGGATGGTGCTGGATGGGTGCAGGGACTGCGAGAGTGAGGTGGCATTTGGGGCCAAGCTGGACTGGGGAAACCAGCCAGGCTGAAGTGTCCCATGGTCTCCCAAGCCAAAATACCATTGGGACCACAGGAGCAACAAACTGGTGCCTGGAGGTTCTGCCTGAACTCTGGTGAGGTGGGTGATCCGTGTCCAGCTCCCTGTGGATGCTCCCCAGTCCCCGCTCTGCATCCAGAGCCGCCTCCTTCCCCCCACCAAGCTTCTCCTCTCCAGCAAGCCCCAGTTTTCATTATTGTACAGCCAAATTCCATGTTGGGAGTAAATAAGTAAATAAGCAGGGACAGCTTTGCGCATCGATCCGGAGCTTTCTGCCGGCAGAATTAACTGGAGGGGAATTTTTATCAGATTTTAATAACTGGTGAGAGCTGCCTGGTGTGTCCTCTGCGAAAGGCGCCTGTGAGACCAGCTGGAGAAAAAAACATCCACAGCAGATGTGTCTTTCCCTTTCCAGATCTGTCCTCCAGGGTTTTGTTTCCTTGCCCTTCTCTGGGAAGGAAGAGGCTTCAGCCTGCCTGTTTCACCCCATCATCCCTGGCTGAGCACCAGGGACGTGTCCCTGGGGGCGTGTGCTCAGTCTCTCAGGGACACTGAGCACCTCTCCCACGGTTTGGCAAAGCTGTTGGCATTTTGGGATTGGGTTTTGTATATTTTTCCTCTTTTTTTTGATGGTTCACTGACCACCTGCACCTGGACTAGAGGTGTCTCCTTGGCGCAGCACTCAGGGATGTTTGCCAGGGCACAGCGTCAGGAATGGGGTATGTCCGGCCACTCATCTTCCCCGTGCACCTTTCCAGCTTCTGGCAGCCTCCAAATCCAGGGATTTCCCGAGCTGGGGGTTTTGTCTGGGTCATTGTTTGTAGGAACCCTTCTCACCCACTGTCCCTTTGCTCTGGCCGCCGTGGTGGTGGCCTTGTCCTTGTGCTATGGCACATCTGGGCTCCTGAGATAAAAGACTTCCTCTGATTTGATTTAAATCCTCTGCTGCGTCACTTTATTGGATGTCCTGGAGGGGGTTTGTGTTCTGAGACAATGGGAATATTTTTTTCTAATCCACTTCGTCTCGATTGTCCACAGCTTTATTGAACTCTCTCATATTTCCTCCTCTCTTTCCTCTGCAGTCATCTCGCTCCTCCTGGAATAAACTGCTCTGTTCTCCTGGTCATTCTTCTCTCCTTTCATTACTTCCAGCATTTTTATAAGCCTCCTTCACAAATCCCTGGCACTTGAGTGTCCCCCGCCTCCTCACCTGGGCTCCTGCCATCCCCTCACTCTCGGGGCTGGACCTTCCCTGCAATCCCTGTCCAAGCCCTGAGCTGCCTCCTCTCCCAGCAGGGACCTTGCTGCCCTCCTCTGTTTCCTGCTGCTCAAGCCTGGAAGGCTCCCTGCTGTTCCCACTAAATTGCCTCTTACTCCACAGGTGACCAAAAATCTGTGACACTGGGAAACTCTTTGGAAATAACCTGTAAATATTTTATTTTCCCAGGGATGATGATAAGAAATGGAACGGGAAAGAAACTCCTCCCCAACAACGGGGGATGCCCTCCTTGAGACTGTCACTCCCCCTCACCACTCCCTGCCCCAGCAGGCTGGGAATGTCCCAGGGGTTGGTTGGTGGTGCTCAGGACGCTGGTCCAGCGCCCATCCCAATGTCACCGCGATTCTCTGTCGCCGTGGCAACTTCCAGCATCAGAGATGCCTGTTCTGCTGAGATGAAGGGAGTGAAGCAGAGAGCAGGGAAGTGGCAGAGAACACGTGGAGCTGGCAAAGAGCAGGATCTCAGCACCATATTCCACCCCAAAACAAGGAAAATGGGGACAAAAGGAGAGGAATGGGGGCAAGGAGGGCAGGGGGAGGATTTATTGCACCTCCACAGGGCTCAAGCAGCACCAGGACTGAATCTCTGGGCTTCAAGAGCTGAAAACAAAGGGTGGGAGGAAGAGGAACTCGTGTCTTGATAAACACAAGGTTGAAGAGGTGATAGGTCGAGGGATTTGGGCTCCAAGAACTTTCTCAAACCATAAATTTTCAAAGCAGTGCTGAGGCCAGGAAACCTGAGCTGGCTTTCGGAGATATATTATCTCAGGAGCAGACAGGGTCAGTTTTGGCCTCCTCCTTGAATCCCACCTTGGCTTCATTTTGTCCACAGCCTGTGCTTTCCCACATGGGAACTGGGTGGGTTTGGGGCACAGCTGGGCTGTGGCTCTGGTGCCTGGCTCAGCCCAGGGAGGGCAGGGCATGGAGGGATGCTCCCCCTGAAGGTCTAGTCCAGCCTCTGCCTTCTTGGGGCAGTGGTTTCTAAACCGCTTTTTTCCTGGTGTTCCTTAAGCCAGGAGAGGAGGCTGTGGTCATCCAACTTGCACAATGAGCCCTTAAAGCTGCCTGGGAGGTTTGAACTGGAATGTGGTGGGATGTCACTGGGAAGAGATGCTCTAGCTGAGTCTGAAGGCCCAGAGATGTGTTAGGATCCTGCAATACCAGGTGCTGGCTGATCCCATCTCTGTCCAGCTGGGCACAGCCCAGCCAAGAGGGCTCTGGGATTGGGCAGAGAAGAGACCCCAAAGGGATTTTGTCTCTCCTGGTCAGATCTGGGTGGTGGCCCCAGGGCAGGACGTGCTGCTTCACCCAGAGAGCAGGAAAACCAACACCAACTCAATGTTTGGAATAGAATCATAGAATCGTGGTTTGGGTTGGAAGGGACCTTCAAGCCCATCCAGTGCCAACCTCTGCCATGGGCAAGGACACCTTCCACTGGCCCAGGTTGCTCCAAGCCCTGTCCAACCTGACCTTGGACACTTGCAGGGATGGGGCAGCTTCTCTGGGCAACCTGTGCCAGGGCCTCACCACCCTCACAATAAAAATGTGAGTCCATGGGATTTCTCAGGGATCAGGGGGCAACATGACCCTCTTCCAGTCCATCCCAACACTTCCAGCCCCAGCATTATCCCCACTGCCTTCCTCAAAGCTGCTGGTGATTTCAGGGGTGGTGGCAGGGGAAGGTGACAGTGAGGAGACAGTGAGTGCTGTTCCCGTGTCCAGCAGCAACTAAACCACTTGCTGTGAACAAATTGTGGCAGCTCCATGTGCAGGAATGCTGTTCCTCCATCCAGGCATGCTCCTGGTGCCAGGGCCATGGCTGGTGGATGTGGGCTGGGCTGGGGAAAGCTCCTCTTGGCTCTGCACTTGCCCTGTGTGTGAAGCCTGGCTGGACTGCTCTGCTCAGAAGTGGTTTGAGCTGTCACCGCTGCCCCAAATGCTCCAGTCCCTCCTGCTCCAGACCCTCCTGCTCCAGTCCTGCCCAGCAGAGCCGCTGCTGGAGCTGCCCTGGGCAGGGTGGGACTGGAGCTCAGGGCAGGGGGTTGTGTCCAGGAGAGCCACTTGGAGGGAGAGGAGGTTTTCCTTTCTGCCTGGGAATGTGAGCTCAGGGAGGGAGCTGCATTCCAGCAGTGGGAGCCTTGCTGGGAACCAGCAGCACCGGGGTTTATCATCCGTTCTCTGACTCCTGGTGCCCGAAGGGAGGGAGCTGCTCTGGCTCATCGGCCACAGTGACGGTCTGGAGGAGCTGGACAGGGCACCCACAGCTGCTCACGGGCTGAGCACTGCCAAAACTCAGAGCAACTCCGGTGGAAACGTCCCCTCCATGTTCCTACAGCTTTTCCCCTGCCTTTCGTGTCCCTTTTTGCATTCCATTTCTGAGGCAGCGATTCCCTGGCAGGAGCACACACAGAAACAGCTCATAGCAAATGGAATCTGGCCCAAGAGCTGGTTATTGAAATTATTTGATGAATAATTTAGGATAACAATTAAAGTCAAAAAATTCACAAATAGCTCATGAGCAATTCATGAACCGGAAGAGAGGCTAAAGTTGGGCTGATAAAGGGCTTTGCTGCCCATTAGTCACAGACGCCTGGCCCTGGGCCCGGGGGTGGGAGGAGGGAGGCCTGTGGCTGCACCCACGTGGTCCCCAGCACCCACTCAGCACCCCCAGAGCCCCCAGCACCACTCAACTGCAGGGCCACCCTGCTCAGAGAGCACAGAAGTGTGGGCACAGGGGACTCTGGGAAGAGGGAGAGCAGCAGAGCTCACTGGGAACTGTGTCTTTGCTCTCCCAAAACTATCTGTGGGCTTGCCAAGCCTGGCTCCAGCCTGGCAGGAGAGCCCTGGGGGCACACACAGCACCTCTGGTGGGTGAAGGTGCTTGACCCAGCACTGGAGGGTCTTGTTTGGGTCCTTCTGACCAAAGGACACATCCCACCGAGCTGGGGAGACCCCAAAACTGAGTGTAGGTGTCAGCTGGAAGAAGAGCTCCCTGGAGCAGGGTGATGTGGCCGTGGCATTCCGGTCCTCACCCGTCCTGGGATGCTTCAGTGAGGGCATCCCCCCTCCCTGCCCCTCCTGCTGCCTCCCGGGCCCCCAACTGCAAACACAGGAACAGGATTCAGGTTTATTTGAGCTGCAATGAGCTGTTTCCCGGCTGCTGAAGTGACCCCTTCTCCCTCTCCCCAACTCCCTGTTCTCCTCAGATCAAACAAAACGCTTTGCTCAAAATGAAACAAAATGTTTCTATTCCCCTTTGGGTCATTTCCAGCCAGAAAGTGGAGGAGCAGTGAAGAAGGAGCCTGATTAAGAGGTTCAGAGTTCTTCCTTGCTGCTTTTTCCAGGGGGGTTGTGTCTCCTTGCCAGGGCTGAGGCAGGAACTGGGTCCCAGGGGTGAGGGAAGGGGTGAGCTCTGCCCAGCCCACCCCGCTGCAAACCTCCCACTGAGGTGCCACAGCTCATCTCCCCATGGGGGTCTCTCATCTCTGGATGATGTGGGGTGTCCAGAGAATCCTGGGGCAGATCCCACCTTAGGGACATTTCTCTTGTGTCTGCTGCACTGGAGGTGCCTGTTTGGGGGCAGTTTTGCTACAGAATCCCCCAATAAGGAGGAAGTTACAGAGCAGAGCCATGCACAAGCAGATCCCTGCCTGATGTCCCAACAAGGGAGGAAGAAGAGGGAGAGGAAGGGCAATTCCTGGGAGCAGGGGAGGCACAGCAGTGAGTGACCATCAATGCACCCCCTGACAGTCGTGTCCCCCACAGCCCTGGGGACTGTCCCAGCACAGGGAGGGGCTCAAGGCCATCCCTTCTCCCCCAGCACAGGTACCAGTGTCCTGCCCTGCCCTCAGTGCCCCCCTGCACCCCCAGCCCCGGGACTGGGACCTGGCACTGCAGAAGGAGCTGATGCTGCTGTGCCTCAGTTTCCCCAGCTGTGACCTGTGGGTGGGGACACCCTGGTGTGCAGGTGGCATCACCAACAGAGTCTGTGTTTGGCAGAAAGCCTGAAATGGGAATGTCTTCTGGGAATATGCTGATAGCTGATGTTTTAATAGGACATTTTCAGAGCTATTTAGGTTGGAAATACAAGATTTGGATTCATCTTTCCCAGCTTTCTCTGTTGGTGTCTCACCCTTTTCAAGGTAAGGAGCAGAAACCTTTGCTGAGCATTTTATTTTCCAAACTATTTCAAGTCTTTTTATCCTGATATGAGATTAAAAAAGAAAATTCAACAAAGAAAAATAGGAAATGTTGGAATTTCCCAGTGAAGAGAAGCCCCATTTCCATCCCAACATCCCTCCCTGGCATTCAGAGAGCACCATTCCATGCACTGAAGGTGCTGAGCCTGGCAAGGAGGAGGGTGCCCAGCTGGAAATGCCTCTGGAGGAGACCAGAGCATTTTCCCTGGGTCATTTCCCACTTTTATGGAACCACATTTTGCACTGTGGGAAAATGATGAGATTCAGATGGTGATGGCCAAGAACCACCAACTTGTGGTGCCTCTTTGGTGGCACAGAAATGGGGTTTGGGAGGCTGGGGGGGGTCAGCTCTTCTCCCACATCCCACACCCTCCCTGACCTGGACATTGCCCACGGTGTCCCCACCACCAGCTCAGTGCTGGGCAGAGGGGCCAGGCACAGCTGGAACATTCCAGGCACTGCCAGCTGAGGCTTTATGGAGATTTATGGTAAAATATTCTTGCGTCTTCACGTTTATTTTTATTGATTTGCAAATGCAAACCTTTGTTCTGCGCAGTCCCTGTGCCTGACAGTGTCGCAGGAACGTCACACTTAACATTTTAATATCTTTTTCCTCCTCTGTCCCCACCCCCACTGCAAACCCTTCCCACCCTTCCTGCAGGCAGCTCAGCCTGGCTCTAGAGAAATGGGAGACTGTCCCAGTCCCCTGCATCCATCCCCATCCCCTACATCCCCATCCCCATCCCCTTCATCCCCTGCATCCCCTGCATCCCCAGCCCCTGAATCCCCATTCCCTGCATCCATCTCCAGCCCCTGCATTCCCAACACTGCTCCCCCAAGCCTTGTCCCTTCCCAGACCCCTCCTCCAGACCATCACCCCCGTGCCTCTTCATGCGGGGGGTTGAGGACAGATGGGAATGGGAGAGAGAGCAGAATTCCCTCCCCTTCCCTCTCCTTGCTCCCGGCTCAGCCTCTTTCCGCCTGTCGCTGTAACTGGATGCATTTACAGGAATTGCAGGAATTGCCATTCAGCACGAGGCCTGTCAGAAAGCTGAGGCTCCACTTCCAATATATATTTACAGCTCCCAGTACATATTTACGTGCCTTTTGGGTTTTGTCTGGGGGATGTGGGGACAGTGACAGGAAATGCCAAGCACTGACATGTCCTGATAGAAAATAGCTCTGTCCTGCTCCAGAGGAGCACATGCATTTTCCAAGGGGACATGGAATTGCAGGGACCTGAGGCGCTGCTCTGCTGGGTGCTTAGAGATTTAAAATGAAAGGATTTAAATCCTGAATGAGGAATTCCCAGAGATGTTTTTATCCACCCAGACAAGTCCTTGCAGTGGTCAGAGTTGGCTGTACTTTGGCACCGTTTATGGCGAGGGAAAGAGGAATGTCTGCCAAGGAGGGGCAGGGCAGGAGAGCCTTTCTGATCCTGTGATGCCCATTAATTGTCTCATTTCTGAGCCATCCCTGACACCTGCACGGGATGCTGGGGCCCCTCTCTCCATACAGGTCACAGGAGAGCAGCAGCTCATCCCATGGGATGGAGCCTCTGCAGCCCCCACTGGGCTGGGACAGGCAAACAGAACCAGGGGCTTCTCCTTCCCCATTATCCAAAATCCAGCCTTATCCTACTGCTGCTCCCTGGGGCTTAACTATCTCTGCAGCTCTCCTGACGGAGACCTGATCCTTTGGAGAGCCCAGACACGAGGGGCCGTGGGAGCAGCCTGCAGGAGATCTCGGAGACAACCAGGTAACGGGATATTCTGAAGAACTGGAGTAGTTTATGACCCTTAATAACATTTGCAGCTACTGAACATTGTCCAGTTGCACAGGAACAGCCAGACCTGGCCCTGCGGGGCTGAGGTTGAGAGGGAACCCTCTTACTCCCCTGACTGAACTCCTCCTTGGAAAAGGGAGTTCCTGGGACACGGCACACACGGCAGGAACCAGAGGATGGTGCTGGCACCCTGGGCTGTCTGTGCCCCGTGGGGAGGAAGGCTGCTCAGCCCCCGGGTCTTCCTCACACCTCACAGGGGAGGGGGCCAGGGGTGCTTTGCAGTCCCAGTCAGCTGCTGCCAGCGGAATTCAAGCCCTTCCCTCGGCTCGTGCTGTCAGCCCCCTGTCCGTCGGCACACACGGATCTGTCCCTGTACACACACACCCCGTCCATCACCCCGGCGTCCCAGTGACCTGCAGCAGCCCCGTACAAACACTGCAGATCCTGTGTAAACAGAGGTTACATATATTTTCCTCATTTATTCGTCGCCGACAGAAGAGCGGCCTCTTTCACCAGGAAAAATAAACCAACACAATGGCAATCCCGGGTTCAGCAAGTGTTCCCTCAGATTTTAACCATGTTCAGCGAGGTGGTTGTAAACAGACTGACAGCACGCCGCCAACCTTGGAAATTCCTTGCAGCCAGTTTCCTGTCTCAAATTCACACCATCGCTTTTCCACCAGGGCCTTAAATTAATGCCCGGCTGGGGTGCGTAATTACCAGCTCCCTAATGGGCCAAAACATCCTGAAGGGCTGAAGTTTCCTTTTTGATTTGTGGCTCCGAGTCAGAGTTGTAATTACCAAATTGATTTTAAATGCAGGCTCCGTTGACAGACTATTGGCAAACGGCATCTCCGAGTCCTCAGCCATTCATAAAAAAAAAGAGGAAGCCCTTGATGGATATACCTTGATCTGCAGCTGCTGTTTATTTAATACAATTTATGGGCAATGGTTTTAGGTTTTATCAGGAGCTGCAGCTCTGGAATCGCTGCCTTGGCAGGAGAGGTTGAGCTGAGAAGTTGGGTCAGAGCCGTGAGCTGCCGGAATCGCTTTTTCACATGATGACCCCTCTCCTTGGCTCGGCTCAGGGATCCTCCCTCGCCCACTCTGCTCCACAGCTGGGATGCTCCATGTGGTGGGAGGGGGCTCTGGAGCTGCCTCACCACATCAGGCAGATGAGCAGCTTCCAAAACCCACATGACCTCTGGGGCCGTGCGTTTTCGGGTGCTGATGCAGCGCTGGCGGGGGCCCAAACATCCATCAGTGCCGGCTCCCCCCACGAGTGATCCCACCCCTGTGCCTGGCACCCACGGCTTCCCGCTGGGAGAGGGGCCAACCTGTGCCTCCCCCACACCTTGGCTGGACCACGACTCCCCTCGCCCAGGTGGGGCAGGGAAGCCTTGGCTCTTCCCTCCCAGTCCCGCTCCTGGGTGCAGAGTCTGCCTGGATTTCCAGCACCCGGCACAACGGGGCCCTGACCTCCCGAGGAGGTTTCTTGGGGTGATCTTCCCCCTCTGATGGGGTTTGCTGCTCTAGTGCCATCTTCCTCTGTGTGGTCCTACAGCCACTGGCAGGAGGAACTGGAACCTTCCAGGTTTGGAAGGAGAACCCCCAAGGCAGGATGGGAGGGGTGGGTACAGGCAGAACACCCTGCAGGGAGAGCCTCAGAGGAGGTAAAAGGGACTGATGTCCCTTGAGCATCACTGTCACCTGCTCTACTCTGTGAGGGAGGTGTCTGGCAGACAGCTGTGGGGTTCCACAGGAGAACAGTCACAGCATTGTGAGCTTCCCAGTCCATGCTATTAAGTGGGGTGCTGGCATGGCCTCCCCTCCTTTTCAGTATGAAGACTCCATTCACTCTTCCATCCATCCATCCATCCATCCATCCCTCTGCCCAACCCTCCATCCTGCCATGGTGCTCTGCAGTGACTCTGAGGTCCTCAACCCTTTGGAACAGCTCTGTAGCATCAGAGTCATTCAGATGGAGTCCATGAGAGGCATTTGCTCCCTCCATTTAGCCCCACTGTCCAAGGAGGAGGTATTTCCTGGGATCCTGACACCTTTCTACGCTGGCTCCATTTTTTATTCCTGAAACACTGGTTTCCCACCTGCAGAAGGGCTGACAGGGTTTATCTTGCCTTCAGTCAGTGCTGGAAGCTGCTGATTAAAGCAGAAAATATGATGGCTCTTAAAACTTCAGGTGCATCCCAGCCCCAGGCTGCTCCTCCCTCTCCTGGGAGATGGATGGCTCTGGGTGCATCCCGCTGGCCGGAGCAGCCCCTGTCCCAGGTCAGTCACAGACAGAGCTGAGTGGCTCCAGCCTGAGCAGGGGGACACTCAGTGGGGAATGAGCTGCCCTGAGAACAGAGGGAGCCCAGTGGGAAGGAGTGAAGGGATAACGGGACAGTGGCAGTGTTTTGGGAGGGGAGGAAGGATGAAAGTGTGGGGGAAATGTCAGATGAGTGCAGGAGGAGCTCAGGGACATGGAATCCACAAGCAGTGGGATGTCAGGTGTGTGCAGTGCTGTCCTGGGCAGGAGGAGCTCAGGGACAGGGAATGGGCAGGAGCCCTAGAGGAAGAGGAGGCAGGGCAGGCAGGGAGTAGTCAGGTGAGGCAAAACAAGGTAGTATCCAGGTGAGATCTTGGAAGTCTGTGTCCTGTTCTGACTTTTCCATGGCCTGGGACATCCCTGCTGGTGTCTCCAGTAAGACAGCCCTACCAGAATTCCCAGAGCAGAGCAGGGGCAGCGGGGAGGCAGAGGTGTCACCGGGGTCAGAAGGGCCCTGAGGAAGGTGTGGGAGAGGCTCCCTGAGAGGAGACAGGTTTTGGCTGCCCCCATGGAAAAATACCTGGTCTGTTTTGTTTCCTAGATATGTGATGAAGGATAAGGATTTAGGAGAGAGGGAGGGAGAGCTGCAGTTAATCCACTGATTAACCTGAGGAGAGATAGGCCAGTGCTCAGTCAAAGCAGAAGGGCAGGAGAGGGAAGTCAGAACCACCAGCCCAACGTGAGCAGGACACAGGGACAGCTCAGCCCCGGCAAGGTGGGAATGCAGGGGTGGAGACCATGGGGAGCCAAAGGGCAAGGTCAGGAACACCACGGGAAGGCAGAGGAGCAGGAGCAGCATGAGAGAGCAGAGACAAAAAGGAGAGCAGGGTGTGAGTTCCTGGAGGGAAATAACAGGGATGAAGAATTTTTCCCTAATATCCAACCTGAATCTCCTCTGGCACAACTTGAGGCCATTTCCTCTTTTCCTATCACTTGTTACCCAGTGTCTGGACAGAGAAAAAAGAACATGTAAAGAGCCCACCCTACACCAGTTCATCCTCCCTGTGGCTAAAGCTCTTCTCCTGTTGCTGGTTCATTTGTGACACGGTGGTGTCCATGTGCCAGCCATGTACCCGAGGGGCTCCTGGGGCCGTGGGGGTTTGTGGGGTGGATCCCTTCCCTCCCTGCCCCGTGTGGGAGCTGCTGTGTGTCTCCCGTGTGTCCTCATGCGTGGTTCTGCTTTGGGAACTGTCACTGCCGTGCATTTCCCACCGGGCAGGGCAGGAACACTCCCCCTGTCCCCCGTGGCAGCGGGTCATGCTTTGCATTAGCTCGGCCAAATTACAGCTTCAAAGCTCTCAGGTTCAGCAGGGGCTCCTGCCCCCCACCCCTAGCACAGGGTGTGCGGGGCTGAAAGGGTCCTCAGTTCCTTGGGCCGCTCAGGAGGGGGGGAACCGCTTCCCATCTGGAACCGTGTGGGGTTTTTGCGTTTGAGATATTTAACCTGACTTTAATTTGAGGCGAAACGTCTGATATTTCTGATAGTAATACCATGGCAGGGGGGCGGGCCGAGGGCTCTCCCTTCCCTCGCTCCAGCCGGTCCCTGTTAGCAATTCCTGGCACGGGAGCGCTCGGCAGACAGTCCTGGAGAGCCGGATCACATCCGGGAGCTCCAGCAGCTCTGGAGTGGGGCAGAGTGAGTGGGTGTCCAGGAGAAACCCAATCGTTCCCAACTCATTTTCCTCCTGGCCCCCATCCATCCATCCATCCATCCATCCCGGGGCAGTGTGTGCCTCCAAGCCCCCCCCAGGCAGGGTGGGCTCTGCCTGGCTCGAGCCTGGCAAAGCCTCCCAGTGCCTGTTTTCCCCTTTTTTTGAAATGCCAGCGAGTGCCTCATCAATCCACTGTGTAAATCAGGAGAAAATGAGGCATTTGCCATTTCTACCTCATTGGGTTCATTAAAAGGCGATGGTGTTTGTGCTGTGCACATGATTTACCTCACTGCTCAAGATAAACACGGGAGCCAGATCCGAGATGCTGGGAGAGGCTGCACAGGGACTCCCAGGTGGACTTCTTTAATCCAGCATTAGGGCAGAAAGAGCTGGAAAACTGCCTTTGGAGCTCCCTCAGCAAGGGCTGCTGATCCCATCCCTGCCGTGGGGACCACCTTGGTCCAGCTTGGAGCTGAGCTTCAGCCTCCCAAGGGTTAAACAACAGTAGCTGGGAATATAATTGCAAAAGCTGGAATTAAAGCTGCCCTGCAGCCCGGCCCCTTCTTTAAACTTCAATGATGTCTTTTAAGAAAATGTTACTTAAAGGAACATTATATTATCGCAAATCAGATTTCCTGGCTGGGCCAGACATGGCCAATGAGTCAGTAATTTCGGTGCAGATCCTGAGATAAGGAGCGACCTTTCCCCCGATGCTCTGCAGCAGGGTTTGGATGTCACAGGGACTGAGGAAATCTCCCTCTTTCCACAGAGGGACCAGACCAGCTGGGGATGGGAGGGAGGTTTGGCCATCCCAGGACACAGGATATGGATCTGACACAGTGACCTGGGGATGTTATGTGGGCGATGGAGGAGGTGGGGACAGCAGGTCAGGACCAGACACTCACACCAAAGCCTGGGATGGAGTTCCAGGGGCTGGGAAAAGCCTCCAGCCTGCAAAGCAGGAGTTCATAGAGCTGCTTCCTGGCTCAGGCATTAAAAGCGAGCTGGTTTGCCATAATCTGTATTAGATTTAAACGGTGCAATAAATGTTTCAGTTTATTGATGCCAGACTGCAGCCAATTCCAGCTGAAGTCACCACTGGATTAGTGCATGATGAGAGACCCAATGGCTTGGGGAGGGAGCTGGGGGTGGGGAGAGGTCAGAGCATGAACCAGCATCCTGCTCCTGGGCTGGAAAGCCTTTCCTGAGGAGAAATCTGGCCCAGAAAAATAACACTGGTGAGGGTGTTTCAGTCCCATCCCAGGAGAAGAGTGGCTATGTCCTGGGAGAAGGGTAGATGTGCCCTGGGATAAGGATGGCCACATCACAGGAGAAAGATGTCCAGCTATGTCCCTCTCCCTTGGCTGCACCCTGAGGGTTCCAGGGGGTAGGAATGGGGCAGGAGAGGAGTGCTGGGCTCTGCGTCTCTACCAGCTGGTTACTTCATGGTTGTGTAGGACCCCTCGGCAATTTGGCTTTGCAGCACAAAATCCAGAGCACCAGAGTGGATTTCTGCCCCTCCCTGTCTGTCCATCACCCTTTCCAGCTGTGCTCTGTCCTGTCCCATCCCTCCCCGCCGTTGCCTTGGGCTCCGTTCCCCTTTGTCCAGGCGGCACTGTCCCCTCACAGCTGCCAGGACCCGGCTCCTCTGGCCAGCAGATGTTCCTGGCACTGGGGAGGTCCGGGGCAGCTGCTGAGTCGGGACCACCCATCGGGGCTGGTGGGGCAGGGCTGGGCAGCTCTGCCCTGTGCTGCCTCCTCACTGCCAGGGACAGCCTGTGGTCACTGCGGGGCCGAGGAGCCACCACAGCATCGTGGCCACCCTCACCCCAAAGAACCCCAAACCCAACCCCTGTCCCTGCACAACAAAGGTGCAGCAGAGAAAAGCCTTGTTGCTGGAGGCAGATCCAACTCCTCTCTCCCTGGAGCAGCAGGGCCATGTCCTGGTGGGATGCTCAGGGTGTAAGCCCTCAATCCAAGCAGGAGGAGCATCCCAGTCAAACCCACAGCCCTGCCCGGCCCCGGGCACTCTGCAGGGCTCTGTGGTGGCTGCACAGCAGGCAGTGGGAGGTGTAAACCCAGAAGCCACATCTTGTGGGGCAAACCCCTCTCTGTCTGGGAGGAGTGCCAGGCTCATCACATCCCTGGGGAGCTTCCCCGCTCCCTGCAGAGCTGGACCTCAGATGCCCACAACACTGCTGAGCCTGGCAGGATGTCAGCTGGAATAGGACATTGGTGTTAAAGCCAGAAGGATGCAAAAAAAAAAAAAAAAAAAGTGCATTTCCAGGGCCCCTGCCATGGAAGGATTAGAGTAAAACCCATGGATTTCTCAATATTTTCCTGACCCAAAGTGCTGAGTTTGTTTTGCCATGATTTATGGATCCTGTTACTGGCTCCTTGTGAATAGCAAGACAGTCACTGGGGATTTGTTAAGCCACTCACAGGTCCCCAAACTCTCTCAGATTTTTGCATGAGTAATAATGTGCCTAAAAATTTGGAGGGGAAGGCAGGGGACTCGCTACTCCCTGTTCATTCCCCAGGGGCTGGGACGCTCCAGGAGGGCACAGCCCCGTGCTGGGAGCAGCAGGAGCCAAATCCCACACTCCACAAGAGCTTTTGCTCCCAGATATTCTATGTGTGGGAATAATTTGGATGAGACCCAGCTCAGGTAACACACCTTTCCCTTCTCCTGACGGTGCCTCACTCCATCATCTCCAGCAGATGCCCAGCTCCATCCACAGCTGATTTTCCACCACCTCCAGCTCCAGATAAACACCAAATAGCCCTACATTAAAATAACATTAAGAAACAATCCAAACCATCAGGGGAAGGAAATTCCTTGTGTTTTTTTCTTTTAATTCAGATGGAGCTTTTTTTGGTCCGAGTCCTGGCAAACAAACAGCTGAGATCAGTTCCCAATTAGGTGCTTTTGGCCGCTCGGAGCGGTGAGGAATGACCGAGCTGATTTCTCCGAGCTCATTTCCTCAAGCCCTTTGCACAAAATCTCTGGCAAACTTGGAGTCTGGAGCTGGGAGCTGACGTGCTGAATTTCTCTTTGCTGCCACAGCTGCCTGCCTGAGCCCCCCTCATCCCACACCCCATCCAGCACTTCCCGAGCCCTGGCAGCACCCCAAGGCTGGTCCCTCAGTCCACACCAGCCAGATCAGTGGGGCCTCAGGGCTGAGTGGGACCAGTCTGAGCATCAGAGACCCCCAAGGAAGGTCCCTCAGCTGCTGGGGGTGACTGGCAGCTGTGTTCCCCTTCATCAACAGGCTCCTCCTGCAGAGATGTTGGTGGCAAATAGTCACTTACTGGGTTTAAAGAGACTATTAAATTCTTCCATCCTCTGGGAAAAGCACATCTGACAGCATCCTCATTAAATCCTACCTGGGGCAAAAATAGCATCCCCCAGAGCAGCCCCGTCTCTGCAGTTTGTGTTCTTACTCCCAACCTGCTCCAGATTGCTTTTCAATATCTGTTGGAAGCAATTGCCTTCCTGGGATGGCTGGATCGACCTCCATGAGGAGCAATTGGGAAAGGAACCCAGGGAAGGTGCCTGGGAGAAGAGGATGGGAGGGCTGTGGCGGGTGCTCCCCCAGTGGTGGGGTGGGAGCTCTCCTGGGGGGGCTGGAGACCATCCCGCCGTGCCAGGGAGCTGTGGAAGCATATCACAAATTCCTATCGGGAAAACAGGCCAAGGAAAGGATGTAAAATAAATAATCCCTCTGGTCTGAGCGGCAGCAGAAGCAGCAGTAAAACCAAATGAACACCCCGAGCCAGGGCTGTGTCTGACAGGAACCCCGACCCTGCTCCCGCTCCCCGCTTTCATCTTCCCCAGGCTTCAGCACTGTTGTGGGCAGATGCCTTTGGATGTGATTTATTTGTTTGTCTTGGCATTCAAACAAGGAATCCTGAGCCCAGTAAAGCTGATCAAGAGCCCACTTCCGAGGTCTCGGGCCCTTCCAGCCGGCACACACGCTGCCCTGGGTGCTTCCAGGGGTTTTATTCTCCAGTCAGTGGGGGAGACGCATCCAACAGCCACATCCAACAGTTGATCCTCTTAAAACAATGCTCTTGGCTGGCCTGGAGCCTGAGGGTTGGACTCTGTTACTCTGACTGTCAGGGAAACGGGGCTGGATTCAGGCAGGGAAAGTGCCTGCATCCAAATCCACCCGTACAGCATCACGGGGAGGGGGGGCTTGTGAAATTCCCCTCAGATCCCACATCACTGGGGTGAAGTCCCTGCTCCCAGGGAGCCAGCCTGGAATCAAACCCCACCGAAAGCAGGGCTGGGGGCTGGCCCGGCGATGTTATCAGAGACAACTCCAGCAGCTTCTTGGGGCCGTTCCAAAAGTCTTTGTTTTTCCCAGCTTTTTGCTGTTGGATTGCAGAGGATGATTTAAAGCCAGAGCCAACTATCTACCAGAATGAAACAGTTTCACAAATTGCAAGGCCAAAGGGACCATTCGATTACTCAGCCCAGCCTCCTGCTCGAGACAGGCCAGCTCTGCGCTGTCTCATTAGTGCCTGAACGCTGCAACCGCTTCCTTCTGCTGGGAGCTCTTCCTCTCCCCACCCCACTTCCAGACACCGCAGTTCCCACTGTCAGCTGCATCCAAGACTGAGGAGAAACAAAGTCACCCTGAGCAAAAAGCATCTTTCAGCTCTGAGGCTCAGCAGAGCAGCCTCAGGACCTCGGACCCTGTGGGGGTTCCTTCCACCCCCCGTGTGTTCCTGGGGGATCACTGCAGTGCAGGTGTCTGAGGGGAATTTGGGCACGATGTGCTGAAGACAGACAGGAGGTTTACGTCCATGTAACCCTCGCTGGAGGGCAGGTTCATCATGAGTTCCATGTCATCCTTCGCCTGCTGGGCCAGCGCTCAGATGCCATTCCTGTTTGGAGAGCGTGGTTCCTTGTGTGTCCATGGTCCAGAGGGACAGAGTGGTGTCCTGCTATTCTTGGTGAGTCTGCTGCTCTGTGGAAACAGCTCTGAGCACAGCACAGGGGTCACCAGATATTCTCACATCTTCTGGCTCACAGGAGACAAAGGATTCAAGGCCAGGTTGGACAGGGCTTGGAATAACCTGACCTAGTGGAAAGTGTCCCTGCCTATGACAGGGGGTTGCAATGAGATGGACTTTACCAGTCCCTTCCATCCCAAACCATTCCATGATTTTATGGTGGAAGCCCATGGAGGCTCTCCTACAGTGACAGATAATTTGCCTTCCCACAACAGCAATGGGAACAGGCTCATCCCAGACTGCCCAAACATTCCTTTGCTGCCTGGCTCCTCCTGCTCAGCCCAGCCCCCCAAGCACAAACCTCACCACCTCCAGCTGATCCTTTCTGGAAGCCATGTCACGTCGTTGGGAAACGTGTATTTATTTCTCTTCCTCCCTCCGTAGTGTCCCCTCTCAGCTCCGGAACGTGACGCTGAATTTTCTGCCGAGACTGTGCCGCTGTGTTTGAACAGGTTTTTCTATTCCCCAATCACTCACCATCTCCACTGTGAGAGATTTATTGACTTTTATTTATTTATTTTGACTCAGTCATTTTTCATTTGGGACAGAGCCATGTGCTGAGTGAGGGCGGCCCGGGAAGGCCTCAGCATGAGGCACGGCCTGAAGCCTTTGAGCTGCTTTGTTTCCTTTGGTTTAATCTCTTGACTGCAGTAAACACGTTGGACAAAGCTCTGCTTGTTCAGGGATGGCTGGGGCTGGGCTTCAATGGGGTGGGAAGAGGGAGAGCAGGGAACTTCAGTGCTGGTGGCTCAGGCTCCTCTTCCACTGTCTCCAGAAACTGAGGAATCATGGAATCATAAAATGGTTTGGGTTGGAAGAGACCTTAAAGCCTATCCAGTTCCACCCTCTGCCATGGGCAGGGACACCTTCCACTGGGCCAGGTTGCTCCAAACTCCATCCAACCTGGCCTTGGACACTTCCAGGGATGGGGAGTCCACAGGCTCATCACAGCCTGGCGACGCTGAGACCCTGCTCCTCTTGTGGCTGTTCTGGTGCTGTTGGACAAGCTGAGGCTGCACACACCAGGAGTTCCTGCTCCCAAGCCATGCACTGGGGTCCTCATTCCCAGCCCAGATGGAAAACATGACTTTTGGCTCCTGGAGTTGCAGTAGCTCTCCTGGTTGGTTTCTCCAGCTCTAAGACATGTGTTTCCTTCTGTGCTGCAGTCCCACAGGCCAAGTATGCAGGTGTGGAGGTGTGGGAACGTCTCATGGGGGGCCAGTGGGTCTCACCAGGGCCAGGAGACTTCCCTGGCATTTGTTTATTAGGATCAGCTGGTTGGTGCATGGCCACAGAGTCAGAGCTGTGGCACCCCCTGCTCCAGCTCCCTGCAGTGCCAGCACCTCACCAGGGCCTCCAGCCAGACCTTCCCTCTGCCGTGGGCCAGAGAAGCTGGCACTGGGGGTCTTCCCAAGAGGTTGGCTGCTGGCAAGGGGGTCACACTGGAAGAGCCTCTTCCAGATGTGCACAGCTGTGTGCACACTGCAGCCACCCCTGTGCAGTGCCAGGCTGAGCTGGGCTCAGGGGTCCCCTCCAGGCAGTGTGTCACCTCTGTCAGGCTGTGGTGTCACCTCAGGACATGTGGTGGGGCTGTCAGTGCAGGAGCTGCTGTCGGCCAGAGGTCTCTGCCAAGGCAACCACGTCCCCAGGCGCCCCCCGGGGTCTCACCCTGCTGGGTTCCAAGTCCAGCAAGTGGGACTTGCAGTGTTTCCTTTGGCAGAGGAACCTCCAACCTAATTATCTCCCCTTACGTCAGCGCTGCCTGTGTAAGCTGAGATTTCCCGGACTCATTCTCACCCTGATGCTTCTGGGTTTGCCCTGCAGCTCTCCCTGCAGCAGGCACCTGCAGGCACCAGGCATCACCCCAGCAGGGTTGGAGGATTACCTGATCCCTGACCCTGCCATGGCGATCCTGCCATCCCTGTTCCAAGGCTGATGCTCAAAGCGAGCATTAATTCCAACAAAACCATGATTATACTGGGAAGCAGTGCCCTTGCTGGGGACCAGGAGTGGGAACATGGTGGTGCTGTTGCAGATGTTCCTCCAGGGCCTGGCCCAGTGCTGTGGAGCATCTCTGAGGGCCAGGTGCTGCACATCATCCCGGTGTCCCAGCAGTTGCAGAATCCATCCTCAGGTCCCTCCAGTCCTCTGCTGTATTATCCCATAGAACTTCCCAGCACACTGGGAAGGGAGTCCCTGTCCAGCCTCCTGCCACACACGGAAACACGAGTGAGAGATCAGAGCAACAAATGAGTCTGATTTTTTTTTCTCTCCTTGCTCAAGTTGCTCCCAATGGAAGGATCCGTCTAATGAAGGTGCTGCCCAGGTCTCCTCCTGAAAATTGGTTGAATGAGAGCAAAGCCAGGAAAGCCAAACCAGGAGAGCAAAGCCGGGGATCCCCTGGTGTGATGTGGCACACGGGGCTGGGCAGGAGGGGGTGGGGAGGAGATTCATCCTCATGGAAAACAGCCCTGGGAGTAACTGCTGGTCCTCAGCCTGTGCTGAAGTGTGGGGTGGAGAGTGAGGACCAGGGCAGGCCAAGCCGCTTCCTGTGGCTTTTCCTCGGCCACAGCTTTGATCTATTTTTAAGGAAAACTGCTGGAACACTGGGAATGGGGCCGTGGCACTTGGCAGCGGGTGGGTGACGGGGGCCAAGGGGCAGCAGGGCTTGTCTGGGCTCCTCCAGTCACCGAGTGGTGCTGGGCAGGATGTGACACCCCCCCTCCTTCTCCTCTGGTCCTGACAGGGTGGAGGGAGCCAGGTGGGGAAGAGAAGAAGCAGCAAAGAGCTCCAAGTGATCCCCTGGCCGGCCGGGCCCCGCTGCTTCAGTGGATTTTTCTGTTTTAATCGCATTAGGGAAGGATGCGTTTGTGTTTTCATCTCCGGTTGTTGTGTCCCTGGGGGCCCCTCGCTCCAGCTCCTTTGTTTGGGAGCAGAAAACACTTCTACAACCGAAGCCTGGCCGAGAAATCCTGGAACAGGTTGTAAATCTCCGAGGCCGGCCGATTGACACACACCTGCTGCTCCGCAGCTGGGAGAGGGGAAAGGGGAAGCTTGTTATTTTTTTTCTTCTTTTTTAATAAAACTTGCATCATTCTTTTTCACATTTTCAAAAGAAATGGTGTTATTGCAAAGCAGGAGGTAGTGGCAGCCCACGGTGATGGATTTCCCACCTCTTCAAAGCCCAGAAGCCTGGATGGAATAAGAGATTAGGGGTGATGGCCCTCATGGGAACTGGGGCCGTGGGGCTGTGGGGGCTGTGGGGGCTGTACAAGGGGTGGGACCCCCACTCTGGGCCATGAGTTGGAGGATGCTGTGTGGAGGGCTCAGGGTAGCTGGATAAGTGGGGTCTGGTGTGACCACAGCAGAGGAAAAGAAACCCAACAGCAGGACATTGGGTGGGTTTTAGTTGGGTGGTCAGTTGTGGCCATGCTAAACTAAAGGTAAAAGGTAAATTTATTCTTGTTTATTAGTTGTGTGGAGGCAAAAGTTTAGCACAGCAGCAGCTGTAGGCTTCAAACCAAACACTTTTATTGAATTTGCATCTTTGTGCCACAGGAAAAGTGATCAGTGCTGAATTGTGGTCCTTAATCAGAGCCTCGTTTTGGGGAGTGATTCATTAACTTTGCTGGGAGCGCCTTTGAAAAATAATTTCAGACAGAAGAGAGAAAATAGCCAAGATTTCCTGTGCCTGCTGTAACCTTAAACCTGCAGCAGCCCCGAGGAGAGGCCTGGGGATGTAATTGCAGGTTTCCAAGGCCCGCGTGGTTCCCCAGCTGCACAGGGGCAGGAAAGGGGGGAAATCCAACGGGCAGCAATTTCTGTCCCTTTTGGTTTTCCCAATGTGTGTAGGATGCAGAGTCATTCCTTTGGCTGCCTCTCCCTTCCTTGGACTCGGGTTTAACCGAGTAGGAGGCCACACAGAGCAGGAGGCCACAGCCCCAGATGGTCGCTGGGCCCTCACAGAAGATGCTTGTTCAGCCTGATGCTCTGTCCCTCAGTCTCCCTGGGGGTTCTGAGGCTTGGGCTGTGGGAGGCAACCCCTAAAGTAATAATGAGGGTAAAACAATGAGGTAACCTCTGATGGACAGCACTCGGACTCTGGTCCCTGAAATGTGGAGGGTGAGACAGGCAGGTCCCAGCCACGTGGCTTTCTGTGAGGAGCTGGGGGGTCTCCATCAGAGATCTCTTCCAACAGAGCAGGGATTGTCAGCAGATCAATGAGTTTTCTTCTTTTATTGTTGTTGAAAAATGCTGATCCATGAAAATCACAACCTTTTGTGGAGGCATAATGGTTTCAGTGAAAAGGTTAGTGAGGATTTCCTCACGTTCAGAATGGAACATCTCATCCAAATCAGTGAGAGCAGCTCCAAAACTCTGCCATGCCCAGTTCCTACATCTCCAGTTGACACTGTCACTGTCAGCCCCACTGTGGCCAGTGCAGAGGGACAAGCCACGTGGCAGCGTGTCCATACAGGAGGCTCAGAGCCTGGAACTGGGGGCTCCGGAGCTGGTGGGAGGTGGAACAGGGGCCAGGCAAAGGCAGGGGTACGGGCAGGGCTGGAGGGATGGGCCCAGCGCTCTCTGTGCTGGCTCTACGTTTTCCTGCTTCCACTCCAATGAACAGTTGCACTCAGCTGAATCACTGGAGAGGAAAAGAGAAGGCACTGACACCCTGTAGTTTGCAATGAGGAGCTAAATATAGCTCTTACTACGGGTTGTGTGAGAGAGAGGGAAAAACGGAGCAGGCAGACGCTCAGTCACTCTGATTAATCTGATTACACACAAAAAGATTAAAGGAACATTATCCATTTGCCTGTGTTCTTCCTCCTCCTGGGATGTGTTGCAGGGGTCTGTGCCAATCCTGTTGGCATCCCAGCACCCAGCTCAGGTCCTGTTTTGGGGTCTTCTGCCCACCTGGGTTCTGCTCCAGAGCCTTCACCTTCTGCAGTGTAATCCTGATGGGGTCCCAGGCTCAGATCCTCCTCCCACTGCTCTCATCCCTAAGATATTCCTCATGTGACACTCCCAGTCCTGGGTTCGTTCTACCCTACTATCCCCCCTCCACTCTGTGTCCTCTCCCCATCCCCAAATCCCACTCCTGTCTCCTCCTGCACCCGGTGTGAGCAGTGGAAATGGATGGACTGTGCTCCATGGGAAGGGTGATACCCTTGGCTGAGCCATAAACTGTGTTTTTTTTCCAGAGGCACTTCAGATCAGTCAAATTTGGGGCAGATTTCCATAGAAAAAGCAAAAGCCATATCTCTACAACCAGAGCTGCATCTTGGAAAACGCAGCGCTACCGTTCCATGTCACGGGAGAGCAAGAACTTCTCAGGGAGATAAAATACATATAATTGGAAATGGAGCTGTTTTCTTGTTTTCCAGTAGCAAAACAGGGTGTTTTCATGTGCTGTTCTCCCAGGAACGGCTGTGCCTTGCAGAGGGGGTTGGTTTCGCAGCTCCTGCTTCAGGCAGATACCAAACACAGGGAATTTCAGCCCAATTGATCCGAGCCCGGATCAGCAGGAGTGGCTGCGGAGCCTCCTGATGGGAAGCGCCAGGAGAACTCCACCAGGAGCGGTGGTGCCACAGCAGTGATTGCACTCCCAACCCTGGAAAGCTGGCACAGCACACGGCAGCTCCCGTTCATATTTCGATGGTGCAGAATTCCTGTTTTTTCCCTGCATTGTTCCACTCCTTTTTTTCTGTCCTTTCTCTCCTTTTCCCCAGTTCCTGGCGCTCGCGGCTGCTCCGCTGGGCTGGAGTGCCAAGGCTGGGATGACAAATCGTCTTGTAGCATCTGCTGGGAGCTGATAAGACAGGAGCTGATAAGGCTGATGTGCTGCTCCTGCTGGACAGGGGAATGATGCCTTTGGCTGGGGCCAGGGACTCTTCCCCCACTGACTCCAGCAGCGGCCACATCCCAGGATCCAGACTGGGCTCCCGCCAAGTGCCCCAAATTGGAAAATCAGGCCGAGGGTTTGGGAGCCTTGGGCAGCCTCTGCCTTGCAGTGTGGTGTTTTCTTTCCAGGCTGTTGACTATTTCCCGAGGTTAAGCACATATGTGGAGGCAAACCACAGCCCAGCCCGTCATTCTGCCCTGCCGGAGTGTCTGCAGTTTTTTGGAAGAGATAACAATGCTGTCTTTGTTTCCTCCTCGCTTCCCGCCCTCCCTCCCTCCCTTTGCTCATTCCCTCTCTCCGAGCATGTAAACCATGATAGCAACGGTACTTCATTCCACAAATAGTCTGGGAAATGGGGCCGAGTGCATGGGAAGGGTGATGGGAAGGCAAATTGCAGTTTGACCCGAGGAGCCGGGGAGGGCTGAGGGCGAGGTGCCACCACTGCCCCGGGCTGTCCCCAGAGCGTGCCAGGAGCTGGTGTGGTCTCCACGTGTGAAGGCAGAGGGATGACCACTAAATAGCACAGTTTAGTCCCCGAGGTCTTGTTTTACAGGGAATGTCACCACACTGGCTGCCAGGCTTTCATCTCCTCCCCTTCTCAACTGAAAATTCGATCTGGCATAAAATAAAGGGAGGCTGGAGGAGCAGCTCCCGCTGTGTTCTGTGGGCAGAGCTGGGGTTCAAAATGGTTCTTCTTTCTTAGAAAGGCCTCTGCAATTCCTGAACGTGGTCCAGGCTTTCCCTTGGTGATAAACTTAGTGATCTGCACTGCCTGCGGTGCCTCGGGGCCGGGACTGGGGAGGGTCTGACCAGCCATCACCAGCCCAAAAAGTGCTGTTGGCAACAAGGATTGGGAGCACTTAAAAAATAATGTGCAATGGGAAACATCAGATGGATCTGAGCCTTCCCAAAGAGCTGCTGCTCTTGAGAGCTAACACAGGATCATGTTCCTCTGGGTGAGTGGTGCGGGGGATCCTGCCAGCTGAGGGGACGTGGTGGCTGGAAGTCAGGACCAGCTCTGACACAGGGTGTTGTCACTACAAGGACCAATCCCTATCCCTAGAGGCAGGCTGGAACTCACCAGGTTTGTACTTAATCCAGAACTGAGTTACCCCAGAGCCGGTGGGTGAAGCTGCATCTTCATTGGTGTTTGAATCTCTTCCATGGCTCCGTAGAGCTCCGTAGGGCAGCAGTGCCATGGGGACCCAGCAGGGACACGGTAGGGAACGTGGAAGGCTGGATCATGTAACCAGAGGCACATCAGTGGATTTTGGTCTCTACCCTAATCCAAAAGATGGATCGAACCCTGACAGAGAGGTGTCCTGGACAAAGATCTGCTATCATCAAATGAGAACTGGGGAAAGCCGAGAGCTGGGACTGGTCTGAAATCAATCAGTCAAACCCTGAAAATAACACCAATATTTCAGTATGTCTGATTTAATGCAGTTTTGGAAATGCCTCATGCCCTGTCCTTTGGAGGTCAGGCATCATCTTTAACCCCTCACTCCAAATCTCTGTGCTCAGCCTCGAAGTTTCCCATTCACTGAATGCCAGGGAATTCCTCAGGCAGCCCTTGGCCGGAACTGCCCCGGCCCCGCTGCCCTCCGGGGTCCACATTCCTCCAGGATCAGACCTCGGGCTGAAGGAAACATGCTCGGCCAAAGCCCTGGGAGATGAGGTGTTGACAGAGGAACACTGAGAGGGGCGTGGGGGACCTCAACACCCTCTGCAGAGTGTGAACAGAATCGGGCCAGAGATTCCCAAACAAACCGTCCGTCACAGGGACCGGACCCCGGCCTGGAGCCGCCTTCCCTCGGCTGATCCCAATGGATCCTGGGGCTTCACGGAGCAGCTCCCTCCCTGCCACAGCCTTGTCCTCCTCGACACCCCACTGCTCCGTGCCAGGAATCACACTGCAGTTGTTCACTCAATTTTGTGTGACAGAAAAACAGTTAATATTTTCTGCATCTTTTGTGTGCTTGTTTGATTGGTTCTCATTAGCAGGCTCTGATATCACTGGAATTGAGCTTTGCCTGTAGCTATACCAGAGCACTTTCTCTTATTAAAACAAACTTTTGGTTCTCATTGAAAGAGTTTTATTGGATTTTTTTTTTTTCTGGAAATTTTAGCTGTTTGTGGAAAACCAGAATAAATACTGATACTGTCTTCAGACAGAAAAATCTCCTCTCTGGTCAGATCTGGTGTATCTGTTCTCAGTTTAATCAGGAACTGTAGTGATGGGACAAGGAGAAATGGGCTCAAACTGAAAGAGGGGAAATTTAGGTGAGATATAGAGAAGGATTTCCCAGCTGGGAGGCTGGGGAGGCCCTGGCACAGGTTGCCAAGGAAACTGTGGTTGCCCCATCCCTGGAAGTGTCCAAGGTCAGGCTGGGCAGGGCTTGGAGCAACCTGGGCTAGTGGAAGGTTTGTCCAATCCTGGAACTGGATTTCCACAGAACAACATTCCCATGCTCCTTGACCAGCAGCATCGTGGTCAGACCTAGAGCAGAAATGCACTAAAACAGCCACATAAATATATATAAACCAAATATAACTCAAAGTATAAACCAAAATGATGGAGTTTATGTGGCAAACACAGAGCACAAAGATAAATGGCTCTAACACAGTCTTTAAGCCCACAGAATGGATCTGTGTGGGACTGTGTTGGGTTCAGCTCTGTCACATCTTTAAAAGCCACTCACTCCCTTTAGGATGTTCCTTTGGTGGGACACAGAGACAGGCTGGGCACAGGGGGGGCTCTGGCTGTGGCACTGCCTGCTGGGATGGTGCTGGAGCTCCCACAAAGGGCAGGTCACCCCATGAGGGGTCAAGGAAGGAGAAAATGCTTGAAAAGCTTGGGGAGGAGAAGGGGAGCAAGGGGGCATCTCAAGCAGAGGGGGGGAGGGTGGACTCAGTGCAGACTAGCAGTCAGTGTTCGGTGCTAGTGGTGCCAGCACAGGGGCAGGGGCATTATTCCAACACCCAGAGATGTGTCTGATATTTTATTTATTAAAAAAAGAACCTTTTTCCATTCCCTGCTTCCCTGAAAAAAAAAAAAAAAAAAAAAAGAGTGAGCAAGAGAAAGAAAACCCCTCTCAGGCTCATTAAAGGCAAATGTTCCCACTTAGGGAAAACTGAGGGGTTTTCAGTCGCTGCTTATGAGAAACAGCAGACGGCTGGGTTCTCCTCATCCCTTTCTCCATGCCCATCCCTGTCCCCTCCTCCCCTCCAGGCACCCCTGATGTGCCTGATCCCACCCCCCGTTCCATGGGTGAGAGGCTCCAGGGCAGCCGGGCTGTTCCGGCAGCTCTGGGCTCTGGGGCACACAGGGTGGTGCCACAGGACCCCCAGAGATAGCCTGGCCCAAACTGAAAGGAGCCTGAACAAATGTCCCTGCTCTCTGTGGGACGTGGGAGGAAAGCTGGGATGAAATACCCATTAACATCTGCCCCGCTGGGCTCCCCTTCCCTGGGCAGCAGGAGCACAGTGGAGGCTGAGCTCACCTGAGGCTCAGGGATGAGGTTTGGGGTTCAGCAGCACCCTTTGTGCAGCCTCCATCCACCTCCCAAACCCCCAAGAACTAACACTGTGCTGCAGATGGAAATGGAGCTCACGGGGAGCAAGAGCAGTGTTGGGAGGGGGAATCATGAGGTCCCAGCTGGCAAAGGAGAGGAGTGGGCACAGGTGAGATCTGAGCTGAGAAAAGGGTTAAGAGGGAAAGAAGCCCCTTGAGAAAGGTCCCTGGAGCATTTCAGGGAGCAGGACAGAGCCAGGGAGAGAATGGATGGGTGGATTGAAGGGAAAGGCTGTGGGGCCACTAAAAAGAAATTTACCCCCATGGGCCATGAAAATAAGCTTTGTTTTCAAAAGCAAACAAGAAAACACACGCTCAGCTCAGCTAAATGCAACTCTCTAAGTTATTATTTATTATTTCTACTGAGGCGACATTCAGGGGCTTCTTTAGGATTGAAAGGGATCCCTGTGTTTGGCTTTGTAGTGACATGGAGCAAGAGACAGCCCTTGAGCAGGAGATCAGACACAACAAATGGGAGCAGCAGAAAGGATGAAGGGTGGGAAGCAAAGGAACAATAACAAGGCAGTGTTTTCTCTTGCCAGCTATGTACACATCGAGGGGGTTTGAAGGCTCAATGGTTTAGCAGCTTTGAAACTTTTCTGTAAATGCAGCTTTGAGCAAAAGTGAAGTGGAAATAAATAAAAACATTTCAATTAATAGAGCTGCATCACTGCTGAGATCCAAGTGCTCCTTGGAAGCAGGAGCAGCTCTGCTGTGGGCTCCATGCTCACATGATAATGGAGCAGCACTGTGAAATCCAGAGCTCACACCACCTCTGAGTTCACATCAAAGTGGGATTACGGTCAGGAAAGATCCTGCAAGAGGAACAGACACATTATCATCACTGGAACAGCTCCTGCTTCCATGCTGCTTCCTCCTCAGTGGCTGTGGATGAGGAGAGCTCTGCTCACAGCCTGGGATGTGAATTCCCTCTCTGTGCCCTTCTCACAGCCTGGGATGTTTGCAAATGAGAAGTACTGTACAAAACTCATGGGAAGAAATACTTCTGCAGGTGAACATCCTGCTAAAGTCAAACGGCTTTTACTGCCGACTTCAGAGGAGCCAGGTTCACACTCGGTGTCCTCTCAGCCTGTTTCACACCGAGCAGGAACCTTCAGGTGCTTTGAAGGGATCAACCTCCTGCTGGGACAGGTGGTTTTCCCAGTGGGAAGCAACCTGAGCTGCTGGCTCTGGCTCTGGTTGGTTTTGGGGAAGAAGAGAGGTGGGAGCTTCCCTGCAGGGCAGGTGGCACAAGGGAAGGGTTTGAGGGGAAGGAGAGCAGTGAGGAGAGGGGAGCACAGGGCATGGATGGGGAGGATGCAGGGAGCCCTGACCATGATGAGGAAAGCAACAGGAAATCAGAGAAGACCTGCCATGTGCTCAGTAGGTCCAACTTTTGCCTGTGATACTGGGTTTTCCTTCTTATCAGTGACCTCGCAGCCCCAAAGGCCCTCCTTGCCTTTGTTCCCCCAGGAGCAGGCGGTTTGTGCTGCCTCAGCCTGTTTCCCAGGGCTCACCCTCGTTCCCTGGGCATCTTCTGCCTCAGCCCTGGCCCAGGCTGTGCCCCCAGAGCCCCCCCAGCTCCCGGGTGACCTTGCCTGTCCCTGTGCAGCCGAGCTCCCAGGCTGTTATCTTCCCGTGCCGAGGTTCTGACACATCCCTTCCCGAGCTGTGACTGATGGAGGGCAGGCTGCTAGAAGCCAGCCAGGCGCTGTTACCAAGATCATTTTTCTGGCCCTTGGCTGGGACTGCAGCCAACCATAGCTTCCCTTTCCCTCACTGCACCCACCTTCCCACTCCCCTCCAAAAAGGTGTTTGTCTTCATCTCTCAGCCCCTCCTAGAGCCAACTCCCCCCATCACTCTCCCAGACAGAAGTGCAGGGTCAGCTCTGCCTCTTCCAACCTGTGATAACCAGCTTTTATCACTCACTACCTGCAGTTTGAAACCACCCTGTATTTCTTCACCTTCCATCAGATGCAGAAAGGTTCCCAGACATCTGATGGCCCCTCATTCAAGGGCTTCTTGAACATGGGTGCAGATTCCCCTGGCCAGGCCTCCCCTTCCCTCTCCTCATCTTTGCTCTCCTGTCTTGCACTTAGAGTGGAGTAATAATAATTGATAACCATGGAATCACAGAATGGTTTGGGTGGGGAGGGACCTGGAAGATCACCTTGTTCCACCCCTTGCCATGGGTGGGGACATCTTCCACTAGCCCAGGTTGCTCCAAATCTCATCCAACCTGGCCTTGGACACTTCCAGGGATGGGGCAGCCACAGCTTCTCTGGGCAACCTGGGCCAGGGCCTCACCACCCTCACAGCGAGGAATTTTTTGCTAATATCTAATCTAAACCTACTCACTTCCAGTTTAAAGCCATTGAATTATGAATAATCATTAATCATAATTTATTAACTATGAATAATCTGAAGGTAGCAGCCATCCTTTGCTCTGGGCAGCCTTGAGTCAGTATCCCAGTGCTACAATAAAGCAGATAACAACAATAATAATAATTAATACAACATTCTGGGCAACTGCAGGGAAATTACAATGCTTTGGATAAATGTGAGGGTTTGGGTTTGGGATAACAACCTCTCAGACACAGCCCAGCAGCCAGAAATGTCCCCTCACTGTGTCACAGGGCAGGCTGTGAGCAATCACAGCTCTGGTGAGATCTGTGTGGCAGATGTGCTGCTGCCCAGTGCAGCACCTCCAGCTATGGGGTTTAACACCTCGTGGTGCTGTGTGACAGTGCCCAGCCCGTGCCAGAGCTCCAGGCAGTGCAGGGGGACAGACTCAGGCACGAGGGTTTGGGGAGGTGCAGAGAGCAGAGCCTTTCCCAGGGCAGCTCCTCTGTGCCCACAGCCCAGAGCTGGGCACGGGGCAGGGCAAAGGGACCAGCTCTGCACCAGCCTGAAGGGATGGGACAAGGGGGAATGGCTTCCCACTGCTATTAGATGGGATATTGGGAAGGAGTTCTTGGCTGTGAGGGAGGTGAGGCCCTGGTCCAGGTTGCCCAGAGAAGCTGTGGCTGCCCCATCCCTGGAAGTGTCCAAGGCCAGGTTGGACAGGGCTTGGAGCAACCTGGGATAATGGAAGGTGTCCCTGCCCATGGCAGGGAGTAGACTGAGATGAACTTTAAGGTTCCTTCCAACCCAAACCATTCTGTGATTCTCCAGGCAAGGGCCATTGGAAGGCAGCACATCTGGCAGAGGAGGTTGGTTATCCTGATTTGGGAACCTCCACCAGGACAGTTTGCTGGAAATGTGGCTGTACACCCAGAGGATGCAGCTTCCTCTTGCACCTTTCCATGAGATGAGCCTTATCCCACACCTTTATCCCAGCTGTAGTGTTCCAAGGGCATCAGGGACAGCGCAGACCCCAGGTGCTGTCCTGTATCCTTGGGCCTAAATGTTATTCTGTTATCAAATGATTTCACTTGAAGTGGTTTGGCATCTGTCTCCTCCTGCTCTGACCAGCATTTCCACGTGCCCACAGAAGGACCAGCTGCCCTTCGACTCTGCCAACACCCCCCCACTTGTCCTCATTAATCCAAGGAAGCCTCAATTAAACAGGATTAGTGATAGCACTGAAAATTGGAGAGGAGGAGGCCTGATGTGTAAACAGAGCTGTGAGATCAGCACACACAAAAACACACAGAGAGCAGCATCACCCTGAGACCCTGGGGCTGGAGGAAAGTTCCTGTGAATCAGTGGGAAAGCTGTGGGAATCAGCACAAGGAGCTGGAGGGCAGAGCTGGCTGCTCTCCCTCACTGGGCAGTTCCTTGCTCTTTGAGCCACCTCACTGATTCCACTGGGACTGTCTGGAATAAGTGACTGCAGAGAGTGAGGAATTGCCCCAGCACGAGGCCCTGGGGCAGGGCTGTGACTTCAGCAGCACCACAAAGGTGCTGATCCCCTCCCTCATGAGCCTGTAACTGCAGAGGAAATGAAGCTCTTTTCAAGAGCTCTTTTCAAGGGCAGTATCAGCCTCCTGCTCCAATCCTGGGGCAGCACAGAGCATGCACTCTGCACACACCCCAGGGTTTGCCTCCTGGGAAACATTCCCAGTTATCTGCTCTCTCTGCCTGCCCCATTCCTCACAATGTGACTCATTCAGACTGTTGCAAATGCTGTTCCCAGAGGAAGTCAGAGCATTTTCAGTGGGATGTTTTCTCCCCCTGGTCGTAGGGTTGGGTTGAGCTCCTGGGTCTTTAGTCCTGCAAGGTGGTTGAAATTCAGGGGCTCTGCAGAGCACCCACCTCACCCACCACCAGCTGAAGGTGTCTCTCCACCTTCCTGGAGAAACCAAAACTCTGTGTAACAGCTCAAAAATAAAGGATCAAAACCCACAGCAGAAATCAGAGAGTACGAGGGGTGTCAGCAGCATCCCAGTCCCTGTGTCATCCCATGGGATCAGGTCCCTCAGCCACGGTTCTGCTCTGGCTTTGTCATTGAGCACGAGATCACTGATGGCTTAGAACATGCTGGAGTTTATTAAATGATAAAGCTGAGCGACTCTCTTTAGCCTGATTGAAGCAAAATATTTACAGAAGGCTTTCCAGTGTTTATAGTAGGAGTTTGGAATTTTTATTTCATTGGAAATTTGGAGCTGCTGACACTGTTGCTCAAATGTGGGATGAAAGAAGACTCTGAAACAGTGGTGTTTTTGGCTGAAGGGGAATGTTGTGCTGCAGCCAGCTCTAACAGTCTTGTCTTATTTCCCTCCAAACAGAAGATAAATGAGAAATTTTTTAACTTTCCCAAAGAAAACTAGAACAAAATTCCTGGCCTAGGTTTTCAGAGACTGTGGAAAGAGAAGGCTCTTCAGGTGACTCTCAAAACTGCAGTGATTGAAGTGTCTGAGGTGATGCTGCAGGTGAGCTACAACCTGGAAATGTCAATGTTTTCCATGCTGGGCTGATGCTCCTGAGTCCCTCATCCACAGGACACTGCTTTAGGAGCATTATAGGGTGTTCCTGATCAGGATTAACTTAACGTGCAGGAATGACCTTAAGGAGTGTAGATTTAGATCAGATATTGGGAAGAAACTGTGAGAGTTTCTTCCCTGTGAGAGTGGGAAGGCCCTGGCACAGGTTGCCCAGAGAAACTGTGGCTGCCCCATTCCTGGAAGTGTCCAAGGCCAGGTTGGACGGGGCTTGGAGCAACCTGGGCTAGTGGAAAATGCTCCTGCCCATGGCAAGGGGTGGAACTGGATGATCTTTAAGGTCCCTTCCAACACAAACCATCCAGTGACTCCATGAATATCCCTGTTGGCTGGAGGCCTTGCACGTGCTGGAATGATTTTTTAGCTTTAGAGAACTTCATTCATTTTTAAATTTCCCTTCCCACATCTCTCCTCTGCCGGTTTTTAGCAATTACCTGGACTTCATAATTTCAGGAATGTCATTGAGTTGCTGTGGAGAACCCCCAGGAGCTGCAGGGACGGGGGGATCTGGGTGCTCCATCCGCTGGCTCTGCCCCCAGGGGCTGCTGCCGGGTCCCACAGCTGTTCCTCCAGATGTGACCCAGCCCTTGGGGTGTCGGGGACTGGGCAACTGCAAGGGATGTCAGTGAGAAACAACATTTCCCTTCCCTTCAGCTGCGGCTCTGCTGGGAGGTGCTGGGAATGCCTGTGAACGCAGGTGGAAGGAGGGAGGCAAAGCCTTACAGTTTCCATTAAAAGGGGATCTGTCTTTCTGCAGGTGTGGCAGGAAGATGGAAGGGTTTCTCCTCTCTCTCCAAGGAAATCTCAGTCCCAATGAGCTCATGTGTGTCCTGGTTTCAGGAGCTCCCCCCTCGCCGCACGGCTCCGTAAATAGAGGCCCGAGCTGAGCTCAGCTCCTGAGGCTGCCCAATCAATATGTGCTCCCCAGGTTAATGCAGCAGCAGCTCAATTAAGGGAGGACCCCGTGGGAATGGGAATAAGTGTGGGTTTTGATGGAGTGAGCAGCAGGCCCCTGTAGCCCAGCTCAGAGCAATCAGACCCGGGTCGCTGTGCCTGGAGAGCTCTCCCCGAGGCAGGTGAGTCCTCACGGCCCCATCAGCACCCAACATTCCCAGGAAACGGGCCCTGGGAACGGGCAGCTGGGCCTGCAGCAGGTTCCAGGGCTTGGGAATGCTCTGAGTACAGCAGCAATGGGAGGGGTGGGGAGGGACACAGGAGTCCCTCCGCTGGGGAGTGATGGAGCTGGGAGAAGTCTCCTGCTGAAACAGGGATAATTTTGGCTGTGTTGCCCACAGAGATCTTTGTCTCTCCATGTTGAGTTGACAGAATTAAAAATGAAGAAAATTAATGCAATCAAAGTAAAGAGGCAGGATCCTGTCTCTGGACTAGGATGTTTAAAGGGGAGGGAGGAGGACAGAGATGATGTACAAGAGACAGGATCATCTCCCCCCCTCCCTCCTTCCTTTCTCTAATGAATTTTTCCCATTAGCTTGAGGTGATTTTGTAAAATTCACGTTGACTGTGCACGTCACAGTTTCTTTCTCCTCCTGTGAGGACAGGAGAGAGGGACAGCACTGGAGAGATCCATGTCTGACACTGTCACCTGGATTCCAGGAGCCTGGACCCAGCAGTGACCTGTCTGAGATACCTCTTTATTTACCGAAGTAAATAAAGTGTGTGAGGGAAACAGACGCTTCATGACGAGGGGAGGGAGGAATGTGATACATTATTCTGTTCTGTGATAAGTCCTTGGCTGAGCTGGCAGTTGGAATCAAGAAGATCATTTCTCTAATCCAGATGGCTAATAAATGTGGATTGCTTTGCTAAAACCACTTGACAAAATGCAATTACTGCTGGCTGCAGAGCTTCCAGAAAAGGAGCCAGGCTGGGAGCAGGCTCTGCTCTGGCTGGAAAAGCCTCAGGACTGAGGGGAGCTGCTGTGATTCCTGAGTCCAACACGAACCAAGGGAGTTTCCTGCACCAATATTTTTGGGGGAACTTGAGGTGTTCTCTTGTGCCTGCATCCTGGTGCTCAGCATGACATGCTGGTGCTGTTCCCAGTCACTGCTCTTGGCATCTGATGGCCATGACCCCCCGGGCTGGGGGGTTCTGGCTGAGGGAGGGGATTGTCCCCTCCTGCTCTGCCCAGGTGCAGCCTCACCTTGAGTCCTGGGGGCAGCTTGGGGCACCCCAATATGAGAAAGAGATGGAAGGGGCAGGGGTGGATGCAGAGCTGCAGCCCACTTTGAGGTTTCGTTCTAGTCTTACACAGTAAACAGTTTTGAGGTTAAAAGCACACTTGTGTTTATTTCTCCATTTTGGCACATCTGCTACTCACTGAAGCTATTTTGGGGGCTCTAATAGTGGCAGTTTTAAAGATATCTAAACGGGTCAGCAGTTTTACATTTTTTCTGAAAAAAACCCAAAACCATTAAACCACAGATGAGAGACATTTGCAAGGGTTGAGAGAAGTGAGAGGGTTGAGGACACCTCTTGTGTCACCAGGTGAGGCAGATCCAGGGGTGCAGTGGACAAGTGTTCACATTTGGGGCTCCTCCCTTTTCAATCCAGCTCACCCCATCCTTGCACCAACCCTTGGGCAGGTATAGGTGTGATCCTGCAGAATCCAGTGTCCCCTAATAAAGGATGTTATTCCAGGTGGATTTTCCTTGACTTACCCTGGTGGGAAGTAAACCAAGGTGAATCCATAGTGAGCAGCACTTTCCAATCTGTGCTGAAAGTAGAGACAAAATTCTCCACGTTCACACTCAAATCCCAAGTCCCATCCCCAGGCCGGGCTGCCGGAGCCTCCCCAGCCCCAGGAATGCTCCCTGGTAGCTTTCTAGGCCGAAGAGTTATTTTGTTAGTGGAAACACTTAAAACTAAAGCTCTGCAGAATTTCCCCTGAGGTTACAGAGTTTGTTTAGGCTTCTCCAAGCAAAGAATCTCAATCACTGGGAACTGCAAACCTCCCCCACGTCCATCCCGCTCCGTCGCAGGCACAGCCCGGTTCCAAAGTTTATACAGCAAACAACAACAGGAGAGCTGCTCCCTGTACATCAACCTCCTGGGAGAGACAGCAGAGCCAGGGAGAGGAGCAGGGGCTGAGCTACCCACGGCAGGGACCCCCCCAGGGGGAGCAGGCACAGGGACATCATTGGACTCAATGATCTCGGAGGTGTTTTCCAATTTAAATGATTCCATGATTCCACAAGAACCGGGAGCTGCTGCCCAGCCCCTGGGCCAGCACAGCATCCCCGGGTGGAGGGTGGAGGGTGAGCTGCCTGGGGGAGGCTCTGTGGGAGGGGGTTACCAGCGGGTCAGGAGGATGATGAGGGGCAGGGATGAGGGAGAGTGCAGGAGGGCAGCACGGGCCATGTCCTCCTCCCGTCAGCAGAGGCAAAACATTGACTGTGACCTCAGAGTTTTCATCTAAAAATAACACATTATCAGGGCGATGATGGCTCAGCAAACCACAGTTTAGCACACCAGAGGAGGAGCTGAGGATGTGCATTTGAGGGTGGCAAGGGTCAGGTTTGGAGCCTGCTCAGAGATCGTTTGTGAGTTATAAAACAGCTTCTGGGGACAGAGAGACATGAGGGCGGGATTTGAACCTGGATGTTGATCCACAGGATGTTGTCTTGATTTTGAAACCACTTAATGTGTGATGGTTGTGCCAGTGCAATTTGCACTTGGGCATCCTTTGTGCCAGCCAAACCTTGTGCCAGTTCTCCACGAGCATCTGCTGGAGGTGCTCCTCCAAAATCCACGGAAATCAGCCGTCACACCAGCTGAGGAGTGACCCCACATTTCCAAAGATGTTTCTGCATTTCAGGGAATGTCAGCCTGCTCGAGCTGCTGCCTCTTCAGGGATGTTGCTTCCCCAGCTCATCTTCTCAGAGCAATTATCCCGCTGTGGATCTGCCTTTGCAGAGCCGTGACTTTACGGGGATAGAGGATCTCTGGGTGGAAGGACTGGAGGCAAGTCAGAGCTAGGAAAGCAATCAATTGTTAGTTAATGGAGTTACAGTAAAGATGTTATCCAAAACCACCGTGGCTGCCTAATTATTCATAACATCCCTCTGGAGATTCTCCTTTTGGCAAACTGTGAATCTGCCTCTTTGTTGCCACAATAAAAGCAGTTTCAGGGCTGTAAATGAGAGGGTACAAATTGCCATGGAGCCCCTGACAATATGGCAGCTCCCGAGCCTTGGATTACATGGTAATTTCCATGCAATATCCAGGTTATTACATAGTAAGTGCCATGTCATTACAGGCTAAATGAATGATTATCACCACTGCTTGACAAATTCACCTGACAAATTTTCCTCCCTCCTCTGTCTGTGGGATGTCTGCAGGCAGGATGCTGTTTCCATGAGGAACAGTGTGATTGGAGTGGTCTCTTCCCCCCTCGGATTTATCCAGGTCCCATCTGGGCTGCACCCAGGAAGAGCACCGGGTTGGGTGGGACATACACACAAGGCTGTGACCCCGGCTCTCTGTGGGCACAGGGGGGTGTGTTTCAGACCCAGAATATTGGTAGGAGACCCTAGGGATTTTGGAATATCCATGCCAGTGGAAGCAGCTTGCAAGTTCCCCAAAAGGAGATGAAACACTCAAGCACAGCTGGAGGAACCGTTTAAAACTTCTGAGTTAATACCAACAGAAAATTGTTTACAGTGTTCTCTCAGCTTCACCATTTCTGTCTCAAATATTCCAAAGCTCCTCTGCACACACACACTGGGAAATGGCTCCAACTGTTGAGTGGCAGTTTTTTCCTTGTACAACCTAGGATTGCTTAAAACTGCCACAGGTCTGATCCACAGGCTTCTGACATCTTTAAAATATCTTGCATTAGGCTTGACAGTCTCATGGATTTAAGGAATGGTCACCACTAAACCACGTCCTCAAGTGCCACATCCACATGATTTTTGAATACTTCTAGGGATGGTGACTCCATTCCAGGCTGGTCATTATTCCTCCCCTGTCCCCATCCAAGAACGAGTCCCCAGTCCCTGTGCAGAGTAACAAGTAATTTCTGCCCTGTGAGTCTTTCTAATAATCACCAGGAATGCAATTGCTGCCCCATCACTTCGGACACATCCCAGGGCAGGCTCCAGGGGCATCCCTGGCCACCAGAAGCCGTGGGTTCTTCCCAGTGGTGAAGATGCTGCTGCAGCAGCTCGGAGGGAGAATTAGGCTCCATCAGGCACTGCTGACATTTAGCATCAACCCGCCTCCTATCTTCTGCCTGAATTTCCTTGCTCGCCTTTCAAAGCGAGAAATAAATGGTGCATTAGAGAGAAAGAGAGAGATGAGCCTTATTAGCTGTTTACGGAAGAAATTAAAATTGTTCATTAGTAACCACGGCAGCGACAGTGCCTCCCCTCCCTGGCAGAGCCCCGATGGTTCCACAGGGACCACTCGCCTCGTATTTATCTGGGCTGGCACCTGCCCGGCGCCTCCCTGCCCTTCTGCAGATGGGCACTGGGGGACTGTGGGGAAATGTCACCGCTCCTCTCCCTCCCCCGCCGGAGTCTCGCAGCCTGTTCGGCATCACCGGCGGCAGCTCGGGGCGCTCCGCCGGGCCACGGAGCGGGTGGGGCCCGGGGTGCTTTGGGGGAGAGGATGGAGCGGCAGGGAGGGGACCCGCTGCCATCCCGGGCTGTCCCGCTCCAGCCGGAGCAGTCCCTGGGCTCAGGGCGGTGCAGGGGTGTCTCTTCTCCTCCAGCTGCTGTCACCTCCTGGGCAGGCAGTTGTTCCCACGCCGTCATTTTGTGCCGACAATTGTTCTGGCAGCAGGGCTTGTTAGGAGCTGTTTGGGGCCGCGTGGCTGAGCCAGCGCTGCCCGTGCCAGCCTGGCACAGTGGCCAGCCTGGGCTCCTCCTCCTGCCTCTCCTTCTCCTCCGGGCATCACTCCACGCCCTTCCCGCCGTGCCCACCGTGCCCACCGTGCCTGACCACGGCGGGGCCGGGGCCGGGGCAGCCCCTCGGGGCCGCGCCGGTGGCACCGGGGCAGCGGGAGGAAGCGGAGCCGGGAGCACTTCAAAGGCTCTGTATCTCCTCACGCAGCTGCCATAAAAAACAATCCAGGTTTCCGCTCCCGGGTCCCACGTTGCCCTCGCAAGGGACATCTCTCAGGGCAAACGGATAAATCTTTCATCTCCTCGGTCTGGGTTTTATTAAATGCCTCGCACGTACATGTAAAATGCAGAATGCTGATAAATACGGGCTGGTCACGGGACAGGCAGACGGAGATTAACTTGCTGTGCTGACTGGAGGGTGGTTCTTCCATGAAGATGGAGAGCTCTGAGATGTGCTGATACCAAAAGGCTCATCCCTATGGCACAACCTGGGAAAGCGCCGAGCTGCCGTCGGGAAAGGTGCCTGCTCCTCTCACACCCTCCTGACTCCAGGATCAGTGCAGCAGCAGCTTTGCAAAGCTCAGGATCATGGAAGGGATGTCTGACTCCAGTGCAGAGAGCAGGGGTCCCTCCCAGAGCAGACACAGCCCAGGTAAGGGGAGGTACAAGGGCTCTGCATCACCCGGCCCACGGCACCCACCCAAGGTGGGCTTCAGCAACAGCCCTGTTCCCATCACCCCCCAGCCCCCTGAACCGATATTCCTGGAGGATCCCTGCAAATATAGAGAGGGTGTGGGTGAAAATCATGTATCCTCACACAAAAACCAGGCATAGCCTTTGTCACTGTCAAACCTGAGAGGGAACCAGGCACTTGGGGAACGCAAGACTCGCTGCTCAGAGGGAATATGTCTATTGTTTAGTTTCCCGTGAGCTCTTTGGGGAATTTCAAGTCCCAGTGGAAGGGCTGAATGAACTTGTTTAATCAACAGCAGCACAGGCTGGGCAGAAACAGGCTCCAGAGAGTGTTCAGATCTCTAAAATTGAGCATCACAAAGAAAGCAATAGCCTCTTCTCTATATCTGGGGTGGAGGAAGAGAGGAAGTCATGGGACAAAGCTGTACTAAAAAAAATGTAGTGGGTTCACAGGGAGCAAGGGTTTCTCCAGACTGGGAAGCTGACTCAACACAGGGAGGCTCCATCCAGAAGATCTCCTGGAGCAGTTTGGACACCTCTGGAGGGCTGAGATGCAAACGGCCCATCCTGCCTGCATGCCTGAGGACAGACCCAGCAAACAGAAACCAGTTGGCCCAAGACATGAGATAAAATAAAATTAAGAACAAGAAGCCGAAGAATGAACTTCAAATGCCCTTTGGGGTAGCCAAGCACTCGGGGCTTTTCTAATCAGTAGCCTCCCATTCCCCGGCCACTGCAACAAGCGCTGCTAAGCAGACAGATTTTCCATTAAGCCTGGAAGAAATGGCAAACTGCCTTAATGAATGTCAGAGTTAATACCCCGTTTGTTATAGGCTGTGACTGCAATGTGATGGGTTTATAAACCTGGCCCTTCATTACCGTTATCAATATTATTCTGAGTTGATTCCCGTCTGCAGGCCAGATCCAAATCCGTGTGGAGAGCCTTTGGCTGCGGCTGCTTTACTTGGGAGCTGGCTGCCCGAGGATCTGCCAACCATCCTGCACCAGTGCATTTTAAAATCAGTAAAAAAGAGAATAAAATAAAATAACTGAGGCAGGTTGAGAGCATAACGTGTGTGTCTGAGCGAGTGCTTAGTGCGAAGCATCAGTGGAGCGGCCGGGGCTCTGATTGAAACCAGACTCAGGAAAGAAGGGCTGTAAACGTTTTTTCACTGCCTGTCCTAAGAAATTTATGTCTCACCCACTCCATCATATCATTCAGGGCTGCCTTTTTTTTGCAGCTGTCTTCAGAGACCATCCGCTGAGCCCCCTTATGAAGTCCACTCCATGATGTCACCCGGAACCATAACTCACTCACCTCCCGGCGCTGGCTCTGCACAGAGGTGCCCCATAAATAACAGCCCAGGCCGGGGGGATGCCTGTGAGCAGCCCAGCTCAAGGAAAACCTTCCTGACATCGGAAGGGAAGAAAGGGGAATATGCACATGGGGTGGGGGGACCCAAAGTGGGGTTTGAGGAACGAAAACCACAACTGCACAAAGCAAATGGGACAGAAAAACCACTGACATTGTTTCCAGCAGAACCTGCTCAGGAGAGTCCAAGCTGAGCCCCAGCTGCCTGGACATCCATTAAACCCACCAGGACTCGCTGCCTCCTCCAAGAAATCAGAACCCTGTGCCGAGCACTCGGGCTCCTGCTCCCCCAGCCAGAGGCTGTTTGCTGCCTGTGATTAGAAGGACTCAGCAACTGGGATGGGTTTGTCCTTCAGTAGCACCCAATTGGCCCTGACTAAAATTCTCTCTGACTTCGGGGCGTTTTTTGGGGCCCACATCCTGGTCAAGTTGCTGCTCACCCATCGGATTTCTCGAGAGCAGGTGTCCACATCAGAGAGCTCAAGGCCCCAGCGAGGGCGCGCATCCCCACGGCTGAGAGCCCGCCCTAATTGTTTCATTCTGTCTGATAACATGTGGTTTTGCCATATTTATAATCCAGCGCTATTAAAAGGGGAAAAAAGAGATCAACTCAAAATCCCTCCACCGCAGTTGGCTCTAATTGTCCCTGTCCCACCACTTCCCCCTTTCCCAGTCCTGCTTGTGGGCTGTTTTGGCAGCAGCGCCAAAGCCGGAATGAGCTGTTGAGATGCAGTTTATCCTTTGGTGGGATGGCCTCGCTGGGGAGCACCGAGTGCTCTCCGTTTGCCTGGGAAGCCTGGACTGCATCTGCTCAGGAGCAGAGCCTGAGGAGGAGCTGCTCCTGTGCCACCTCGCTGGCACATCTTCCCTGCTGTGTGGAGCTGCAGCAAAGGGGTGTCGTGAATTCCCATCCCCGGGAATTCCATCGGTCAATGGAACCCTGGAGTCAACTGGGCTGGTTCTGGCACCTGGAAAATGCACAAGCTGAGAAGAAAGGGATGTTCTCACATCTCCTGTGTTTCTTCTCTTCCACTCGTGGATTGGCAGGGGTTGGATCTGCAGTCCCAGGACACTTGTTGAACCACTAAGTGTCCTCCCCGTGATGGCTGTTGCCAGGAAAATAAACAAACAGAAAGACTCCAGCAGCATCTGCAGGACATTCCCTGTCCTGAGCCACACACAGGCAGAATAAATCCAGCTTTGGAGGGCAGGAGCAGATCCTGCTCTACAGTGTGGGCGATGATCCTGGTGCCTGGAGCTATGCCACATCTACAGTCTGTCCCACAAAAATGCCTTCAGGGACTAGGGATGCTGGTCAGCCATTCCCCAGTGGCTGGGCATCTGGTAGTGTACGGGATTTGGTGTCTTTTTTCCTTTATTCCCTCCCAAACTGAGCCAAAAGCCCACCACGGCAGGACTATCTGAGAGCTGAAGTGTGCTCAGGGTGGCTGCACTTGTCAATGGGATTTTCAAGGCAGTTGATGGATGGACCTTTCTCTGATGCCAAAAGATAATGTCTGTGGAAAGGGCTCTCCCGTGCATCCCCAAACCCCACAGCCTTTTCAGGCTTCTCTTTCTCCTTTTTTTTCTCTTCCAAATAGCAGTAAAACCCTCGAAACCACTCCAGCAAAGCTTCCCTGTTGTCAGTGGGATGGAGAGGAGGGCCGTTGCCATGGCACCGCAGCATCCCCCCTCCTTCACAGGCAGCTCCTGGGGGGCTTCACCCCTCGGTACCTGGGCAAGGGCACTGGAACCCCCACCAGGAAGGGCCCTCCCAGGATCCCTGGGGGTTGAACCACCAAGAATTCCAACAGCCTCTCTCTCCAGGTGCATCCCTCCGGTCCTTGCCAGCCCTGTGGCAGCCGCTACTCGGTGATGACAAGCCACTGGCAGCATTTCTGTTCCCTTCCTGTGGCATGTGAGGGATCCCCAAGGAGGAGCACGGGGCAGGGGTGTGGGTGTTACCCCCCAGCCCTCGCCCTGTCCCCCTCACACCACTCCCATCCCTCGTTGCATCCCTCCCGTGCATCCCAGCTCCTCTCGGCGTGGCTGCCTCCCGTGCTGGGACAATGACTCCGACGCTGCCGCGGCATTTCGGGTCCCGTCTGCGGCACCTCTGGGGTGTCTTGCTGACGCCGCTGGGAGGGCTTTCCAGCACGGATCGGCCGCTCCTTCCCCCCGTGGCATATTGGAGACAATGGGATTTAAAAAACGATAACAAAAGGGAGGGAAGTGGCTCGTGTTTAACCTTTTGCAGGCAGCAGGATGAGCCAGGGCTGGTGTTGTCAGGGGGACCGGAGCAGCGCTGCTTCCATGCCCGTGCCGGCTGCCGGCCGGAGCTGTCAGCTCCCATTACGGCCCTGAATGGAGCCGGCCGTCCTCCGGCACAAGGAGCCTTTATTCCTTTGGATGGGAACCAGAAGAAGTGGGAGAATGAGGCGCTGCGTGAGCTCAGATCCCCCAGCTGTGATGTTTCAGTGTCTGATTTTACAGGCAACCAGCGAGGGGGGCAGGGACCCCCGGCTTGGGAACTGCTCTTCCTCCCTCGCGGGTGCTTTTGGGGATAGGAGCGATGGAGACTTTGTCACCTGGTCCCTGCTGGTGCATGACTCACTGCTCAGGAATCAGAGCATGTAATGGTCCGGTCTGCATGCAGCCATTCCGGGATCTGAGTGTCGGTGATGGATCCGTCCCTCCGTCCCGCCCGGCTGGGGCAGCAGGATGTGATACCTGCGCTCCGAGTGCCGGGGGTGCTGAGCACACCACGGGCTGCCTTTGGCAGGGCTCGGAGTGGGGCTCGTTTTATAGGGCTCGGGCTATCGGTTGTCGAGGAGTTCGTGCCTGACGTCGGGAAAACGCTTCCTGGCAGCTGTGCCGCAGTTCGGAGCTCGCAGCCTGAGCGGGGGGGACCCGTGGCCGGGGACTGTCCCCATCTGGGGCAGGCGGGAGAAGAGCTGCCTGTGGATGCTCCCTGCTGGAACGCGCTGGGGAGCCACGTGTGAGCACGAAATCCTGCAAGTAGCAGGGTATTGTCAGATCAAAATACCTTCGGGGGATCTTCGGCTGACCAAGGAGTGACAGAAAACTCTTCCCAAGCTATGCTTTAATTTTTCTCTTTCTGGAGAATTTTGGAAACATCTGTGCCTGCCTCTCATATTACTCTTATTTTGGTGTCATCTTTGACTGCTAATACATAGGAGGAATTGTGGTTCCCTTTCCCTCACCCACAGAATAAACTGAGTATCCATGTCAGTACCTTCCCCGGAGTTCACACTTGATTTCCTTCTGAACTCCTGGATAAATACCATCCAGTCCTGGGGATTTACTACACTTTCTCCAGTTGCTCCCTGATTTCCTCCTTGGAGGCTCCGCTCCCCATTAGGGTCATATTCTGATTTCCGAAGCACAACGCCTTTGAAATGGAAATGTTTCCCCTCATTGTCTTCCACAGCAAAGATCAAGAGGAAAAACACACTCCTCCTGGTTTTCCACCTCCATAATTGTCCTCCCCTCCCCAGTGACCAAACACGGGCCACAATCCCACATGCTACAGTCACACACAGCATCTCACATGTGAAGTCCTTCAACACATTCCAGGCTTGTTCTGGCATCTCGTGGTGTGTTCTTGGACATCATCCCTTCCACCGGGGCTTTCTGATCCACGAAGAAGTTGCTTTCCAATCCATGAAGAACTTTTCCATCTTGTTTTAAAGGGTGATTTTCCATACCTGCAGTTAGCACAAACTCTATTCCCATGTCCAGAATGGATTCTTCCTCTTTTTCCTCCTTAAGCCTGGCTCACCTACCTGCACAGGCCGGGTGGGGGCCTGTGGGGGCCCCATCCCCACGTCAGCTGTCGGAGGGTGGATGGTCACGTCCAACCCTCGAGGCCAGAACAGTCTCCAGGAGGTTGTCACATCTCTCTTGCTCCCAGAGCCATGTCAGGAGAGGGGGTTGTTGCCTGAGATGCTCAGCACCCCCAGCACTGTTGGGTTGGACCCGGGCCAGGTGCCTCAGCCTCCAGCCCTTCATCTGCAGCTCGGCTCCCGTCTCGTGCCGGGTCCGTGCCAGCAGAACACCACAGAATGCCATTTCCTGATGTTCTGCTTGTTAACAGTTGCCCACAAAGATTTCAAAGTCTCAGATGTGTGTCCAATCTGTTGGCTTTGGTAGAGTGATCAGAAGGGACCCAAAGGACTTGTGACTATCTTGAAATGTTATTAGAAGTTTGCCCGAATTGCTGATATTTTGGAACAATAACCTTCCCGAAGACTTCAAGCCATTCCTTCACAAATTGGATTTAAAGTAAAATTAAAATGTGATGGATAGAATGTTTTATATGCTGGGGGGAGGATTTCTGCTGGAGCTCAGCGAGCAGTGGGTGTGGCAGAAAATGTAGAAAATTATTTTAGCTGCAGCTTGTTTTTCTCTGTGCCCTTTTTCCCAATCTCTCCATCACATTTGATCCTTTAGACAAACTTTCAAACCCATAATGTTCGAATGGGTTTAAAATTAGGAGGAAAGAGTTTGTTCATCCCAAGGAACCACTGAAATGTATTAATAAGAGCTCCTTGTCTTGTGCTGGGAATCCCAAGTAACACTGAGAAACAACTGTAGCCAAAAGAAAATAAGAATTATCAGGTGGAGTGCTGCACTTTGACACACCTGGCGTGAAATCTCATCCCAGGGCAGCATCTGCCCAAGGACACTCTCCAGGTCTCATTAAACTTGTCCCTGGCCTAGCCCATCACTGGTGTTCCCCAGCAGGAGATGATCCCCGGGACTCACTGGCCATTGCCTTTTATAAGCAATGAAACAGGGAGAAAACTGGTGGCACCGAATTGGCACAAAACATTGTGAGTGTCTGATAATTCTTCAGGGGAAAGCCCAGCTGGGCTCAGCAGCTTTCCCAGATCCATTTCCCTGATTTACAGTCATCATTGTCCTGTGAAACCTCCACTGCTGCCTCCTCCCCCATCCTGGAGGTTTCACCCTGTAGCCACCAGAGCCTCAAGACAACCCTGCCTCCACATTCCCCCCAGTGAGGTCTCCAGGCCCTGCTGGTGGGAACTGGGAAGAGACAGGGGGTGACTCCCTCTGGTGACCCCGATGCTCTCACTGCTCACCTGCTCAGCTGTGTCAAAGGCAGCACTTGGCTGCACTGGAAAAGGTCTCTACTCACCCTCCTCAACTGTGTTTCAGTGGAAAATAAGGAAAATCCATGCAGGACAAGAGTTCATTGCATTGGGTGTTTTCCAGGTCCTTCTCAGTACAAAGGAAATGCTGACAAACACAGAGCTAAGGAGGCACCCAAGGAGCAGCTAGGGAGGAGTGGCTGGTTCATCCACACTTTTCCCAGAGAATGGGGATCTGTGGCTCAGTCATGGCTTCACTTTTCCCAGATAACGGTGCTCGTTGGCACATTTGCTTTTTCATTTTCCCCAGATAATGGGGGTCCTGGTCACCTACATTTTCACTTTTCCTGGATGATGGGGGTTGCTCCTTTACAGAGGATGTGGAGCACTCCCAACTCCTGCAATGGATCCTGTTCCTCCCCAGCACTGAGGGTGTTTGTTGAGTGCTGGGAGCGATCCTCCCCTCTGGATCCTCCCCTCTGGATGGCAGTGCCAGGTCACAGCAGGGACAAGGTACAGAGGTGCCACCTTGCCCTCCACACCCCATGCTGTGACTGCTCTCAGCACTTACTCCCTGCAGGTTTTCCACATCTACTTTCTGGATTGTTTGCCAGCCAGTTTGAGGGAAGGACGCTTGGCAGGTCCTCTCTGTTCGGGAGAACCTTCCCTGTAAAAGAGCTGGGAACACCCAGGAGCACTAAGGGAATATTTATATATTGTTCATTAAGATACCTGAGCCCAGACACGGTTTGTGAGCCCCGAGCTGAGCCAGCTGTGGGGGCAGGACAGCAGGAGCCAAGAAAACCCCTCCCCAGCAAGGTCCTGGTGCACAGCTTGCCAAAATAATGTCACTTTACAGGCCTTCGAGGTGACCCCAGGAGAAAGTGCTGGCTGTGGAGGTCCCTGCCAGGGCCACTCCTGCTGCCTGTGGCCCCACAGCTGCAGGATTTTAGGCAGAGGGAGAGGTAATAAAGCCCTTCATCAAAACACAAATTTGGATGAACGTAATTATAAAATGAAATTAATTTCATATTTAAAAGTCAGAGGTTTTCTCTTGAAGGAAATATTGAAATGTCTTAGTTCATCAGTCTGGTTTTTTTTTCCTTTAGGGGCAAGGGAGGTAAAATAAAGAAACAAATACACAAATAGGTGGAACATGCCAGGCTTTTGTTGGGGGGTTTTTTTTGTTGTTTTTTTTAAATCCAGATTTTGCACTGCTCCTACACTGCAGATGGATTTATTTGGCCAACCCTAACTTCCACAATATCCATTTCTAAGCTGTGGCCAAGCCTCTAAAACAGCACCTACCTGCTGCCTGGTTAATGCCAGAGAAGCAGCAAACATGATGCTCCTGGCCATTGGGAAAGCAAGAAAAAAGCCTGGAAACACAGAGCTTCCAACCCACCTCATCTCCCCATCGGTGCCCTTTGAGCATCCTTTGTGTTCTCAGTGTTTCCCGTGTTTGAACACAGCCCCAGCCCCGCTCTGTGCTGCCGCTGCACTTTGTCTGGTTGATATTTCTGCGGGGCTGCTTTTCCATTGTTATTCACTCCTGGCCAAGAGGCAGAATGCATTAAAGCCACCGGGGTGCCAGTGATATTTTAGTCTCTTGGAGTAATTCTTCTCTGAATCGGTTCAGATTCGCTCCCTTCTCATTCAGTTTGGCCACTGTGTGGACGTGCCCGGGGGCAGAGGGGGAAGGTGAGGCTCTGGCTGGACTCAGCTCGTGGCTGCACTGCCACGAGCTCTGCTCTGAGAGCACCTTGGGTGGGGAGCAAGTGCAACAGTGCTCACATGGGGGTTGTGCAGGGACATGGGGAAAGCTGGCTCTGGGGAGGGCTGTCGGAGGGGTCTCACTCACCCCCAGGTCCAGGCAGCCCCCACTGTCCTTCCAGCCCCCTGTTCCCACCCCAGCAGGGTCCCCACACACAGCCCCAGTGCAGGCAGGAGGGTGGGGTGGCTGCAGAGGTCACACCTGGGGCAGTGCTGGTGGGGGTGGCCACGGCTGGAGGTGCAGAAGGGGGAGAAGGGGGATGGGGTTGCTGCACTCCTCAGAGGACGCGGAGATGTCCTGCCCCAGCTCTCCAGCACGGAGCTGATGGCAGCAGCTGCCTCTGCTGTTGTGTTCTGACCAAACATCAGGATCTGGAGACAACGTCATATTTGTTCCCGGCTTTTGCCCGTCCGCTCTCCCTGGAGTGGATGATACATGAACAGTCCCATGTTTCCATCCCTTGGAGCTGCTCTGCCAGCCCCATTCACACCCCCCACTCTCGGGGGTACCCTGGGCCTTTCTCAGGGTCATAGGGTTACCTCTGGATTTCCTGGATTGTCTGGATTCCTTGTGCAAAGTTGCTGCATTTCTTAAATTCTATTTTTGGATAAATGAGCATTTGGTAACTATACAAAGCCTGTTTGTAGCCAGTGGGGTGACCCTCCTAATGTATTCCCCATGCCTCTGCTTCCCTGTGGGCCACATTTTCCCCCAGGAAAGCCCTGGAGCCTTTCCCAGGTTTACCCCAGGAATGAAATCAGCTCCATGTCTGACACAGTGAATTTTTTCTTGGTCCACAGGCACCTTTTCTTTCCCCCACCTGCCTTAGAAGGAGAAAGGAAGGAGGGAAAGGAGATAGAGGCAGAGCTGCAGACATGAAGTGTGAGAAAGGAACAGGGAAGAGGAAACATAAGCATCAGGAAATTCTTCAGAGCAGAGAGAGGTGTCAGACAGAGCAATTGCCTTCACGGGAATGGGGACCAGCCCCATGTCCTGGGAGAGAAAAGGGAGATTCAGGTTAGAGCAGAGCAAAGCCTGCCAGGCCCTGCCCTGGCTGTGAGCACTGGGCTGGGATGAGCAGCTGCTGTTCCCCTCCGTGGAGTAAAGGAGCATCCATGGGTTCAGCTCATTTTCCGCCTGGAGCCCCTCTGCTCTGGAGCCAGGCTGGGAGAGATGGGGTGTTGAGCCTGGAGACCCTAGAGCTCCTTCCAGAGCCTAAAGGGGCTCCAAGAGAGCTGAAGAGGGACTTTGCACAAGGGCCTGGAGGGACAGGACAAGGGGAATGGCTTCCCACTGCCAGAGGGCAGGGAGAGATGGATATTGGGAAGGAATGCTTGGCTGTGAGGGTGGGGAGGCCCTGGCACAGGTTGCCCAGAGAAGTTGTGGCTGCCCCATCCCTGGAAGTGTCCAAGGCCAGGTTGGACAGGGTTTGGAGCAACCTGGGCTAGTGGGAGGTGTCCCTGCCCATGGCAGGGGGTAGAAGTGGATAAACTCTATGGTCCCTTCCCACCCAAACCAGTCTGGGATTCCATGATTCTCATGGTGCAGAGCCAGGGCTGGGCTCTGTCCACCTCCCTGGACCCAAGCCCCCAGACCCACCCCAGCTTCCAGCAAAGTTTTTGATGCCAAGGGGATGGGAATTCCATAAAATATCCCAAGCTCTCCATGCAGAGCTGGTTCTGTGGCTGTGCCAGTCAGTCCCCAGCAGGTCCCTCTGTGTGGGCTGTGCTGAGGTGGCACTTCCAGCCACTGCAGGGTCCCCTCAGCTGACACCATGAGGGAAGAGCTCGTGCTTTGATGCAAAAAAGTCCCCAGTGACTTTTTTTTTTCCTATTTCATTCTCAAATAATTCTGCCGAGAGAATATTTGTGTAATTGGATTAAGTGTGGGGAACTCATCCTTGTTGACAGATTGAACAGGCACCGAACCAAAATCATGGGGGTTTGTCAATAAATTTCCTTTTGTTGGAAAAAAATTATGCAAATAGTAATTCAGGTTTTTGGCCAAAACAGATTTTTACAGCCCTGATCCAGAGGATGGATTGTTCCCCATTAGTCCCACAAAAGCCACTGAAAACCCTCTTTTCCTCTAGTTTCATTTTATGGGCAGAAGCAACTTCTACACAGTCTTTTTTTCTGAAATGGGAACATTTTTTAGCAGAAAGCCGTGTTTGAGGTAAGCGACGCTGCAGCAGATCCGGTGATATATCCACTCTCAAAAGGAAGGGCTATTAAAGAGATAAGAGATTGGGAGAACATCCTCTCTGCGGCGTTAAACAGCGGAGGAGGGAGATAACTGGGGAGCTCTGGTAAAGCCACCAAACATTATGTGAATAAAACTGTTAGAGGAATCAATTTTCCCCACTGCAGCGATTGTGTTTTCCTGAGTGTGATGTTTATCCGTTGGCTCCTTTCCCACAGCTCAGACACACTCAGCTCTCACAGGGCCCCATCCAGCACTCGCTGGAGAGGCTCGGGGTGAGTTTGGAGAGGGAGCGGGGGAAGCCTCGCTCAGAACCCACCATCCTACAAACAGATCACCAGGGCACGTCCAGGTTGGACATCAGGAGGAATTTCTTGCTGGAAAGGGTGGTCAGGCATTGGAAGGGCTGCCCAGGGAGGTTTGGAGTCCCCACCCCTGGAGGTGTCCCAGGAATGACTGACCGTGGCACTCAGTGCTCTGGGCTGGGGGACAAGGTGGGGATGGGGCACAGGGGGGACTCCATGGGCTGGGAGGGCTTTTCCAGCCCCAGTGTTTGTGTGGTTCTGTGATCCCACGAGGTTCATCCCAGTCGGTGGCTGCAGCACCCACAGGGGCACCACCAGGGCTGAGTCAGGGCTGTGGGGCCGCTGTCAACTTGTCCTGCTGTTCCCTGCACGGTGTCCCAGAGCAAATCCCGGAGCATGCAGAGCACACCAGGACACCCCAAGCACCCCCCAGCTCAGCCCAGAGCACGGAGCCAGCTCCACTGACGGTTATTTACAGAGTTCTGGGGGCCACATCCAGCTCTCTTGGATCAGCCCCCAAGCTCTTAATGAGATTACCAAGTTTATTTTAGTTGAGAAAGACACCAATAAAAAGGATTTAAAAATCCCTCGGAGTCCAGCCATACCCCAGAGCGCCCGGCCAGTGGGAGAGCTCCTCCAGCTCCCGCGTTTGTTTTCCTTTCGGAGCAGCGCCGAGGCTGCTCCTCCTGCATTTCCCTGCATTAGCAGCCTCTTCCCAGGTTGACCCCATGTATTATGGATGTGCTAAAATCTTCATGTTCTGAATAGAAGCTGCATTATTCATGGCTCTGCTTAGAGTTTGTCTTTAAAAGCCCTGCAGGCTTTTAATGAAATGCTCCGATTTTAACATCAGCTAAGACCAGATATTTTTGTTTAAATTTTTTAAAAGTCATCTCTGTGGATTTTTCTCCCCCCCCCCCCCCCCCCCCATTCTCTCCCTCTCTTTGAAGGCTCAAGGCCACTTGGAAGACGGGATGGTGATGGTGGAGAACAGAGGCAGCTGAGCAGTGTGAGGGTTTGGGGAGGACGGGAGGTGCCAAAGGTCTCCTGCCCCTTCCAGCCCCACGTGGGGTGTCGGGGGTGCTGAACCCCCCAGGGCAGTGGGTGCTGTGTGGGGTCAGCTCAGGGACACAGGCACAGGATGCACCAGATGTGTAGCATTGACACTTCTCCAGCCCTGGGCAGTGGTCTTGCTCCTGGGAGGGTTTGGTTTGAGTGACACCAAGGGTTTTTTTTGTTATTTTTATATAAGGAGGGAAAAGTGAAGATGGAGAGAGCGGCACCTCTTGGGCCCTGTGGGGTGGAGTTGTGGTTAAGTGCAGAAGGTTCAGGCAATAGATGGTGGGTGGGATGGAGGGGTGTGGGGACCCTAAGGATGGTCACCTCTGCCGAAAATTCCTAAGGCTGGCATGAGGTGGAGCAGAGCCAGCGAGCCCTGCCTGGTCTGTGAGCAGAGAGGGAGCCCCAGAGGCTCTGCCTGGGGTGCAGGAGCACAGCATGGATCGGGCACAGCCCCCGCTGGGCACAGCCCCAGTCCCGGCCGTGGGGCTGCCTCTGCCTCCACCTGCACTGAATTTGGCCTAATGACTTGAACATAGATCCTGTTTCCAGGCAAACATCCCAAGTGTTCTGTCCCTGGTGGTGGGGAAACTCCTTAAATCAAAGCGGAGCAACCCGATAGCCAGGCCCACAGTTCTGGGCTTTATTGATCACATCTGGGCTGCCAGGGCTGGGACAGGGCTGGGATGGGAATGGGGCTGGGCTGGGACAGGGCTGGGATGGGAATGGGGCTGGGACAGGGCTGAGACAGGGCTGGGATGGGATTGGGATGGGGTCTTGGTGAGCTGTGGGTGGATTCCTGGGGACACACTGCTCTCCTCCCCTGCTCAGAGCCCCAGCCCTGCAATCCCTAACCCCGAGCACTGGAAGCACAGAGAAGAATGCTGGAGTCTCTGACAGCTCGAGCCTTTCTGAGCACAATGCCACAGATTCCTTTTGTTTTTCGAGTTCCCATGAGTTCCTAAGCACATTGAATGTGGTTGTGTTTGGTACAGTTTTGTGCTAATTCCTCGTTGCCTCTGAGACTTGAGTATAGAAAGGTTTGAAAAAAGCAAGAGATTTGAGGTATTTCCCTTCCTGTCCCCTCCAAATGTGATTAAACACCGATGTCCCCGTGGTGGTGGCAGCGCAGTGCTGGGTGGCCGGCCAGGCTCGGGGGCTGTGCCATGGCTGGGCAGCTTCCCGTGATCCCAGGCTCATTCCCAAGATGTTCCTGGTAACTCCAGGTGGTGTGGGATGTGCTGGTGATGGAGGGGTCCCCCCTCCCTGTCTCTCACGCCCCAGTCGCTCTCTGGGATGGCATTTCCTCTCCCCTGGGGTTTCAGCTACACGAGAAGAAGGTTTTGAGGCAATCACAGGTTATGGACACCACTGGCTTGTCAGCACCTTGGGAGGAGACAGGGAAAGGCAGGATGGGGGGGCTGAGGGGGAAAGCAGGGCCAAGCCTGGTTGAGCCAGGGCAGAGTGATCTGTGCCAACCCTGGTGGTTCTGCCCAAACACAGGTGCCATGTGTGGCTGCAGGGCTGGCAGGACAATGCCAGCATGTCCCAGTCCATGTCCTGGCACTGTCTGGGGCGCAGGGCAGTCCTGGTTTGGGTGCCAGTCCCCCAGCTCAGGGCTGGCACCGTCACTGCTGCTGGGACCTCCCCTCCCCGTGCCCTCCCCGCACATCAGGAGCCTCAGCCCCTGGGGAGGCATCAGTCATGTCCCATTTGGGAGGCAGGATTCTTCCCGTCACATTGTTTTGTCTGTAAGCAGGTCACCTCTCGAATCCATAATATCACATTTCCAGGACAGCGCTGCCCGCAGACCTGCCATTCATGCTCCATTGGAGAGCCACTGCTGCCTGCAAAGAGTGCCCAGATAAGTGATGTCTTAATTCACTGCACATTCTTAAATAAAGGAGAGAGAGAGAAAGAAAAGGAGCGGCTCAAGGTCAGCACTCATTGCTGAGTGAGATTTCTTCAGCAGATTGTCTAAAACAGCCCGGAAAAAATAAATAAAAGCAAATTGATGGACACACTATATCGAGGTAATGGGAGGGTGAAGATGAAAGGAGAAGTGGCAGCTTGATGAGAGAATAAAACCCTCGCAAAAATATTCTCAATTGCTATTTTAATGGCTGACCTGAATGCTTAAAAATATATATATAATTGCTGAGTTGATTGGTGCAGATGCCAAAGCCATTTGTGCATGGCTAAAGCTGGGAGAATCCTTCAAAAATTATTTAATGATAAATCTCTCAAATTCTTGCTGGAGCAGACCAAATTAATTTGAAGTCAAAAGATAGACTCTCCATTACCTCCCTGAGCGTTGGATCAGGACCCTGAATGTTTTTAGGAGGCTTTTATTTTGCTTTGTGTTCCATGAATATTCCTGTGAGTACTTTGGGGGGATGTCAGCTGGAATTGGTGAAGATGGATTTTGCAGCCTGCTAGTGCCATACTCTGGACCTTAAAGCTCATCTCATTCCATGGCAGGGACACTTTCCACCAGCCCAGGTTGCTCCAAGCCCCATCCAACCTGGCCTTGGACACTTCCAGGGATGGGGCAGCCACAGCTTCTCTGGGCAACCTGTGCCAGAGCCTCCCCACCCTCCCAGGGAAGGATTCCTTCCCAATATCCATTCCCCCTTGTCCTGTCCCTCCAGGCCCTTGTGCAAAGTCCCTCTCCAGCTCTCTTAGAGTCCTTTAAGCCCTGGAAGGGGCTCTGAGGTCTCCCCAGAGCCTCCTCTTCCCCAGGCTGAACATCCCCAGCCCTCCCAGCCTGGCTCCGTGACAGAGGTGTTTGTGCTGTTTCAATGAGTTGCAATTAATATTTTGTGCCTTTAAAATAAGCATTCGATAGAAAAGATAAATTAAAAAAGTATACACTAAAAAAATGGCAAAATATTTCTGGGATGGGATGGAATTATTCCAGTTGGAATTGCAGTCTGCTGCTGACCCCCCTGGAAAGGGTAACTGGAATAACGATGGTCCCGGGGAGGGTTTGGTTCCCCTTCCCAAAGCCCCAGGTCTGGTTTTTCCAGGTGTGAGTGGAGCAGACCAGGGGGGATGCAGAAGGTACCAGACATCCCTTGCAGGATCCTCGGAGGTGAATTCCCAGCTGGATATCTCGGCCCACATCCCCTCTCTGCTGCTCTGGTCAGTTGTTCCAGCGCAGGTACCACCTGTGTGCTGAGTTCCAAATGTCATCAACAGTGCCAGAAACATCCCCCAGAGAGTCCCTGGGACAAACATCAGACACTGGCTGGGTGTTGGTGCTCAGATGTGACACAGCAGAGAAGGCAGAGCCGCCTGCAGAGAGGGAGAACCAGACTGCTGGCAGAGACAGCGGGTGCCACTGCCCTGCTTTTGTCCAGAACAGGAATTTCTGGTTAGGAAGAAAATACTGCTGAAAGAAATAAAGATGAGTTAAAATGCAGGCAGATGCCTCAGAGGATCTTTCATGCAGGCAGGGATCCCAAGCATGCTGACAGCTCCCTGGCATGGAGAGCCTCTGAAAGCCAGAACACCTTCAGTGTCTGGGCACGAGAGACCCTGGCACACACCCAGGAGTTTCTGACCACTCAATACCACGGGAAGCAAGTGTGGAGGTGTCCTGTGACAGCAGGATGAGCCGAATTTTGGGGGGCTGGAAGGAAAGCTGAATCGTGGAATCACAGAATCAGTCAGGCTGGAAAAGCCCTCCCAGCCCATGGATCCCCCCTGTGCCCGATGCCCACCTTGTCCACCAGCCCAGAGCACTGAGTGCCATGTCCAGTCCTTCCTTGGACACCTCCAGGGGTGGGGACTCCACCACCTCCCTGGGCAGCCCCTTCCAAAGCCCCACCACCCTTTCCATGAAGAAGTTCCTCCTGATCACACAGTGGAGGGGTTACACATCTCTCATCACACTGAGCAGCCAACAGTCCCACTTTGGCTCAGCACAGCTCAGGGTGGACGTTTGCCACATTCCAGCAACGCAACAGCCCAAATGAAAGCAGGGTTGGAGCTGTTCAGTGCCTCCTCCCAGGCTTCCCTCCAGCGCCTGCTTCTGCCCTACCACTGCCTCCATTTCTCTGCAGCGGGATTATTCCCCCATGGATGGGAGTGCCTGCCAGCTCTCCCACTCACTTTACGAGAGCTGCAGCGCAGATATCACAAGATTAAAGGAATTGGCAATTTTGAGTGCCCAGTTTGAGGCAGTGGATTTTTTTGATGGTACTTGGCCTTTTATATAACAGTGCCTGTTCAAAGCCCAGCTCCTGACGGCTTCCCTCGGAGCCACGGATGTTTAGCACTTCTGAAATCAGCTCCCGTGATCTCAGATTTGAATATTTAAGGCATAAAGCACACAAGATGTTCTGTTCACCAGCAAAAATCATGGCTGGGGAGTGCAGGTGGCACCATGGCCTGAGCTGGGGACCGGTCCCCAAAGGGGTGCTCAAGTGCCTGAACCCCAGATCCATTACCCATCCTTCCCTTTCCTGCTTCACAGCCTCCATTCTGACCAGGATACAGCATTTTAATGGCAAAGATACAGCAAAGTTTGGTGGGTGAATTGTGAGCTGCCCTTGCTCAAGGCTCAGCACATGGCCAAGCCCAGTTGTGTTTTCCAGGCAGGAGGACACAGAGGACAAGTCCAGGCACAAAAACATCCTCCCAGTTTGGAAGCTCCTGCTGTAAAGAGACCTGATGAACAGCAAGAGTGTCGTAAAGAAACTGCTGCCAGAATTAAGCACATTTTTTCCTGAGTTTCATTCCTGGGAACAGATTAAGCATTTTGGCTGAAACTCCGCAGAGCAATTTCGCTCGAGGCAGACACCGGCACGGAAAATTTCATCTCAAACCAGTCAAGTTTGGCAAAGCCGAGAGCAACTGTAAACACGGCCCTGTAATGTGTGGAACAGGATCAGCTCAGGAGCCAGCACTGCACCCAGCACCCCATTTACTCATCTATTTCTGTAATTATTTGCTTAATCACAGAACACTTTGGATACTGTGGGCATAATTAATGTGTTATTAACAGCCGTGCAGGCCATAAACCTCCTCGTGTCATCAGCAGGATAATTTGCATTTGTGCTCATCTTTTCAGCCAAAGATCTTGAAGCACTTTGCTGAAGTAGAGATCATTAACCCCAGGTTACAGCTGGCGAGGCCCAGGCTGAGGGGATGTGGTGCCAGTTGCCTCTCTCAGGCTGATGTCCTTGTCTGGCAGATCACCGGACTGTGCTCTGGAATGCACGGGGGTGCTGCTGCCCTGGCAGGTCTGGGCAGTGCTGAGCTCACACACCAGCTCTCCATGGATGTTCATCCTGTGCCCTGGCTCGTGGGTGTCCCTGCCATCGGAGAGTGACAATGGCATCACCCTGATCACGGAGAAGGAGAAGGAAGGCACTGAGCTGGCAGGGGAAGAGCAGAGGTGCCGTGTCCAGAGGGATGCCTGGAGCTGGTGTGGCTGGTTGGAGCTCTGCCATCCCTGTGTCCTGTCTGGGGATGAGGCTTGGACACAAACAGGGGTGGGCAGCACTGAAGGAGACTGCAGCTTCCCCCCATGCAGGTGGCTGAGTGCAGCACACTGGGAATCTCACGCTCATCAGGAATTTCAGAGGTAAAATGAAAATATTTTGGTTTCGATTGGAATTTACTTGGGAGTGTTGTTACAAACAAAGAGAGCAAAGTTGTTACACACGGGCTGCTCCTGAGTGCTGAGCCAAACATGTTCCTCACACTGAGCATCCTCCCAGTGCAGAGACCAAGCTGCTCCCACAGGAGCCTGGGTCTGGCACAAGGAATCCAGAGATCAGGGGACAAACAGGTTATTCTCTTCTCTCCTTTTCTGCCCCACCTCCCAGGTTGTAGAGCAGCTTAATATGCTTCTTTCCCTTCCTTTCCCAGAGGGAGAGGAGCAGAGGAGGGACAGACATTGCCTGGCAGTTTGCTCCGGGAAGCCTCTGGGGGCAGGAGCTTCACAGAGCTGGAGCAGAGTGATCCTGACATGAAAATCAACTCAGCTTCCCCCAGGGAGTGCCGCTGCCCCGTGCTGAGGGAGCAGAGACAGGAGGACAGCAGGACAGCAGGAAAGCAGTTCCACATCCCGCCTGAGCCCGGGCTGCAGGAGGTGCCCGGCCTTGCTCTGTCCTCCAGGCTCTGGGTGCTCCCCAGTGGCTCAGAGGATGCCTCCCTTCAGGGCTGTTTACACAGGTGCTAGTTTGAAAAGCAAATATTGCTGTTTATAAAATATTTTGTAGTCCATTTCCTGAAGAGCAGCAGAGCTGTTCAAGGTGGCCAAGCAACCGCCCCCTGCCAGCAGCACCGGGTGTCCCAGTGCCCCATCCTTGGCACATCTCCCTGGCAAGTCCTGCTGTCCCCCGGCTGGGGATGGAGCCAGGTGAAAACAGAGATCAACACAACAGTCGCTGACCCTGCCTTAAAATCCTGTTGGAGGGGAGAGCAGTTTCCCTTTTCAGGTCTTCCTGGGTAGAGACAGTCAGGACTGCCTGGGAACAGCAAGGGAAATCTTCACTTCCTCCTGGTGTATCTTCCATGATGGCTGGGGGGCTCAGCTTGGGGGTGCACACTGATTTCAGGCTATTCCCCAAAATATTTCGTAGAATCATAGAATCACAGAATGGTTCAGGCTGGAAGGAACCTTAAAGATCATCTATTCCACCCCCTGCCATGGGCAGGGACACCTTCCACTAAATCAGGTTGCTCTGAGTCCCATCCAACCTGGCCTTAAACACTTCCAGGGATGGGGCAGCCACAGCTTCTCTGGGCAGCCTGTTCCAGATTCCTGCAGAGGGGAGGCAGAGGGGCAGAGGGAGGTGCCTCTGCTCCCCGGGCTCAGCCTCTCCATGCCTGCCTCTCCGTGCTGTGCTGGGAGCTGTCTCGGGGTCGGGTTGTCTCCCTCAATCTGTCTGGTTTTGATCAGCCTTTCCGTCCCGGAGCTCAGAGACTTCCCCCGATGACAGTCTCGTCAAAACGATTACACTTGGACACAACTCCCTGGGTTTGACAGCTCCACATTTTCTGACAAAACCCAAACCAAAACAAGGCACTCTTGGAAATTTCTCAACCAGCTGCAGCGTAATTCTGATGAGATTGTACATATTTGGGTGAGAGAAAGAACGGGGAACAACCGTGAGCTCTCCCAGTTTGGTTCCCGAGGGTTGGATTTCAAAGTGTGGGCAGAGCTGACAGAGCCCGGGCTGGCAGGGCAGGTGGGTGGCACACGGCCAGTGCCCGTCACCCTCACACCACGGGGACCACTCTGGGCAAAGAGAATGACAGTGGTGAGAATTTAGGGAGGAAAATCAGCAGTTCTGGACATCAGAGAGTGTTAAGGAGGTTCACAGTGGGGACACAGCCCTGGTTCCTGGGCGTGGGCAGGGGGTACCAGTGGGAGCAGCGTGTTCCCATCAGCTTATTGGTGCCATCCCCCACCACCCATCATCAGTGCCACTGCACAGTTTCCTACTAATTGGCCAAGTTACTCAAAACTCTTGCTTTTTAATATTTTTCCTCTGTAACACCAAGTGCTTGCCCATAATTTTAAGATCCTTCAAGGCTGAGCTGTGTCAACTACACTTTTCAACAGCCAGGACCCTCTTCTGCTCTTTTCTTGCCAGTTCTTCATCTCCTCTCCTCATGCCTCCTGCACCCTTGGTCTGGAAAAAGAGATTAGACTGAAAAAAACCTCAGACCTGCTTGTGTATCAGTGATGCAGGTGTTTCTCTGTTTTACAAGTTATATTGTAAAGAAAAAGAAACAAAGAACCCCCTAATTTTCAGAATGTTATTTTGGTTAAAACAATAAAAGTTGTGTTGATAAAACAAACAGTTCTTAGGTTTATTTTTCTTAAATAAGCCCCAAAATATTTATTGTCTGCCTGTTTAACTAGTCAGCCACCAGGATGAGAAAAGGCAGCACTGGGAGGATGGAGAGAGACCACAAGCAACAGAAATTGAGTCCAGAACCTTCCTCACAACGCAGCTCTGCTCAGAGGACTTTCTTTGGGTGCTCCTATGAATCTTGAGGCCGGTGCAATAGATGGAGTAATGGAATCACAGGATGGTTTGGGTTGGAAAGGACCTTACAGCTCATCCTGTTCCACCCCCTGCCATGGGCAGGAACACCTCCCACTATCCCAGGTTGCTCCAAACCTCGTCCAGCCTGGCCTTGGACACTTCCAGGGATGGGGTAGCCACACCTCCAGGACCTCGGACCTGCTCAGTGGATTCAGTGTCTGACCCACGACAGCAGCTCAGTGGCTTCTCCACTTCTCCTTGTCACCTTCCAGTCAGGAGCTGCCCTGGGAGCTCTGTGCTCTCCCCACCCCAGCTCTCTGCTTCTACTGCTGATGCCAAAAACGCCCCTTCAGGCACTCTGCTGACTCCCACATCCCAATCCTGCCATTCCTTGGGGAGCTGTGGATGCTGCCGCGAGGGGCTGGCAAAGAGCCCAGCAGAACTGCTGCGTGGAGCTCGGCTGGGAGTCACACTGCAGGCATGGCACGGCAGGGCACAGCATGGCCTGGCACAGCACGGCCTCCGTGCTGGGCAGCTGCCCCTGGACCTGAAGGAATTCACCAAAATTAGCCAATGTGCCACCTCCTGAGGGGTTGAAGTGTGCAGCAATTATCTCCTAAACCACCCGTCCCACCTTGCACTGGGAATGCCCCGAGGCACCGCTGTGCAGTGAGGGCTAATGAGTGGATTATTGCAGCATTTTAAAACTCAGCTGTTTAGTAAATTGGGATTATCCAGTGGAACCAAGAAGACTTTCAAGAAGGAACAGCCCTTCACCCCCTCCTCCCTCTCTGTAGTCCCCGGAACAGCAGCACAGCCATGGCTAAGGGCTCATTTTTCAAATTCTCTATCTCAAACACTTCCCTCTCAATTAACATCAAGCCTCTCCCTGCTGCTCCACTTCTCCAGTGCCAGGGAACCACACTTTTCCCTGTCCCCATCTCCTACCAAAACATGACAAATCCAAGCATATCTGAATGACCAGAAACCCATGAGATTTAAGGTCCCTTCCAACCCAAACCATTCTGTGATTCTAAAATTCTCTGTGTGGGGCTCCCAGACAACCCCTCAGCCCCTTGGCCCCAGTGTCAGAGCAGTGTGAGTGGGGCAGCACTGGGACACTCATGGAGCCTCCCCCCAGGAGCCCTGGGCAGGGATGGCAGCTTGCAAAGCACCAGGGAAAAGCAATCCAGTTGTGAGATGTGGGTGGGAGCCTGCTGGAAGAATCTTCCCAGACCCAAAGTATTTTAATGAAATATTTCAGTTTCGATGAACTGGCATTTTCTTTCCAAGCACATTCCCACCCAGCATTAGCTGGAGGAGCCCAGTGTTGGGAGCAAGGCCAGATCCCACAGCCCTCCATCCCCCACGCTGCTCCAACCACCCTCTCCCGTGCAGAGAGCTCGGCTGAGCTGTGTCCTGCATTCCCTGCTGGCACCTGGACCAGGCTGGAATGTGTGACCAATAGAATTTAGGCTGCTGGAGTGGACCTTTGGACAAAAGCCTTTGTCTGCTCCCAGAATTACTCCAAATGGTTTGATTTACCAATCCTTTTAAACTGAGATATTCTAATAATGCTTCCAGGGGAGAATTTCATACACACAAAAGGTACCAGTGGGCCCAGTCACCCCTTACTGCTTTCAGTAATTCCTCACCTTGAATATTGTGGCAGATTTGGTCACTGCAGTATAAGGAAGATATTGAGCCATTAGAGAGTGTCCAAAGGAGGGCAGTGAGAATGATGAAGGGCCCTGAGGGGAAGCCGTGTGAGGACACTGAGGGCACTTGGTGTGTTCAGCTGGAGCAGAGGAGACTGAGGGGAGACCTCAGTGCAGTTCCAATTCCTGGGCAGGGGCAGAGGAGGGGTAGGGACTGAGCTCTGCTCTGGGGGGACCAGGGACAGCACCCAGGGAATGGCTGGAGCTGTGTCAGGGCAGGCTCAGGTTGGATCTCAGGCAAAGGTTCTTCCCCCAGAGGGTGGTTGGGCACTGCCCAGGCTCCCCAGGGCAGTGGGCACAGCACCAAGGCTGCCAGAGCTCAGGGAGTGTTTGGATGATGCTCTCAAGGACTCTTGGGGATGGGCCTATGCAGGACCAGGAGTTGGACTCAATGATCCTTGTGGGTCCCTTCCAGCCTGGCATATTCTGTCATTCTGTGATTTTTCCTTCTTTCTCAGCAGCACACAGAGCTGTGCTCGTCCTGTGGTGCTGTGGCACAGGATGACCATCAGCCCCAAGGGAACCTGGTCACAAATCCAACACCAAATTGACCAGTGGGGCTGAAACTCATCCACTCTCCCTCGAGCCCCCACTGAGCAGCAGAACAAAGCAGGAAAACCAAGGAGATTTCTTTAGAAAGCTGTTTCCATTTTCCGGAGCATTGTTCCGCGGGTATGAAGTGAAGCTGTTTCCCCTGGGGTTTAGCCCAGCCAAAAACCAGGCACATCAGCTTTTACCATAATGGGATGTGCCTGCAGAGCCCCACGGCACAGAGCAGCCCCAGCCCAGGAAATCCGGGGCTTTGCTAAAGGGAAAGGGTTGTCCCTGCCCAGGATGGTCCCAAGTTTGCTTTGAGTATCGAGGCAGGAGGAGGTCCCGGGGCAGATGGGGCTCTGACGGGCTCAGCAGCTGGAAAAGGTTTATTTTAAGCAACGACTTAAAAGCCACAGAAAATGTTAAGCCATTCCTTCAGCTGGGTGCTGAGCACCAGCCCTGGTCCCAGCCAGCACACTCTCTCCTGGTTTTCCAAAGCCTTGTGCCTCCTTGGGTGTCAGTGCCTACAAGTCCTTAAAAATGTCACAGCTCTGGCATCTCTCCTTCACTTCTCTTCTTTCCAGCTGCTTCCCAGTGAGGAGGAACCCATCAGGTTGCCCCCGAGCACCCCTCCCTGATGTCTCCACTGTCCCATTAGCTCAGTCCCCCTGCGCCGTCAGGAACGGGGTCGCCTTTGGCTGCCTTTCATCCACTCTGTGACATTCAGACACTGCCATGAGGGGCAGGGAAGGATTTCCATTTGGAAGGATTTCCATTCTGAAGGATGCCGACAAGCCCCCAGGGGCTTGCCATTAAAAAGAAGATGAGGAATGAGGGAGAAGAAAAAAGGCAAGCCCAGCCTTCTCAGCTCTTTCTTTTCCCTTTTTCCCTACAAGTCAGAAGTCCCTAATTGGTCTGAGCTCTGTGGGTGTTGTGGGCCCCCCCCCCTGGACCACCGACCCTGAACAGGACCCCGCTGCCCACCCCAGTGCATCAGCTGTGGAAGGAGATGCTGGAGCTGCTCATCTTCCTTCCCTGCTCCCAACAGAGATGCTGATTCCTGCAAAGATGTGACAGAAAAATGTGGAATAAATAATAGTAAAGATCTGAAATATGGGGATTTTTTTTGTGGTGGGAAATACATTTGGGGGAAGGGTGAAAAATAAATAAGAGAGAAAGGTTTTGAACTGATGTAGAAAACAGGGTCTTGTCAGAATGTCCCGGAGAGACCCCATTCCCCATTAATGGGGAAAGCAAATTGGAGGCTAATTGCTGGATTTGTGGAGGGGGTTTTACGCCGTATGAAACAGGATCTGGGTTATGATTCATGTGTTCTGTGCACCAAGCGACCATGGGGAGGGAAGCTGCTTTAGCAATCACGGGGATTTCGGGGCAGCGCATCACCCTGGCTCCAGCGGCGCACGGAGGGGCTGGGATGGGGCAGCCAACTCCTTCTCCCTCCTGCTGGAGAGGCACCATGTCCCATGGTGGCAGCTGTGACCCACCCCGCTCTAGGCTGGAGCACCTGATGGTCCTGCAGCTTCCCCCAGCACCCCCAGAACCTCCCCCCAGTTCTCCTGGCACCGCTTGCTGCCCGTTCCGGGGCAGCGGGATGCTCGTGGATGCTTGTCACCCCAAGCTGACCAAATCTCTTCACCACCAGCGGGTGGCCTGGTGAGGGTGCCAGTGGTGGGACCCCGTGAGCCCACCCAGATTTCCTTCCCAAGGAGCAGTTCCCCCCGCAGCCCCCCGAGCGGCAGGGCGGGGGCACGCGTGGTGCCGGAGCTGAACGCCCCCGCAGCCACCCGGGGAACAGCAGCAGTGTCACGCACGGGGGCTGGCACGGCGCTGTGTTACATGGTAACGGGAAAATATTTTATGCATCAAAAATAATATTTTGGCAAGATCCTTCCCAGGCACTTGTAAGTGCTTATCGCAGCGCGGGAGGCTGGATGCTCCAGGCCCTTGGACTCGGATGCTCTTTGTTCTTCTACAACCTGATGTAGGTGCTGCTGCAGAGGGAAAAATAAATACTAAAATATGAATAAAGACCCTGTTGTCTGCTGCACCCACCAACTGTTTCTGTTCTTAAAATAATTGTGTCTGTGTTAAACGCCAACTAATTAATGTGCATATATTTAGAGGAGGATTAACATCAATAGTAATCAATGCAAATCTATTATGGATAATTATGGATGTGGATCTATTGCACAGCTCCTAATCTTCTATAAATATGGTTTTTCTAATCACTTTGTTAGCAGGTATCTAAAGCAATGCAAAGAATTTGCAATACAAGTTAGATCCTGGCTCTGTTCCAGCTCAGGTAATTACACCCTGGCCTTGCTCAATTCCTCTGCAGCTCCCCTGGGAGTATTTTTATTTTTAACTTCTTACCCAAAAATGACTAATGTCACTGAGAACCGTGTGCTGTGTCACACCCCAAAGGGCCCAGAGCATCACAGCAGAGGTGGGATGTGGGATCTCTCCGGGGTCAACCTTGGAACAGGCTGTGTGTGTTTAGTCCATCACAGCTCCAGATTAGGTTATTATTAGTCCCCACAGAACATCAGTAACGGCTTTTTAGTCCGAGGAAGAGGCTGTTAAATGACAAGGAGGATCTGAGAGGCTTGTTGGATGGAGCCCATGGCTCTGTGTGTCTGGGCTCATCACCACGCTCTGCAGCCACTGCTCTCCTCAGGGCCTCAAATCCTGCTGGTGTCACGGCTCACACTGGGCTGATCTGTCCCAGCAGAGGTTGGGGAGGGGAGAGTTTAGTGCACAGGGACCACAAAGAACCCCCAGGTGTGTGGGAAGGGATGGTGGGAGCCCTGCAGAAGCTGGCAGGACACAGAGTCCAGGTTGGGAGCTGTGGGAAGAGGCAGCAGGAGCCCTGCAGAGCCCAGTGGGATGTGGGGTCCAGGCTGGGAGGTGGAAGACCATAATCCAGCACCAGGAAGCCTGGCAGCTGATAGGCAACAGCTCCCTTTCACCTCTGTCCAGGCTGCCAAGCTGCTGCAGGGTTTTGGAAGCACCAACCTCTGTTGTCTTCTTCTTTTTTTTCTTTTTTTGAACCACGACCTTGGGAAGAGCAGGCTGGGGTGGGAGCTGTCATACACTGTGAATGGGAAAGAGGTGGCAGCTGCATAAACCTCAGGCTGTCCGGGGGGGCTCAGGAAGCAAAAAACAACATCCGTGTTTCAGCACAGCCCCAATTACACCGGGGTTAAGTTTGGCACTTCAGTAGTCAAAACATCTTTTAAATGTCTCAGGCTTGAACCCCCCTCCAAGAGCCACAGAAAGGAGGACAAGTAACCCAATCTGCTGCTCCAGATTATTCAGCGTCCGACCATGTAATTGAGATTAATCACTTCTTTCTCCAGTGCCCAGAAATACCACTGATGTCTGGAACACTCTTCCCTGTTCCAAGACACTTGAACTGTGATACTTGTGGAGTGATGGAGACCCATCTCCAGGGGGAGAGGGCAAGGTGGGATCAGTCAGCCGGGCAGTGCTTGCCAAGTGTCCCATGCTGGTCCACAGGATGAGACACCATTCGTGCAGGAGCCTCAAGGAGCCTCGTGCAGGAGCTTCTCTGTCTCCATCCCAACATGTTGTGTCTCATCACCCCAGAGGTCCATGTCGTGACAGAGACCTGGCTGGTTCCTTGACAAACCCATCTCACATGAGCTTCTCAGGTTCTGTGGTAGCACCAAACCAGGTGTTGGTGGTGACATGAAATATGGCAACATTTCTTTTAAACCTAAACCTAGGCTCAGCAGTGCTGGATTAACAGCTGGACTTGATGATCTTAAAGGTCTTTTCCAACCTAAACAATTCCATGGCTCTCTGCACAGGAGACAACACAATTCCACCAGGCAGCTCTGGGGAGGTGAGGAACCCTCTCAGATGCTGGGTGTGGATGATTCTCCTTCCCTCAGCAGTGGCAGCAAAGCACTGCAGATGTGGGTTTCTCTAGTAATTCTCTGGTATTTGGTGACATTGATGTGCAATAGCCTGGAAAGCTGCAGTGGTTTCCCAGCCTGGAAGAGGTGGGAATCTCCCTTTAGTCATCATAAGGAAAGTATATGTGACCCTGCTTGCTTCTTCCTTCATGCTGCTATTGGTGGGGCCAACGTTTCTGGAGCATGTCCAGCAAGATGGGCAGGAAGGAAAGGTGCCCAAAACCAGCCAGTCCGTGCTGGGGGCTGAGAACATCCCAGCCACGTGGATGCTGTCACTGCAGGGACACGGCGCATGTCCCAGGACATGGGATGGGTGCAAGCAGCCTGGCTGGGCTGGGATGGTGAGGGCAGCCTGGGTTCCTGCTCCAGAAGGTCCCAGGGGTGCTGGGCTGGGTTGGGTGTGATGGTGAGGGACACACGGGTTCCTGCTCCAGAAGGTTCCAGGGAGAGCAGCAGGATGTGCTGCTGGCACAGCCATGAGTGCAAGCTTTGCTTTTCCATTTTAACCTAAAGACCCGAAAATACTCTGTTCCAGCTGACAACTCATAAAAGCTGTCATGTCCTGTATCACAGCAAACATCTGCCAGCGGTATGGCTCCCAGCGGGATAACTGCTCTGACAGGAGTTCAAGGGCTCTTTGGGGCCTTGCTGAAAGAGAGCAGAGGGAGGAAGAGGAGTGTGTAAGGCAGGGCTTCACCCCGACCAGCAGTGCCCCTGAGGGCCTCTGGACCAGCCCTGCAGGAAGAGCAGCTTGGGATGGAGATGGGTCAGAGCCCAGCGAGACTGTCCAAAGGCCAGCAGCATCCCCGCCCTGGGAGACACGGGACACACCCGCTCCCGGGTAACTGGAGAAGGAGTCAGCTGAGCTGCTGGCAGACACGGCTCCAACGGTGGCCCGTGCCCTGCCTGAGGTGGCCGCTCTGTTTATGGTTCTGCTCTCAGGACGGGATAAGTTTGCACATCACCTGAGCTCGCTCCGAGCCCCGGAGCCCCTTCCCGGCGGGGACAGCGCTCTGCCGACCGCGGGGGAGGGTTTGTATGAGCAGAGCCCTGTACGCTGCGAGGGAGGGAGGGAGGGAGGGAGGTGCTCAGACCTGAGCACTGCCACTCCATAAACAAACACCGGTGAAGCAAACTGCCACCCACCCCTCTGCCAGACCTGACCGTCCTCCCCGGCTGTCCTGCGTGGCCACGTCAGTGTGTGCCAGACAGTCACGGGGCCGGAGCACCCGGAGAGGCAGCTGGTGGTCGGGCAGGATGCTGCCTCACAGAGGGGGCACGGTGGCTCTGTCCTACTCTGGTGGCACAGCTGATTGGTCCTGTTGTGGTGACACAGTGGCTCTGTCCTGCTCCCAGGGAGCACAGCCACGGGACTCAACACAGGCCACCAACACAATCCCAGTTCCCAGTGCAGTGCAGGGCAGCAGCTGCCATGGATTAAAATCCCAAGTGCCAGCGAGCAGGGGAAAGCCAAAGCAAAGCAGTGTGTGGCAGTGCAGCAACTGTGAGTGAAGGAAATGAGTAAAGACCCTACAGGACTCACTAATGGCTTCCACCGCGTGCCTCTGTCTCGTACGAGGTCTTCGCTGTGCGAGTTTGGACACATCCCATTTCCCACAGACCCTCATTATCCTACTCGTGTTCACCGCAGTTCTCCATAAATATTTTATGAGCATCCTCTTTGCAAGGCTTTCGTTTGGATTTGCCCAGTGAAACCGTCTGCCTGGCAAGAGGAAGAGAAGAGAGGGGAAATGAATAACAAGAATGATCATGGAGAAGGGTGGGGGGAGCGGAGGGGATGTCGGGGGAAGAAGCCTCTCTCTTTCCTTGATAACTAGGTTGTCTTGTTCTGCAGTTGTCTGATAACAGGAGAGCAGCTGCGTCCCTGAAGCAGGTCCTTGCAGAGGGCTGTTTTCAGGAGTGGTGCTCAGCTACCTCTCCTACCCAGGGGACAGACCCCAGCTGTGCCAGTGCTCCCAGGGCAGGGGATGAGGAGATCCAGGAGAGGAAACAGCCCCAGGATCACAGACACTTGTCCACCTGTTGTGCTGTACCTGCCACAGAGGTTTTCTGGCCATAAGCAGCATCACAGCCCTGACAGATGGGAATGTTTAAGCACATGGAGCCTGAGCCCCCAGCCGAGCAGGGCAGCTGGTGTGCGGTGTCCAGGTGTGCTCCAACACAGGATCCCCCAAAAAACAGCAGCTTCCAAAAACAGCAGCTTCCAAAAACAGCAGCTTCCAAAAACAGCAGCCTCCAAAAACAGCACCTGCCACACAGCACAGCACCCTCCACGCACAGCATTCCCCACACACAGCACCCTCCACAGCCTGGAGCGGAGCAGGAGCTCAGCCTGGCCCTTCCACGGGCCAGTGTGCACCTGGGGACATCCCCTGCCAGTGCCATCTTCTCCTCCACCTGCCTCAGGCACATGGGCCATGGCCCAGGTTTGCCTTTGGGATGTGCCCTCCCTCCTCTCCCATCCCTGGGTGCTGCAGCCCCAGCCATGGGTTTTCTCTCCTGGGGTTTCCGAGGCACAGTCCTTTCCACACCACCTCCTCCCGCGTGCCTATCCTTCTGCTCCACGAGCTTCCAGCCAGGGCTGGCTGGGAAGCAAGAATTCCATTTAGAAAAAAAAACAAAACCAAAAACACAAAACCCCAAAACCCTGAGGTTTGGAAATTGGTTTTCATCATTTCAAAGAAGGAGCAAAGTGCTGATGACTACAGGCCAGAAAGAAGCCGTCGGCACCGCTCTCCCCGTCTGTGACCGTGGGGTACCAGCCCTGCACTCCTGCATCTCTGACTATGAAGGACTTGGGCCAGAGCTCAAACCATTCCCAGGCTCTCTCCAGAGAGCTCCAGTTATGGACCCCACAAATCTCCTCTGCCCATCCCGCTGGAGGAGCTGCCCTGCAAATTCCTCATCGGCCAAAGCGTTTCCCAGAAAGGGGCTGAGCTGGGCTGAGCCAGGTGGGTGAGGGGTGACGGGGGGGCTGGAGCTGCCCCATGAGCCACAGCCTTAAGCCCAGGGGGGTTTGGGGGTCACTTTGGCCCCTCTGTAATTGGAAGATGTCTCTAGTGAAGGAGGTGAAGGAATAGGGGTCTTCCAGAAAAGCAATGTTAGCTGGTACCCTTAGCAAACCCCGCTTCCCTTCTCCCGCCGTGGAGCTGTGCAGCCTCAGAGGCTTGTCAGGAGATGTTTATTTCCCAGATTTTGCTTTACAAGATGCTTTTTTGAGGTATGTGTTTATGAATGAGGAGTTGGGCTTCCACCCTCCCCTTTGCAAAACGACGGCATTTGCCGCTGGGGAATTTTTCCTGCTGAGGTACATTCCTAAATAAATAAATAAAGCAGTTAAATAATTTCCTGTCTAATTGGTAAGAGGATGAAATAAGTGACCTAATCAGCCTTTTCTGTCTCTCATTTCTGCCTAACTCTGACATTACTCGCCCCAGCTTGACAGTACAGGGAGCCCAGTGTGCGCGGTGGAGCTGCTGCCGTTTACCCTGGAGCAGACGTGGGAAGCATCAGGCCCACGGCCTCCTCGGCTCATTTCAGTCCTATCAACCCTCACCTGGAGCTGCAGAGGCCATAAAGGGTCTCTGTGCATCCCAGTTCTCTGTGTGTAGCTGTTGGGAGCAGGCCAGCCCGGAGGCTTCTTAAGCTGCCCTCCCAAAGCTATGAAAGCACCGACTTACCCAAACCAAAGCTCCTCTGCTGTGCCCCACCACAGCCAGTGATGGCTGCCAGGGTGTGTGGTCACTGTCCAGTCCTGGCTGGAGCAAGGGAACTGCTCCAGGATGAGTTACTGAGATGGATGAGAAATGAGTAACAGTCCTGTAAGGACTGGGCTGGGTCCCAGCACACAGAAGCAGAACCAGAATTAGGCTCTGCCCCTGACACTGAGGAATTTAGTGTCTCCCAACCGGCTTTGCAGCCATGAGCCACCCCTGCTCCCTGTACTCTTACCCCGGGGAGCTGCACCTTCTGTAACTTGAGCTTATCTCCCAGTGCCATGGCATGATGGTCTAATCTCTTCCCAGAGATGAGTTTCTCACTCCTCTGCCTCTCTCTCTTGGATTATTTCCCTGAAATTTATCACCTGTTTTCCTTTCCTCAATCCCACCTTCCTAACTCCACATTCCTCTACCTTTCTAAATCATTCTCCTCCCACCTGCTTGCTGACACCCTTTAAACCAGCTGAAGGTCAATGGTATGACACGTCTCCCCTGATTTTCTGCCTCCAGCACTCCAACATGAGCAGGTTCCAGTCTTCAGACTGTCCCCACAGGATGTCCCACATTATAAAGCTGATTTTCCCTCCTGGTTTCATGGCTGGTCCACCCAGCTCCCAGGTGACAGTCACAAACCAAAAAAGCCATGGGATGAGTCACTCGTTCACCCGGAGTGGAGGGTTCCCAGTGTGGGGACAGTGGTTGTGCTGAAGGGTTGGCCTTGCACAGGTGAGAACATCTGCCACACCACTCAGACGCCCATCCTCTTCCTCCTCCTCTTCCTCCTCCTCTTCAGCCCTCCCTATCCTCCTCCTTGGGCTCTGCTCTCCCTCTACCTGTCCTCTCTCCCTCACGCCAAAATCTTGTCCATCACCTTGGGTTTTGGGGTGTGCTCCCCGAGTCCTGGCCAAGCAGGGGCAGCTCTGGCTCTGGGGCAAGTCAGGCACTGAGGGCTCCGTGCTGGGCCAGCTCGTGCTCCAGTACTGCCAGAGCCCCCCAGCCCCCCACGAAATTTGTCCCTTAAATCCCGTTTGGACATCACTAACCCAGGCATCCTCCCCCTCCGCCTTCCCTCCCGGGTGCCTCGTGCCGCGGCTCCTCCAGACGCCGCCTTATCTCGGTCCCGCTTGTCATCCCTGTCCCGTTTGTCATTCGTCCCTCGTCCGCGGCTGTTTGTGCCGCGCGAGACAGGAAAATAAAGTCAGCTCTGCCCTCGGGGGACCCGGGGCTCTGAAAGGAGACACACACGGCAGCGAGGGATGCCGGGGACTCGGGAGCGGCGCTAACGTGGGGCTCCGACCGTGCTTTCCATCGCCAGCTCATTTCCCATGGATATCACGGACGAACGGGAGGGAGAGCAAGTGGATGCGGAGGGGAGCGTCTGCGAGGGGAAAGCCTCTGTCAGCTGCCTGCACAACACGACCGGGCGGCCCCGGGAGCAGGGACACGGTGACACGGTGGCACTGCCCTGTGCCGCCGAGCCGGACGAGCTCCCCGCGGCTGCCGCTGCGCTCGCCAGCCGACCCCTCTCACCAAGATGAATTTCACAGCAGGGACCATTCATCACCCGTTATACCTATATTTATTTGGATTTGGTCTTTAAGCGTTTTTGCTTTTGACAATTTGCTTTGCACTGGGGAGAGATGAGAAGGGGGATGAAGGAGCGGGGCCAGGCGGGGGGACCCACCCGTCACCTGCACAGCCCCGCAAGGGGCAGGAGGATCACAGAATCCTGCAACGTCCTGAGCTGGAAGGGACCCACAGGGATCATTGAGTCCAACTCCTGGCCCTGCACAGGACACCCCGACAATCCCACCCTGGAGGTGAACAGACGTGCTGCCTCCTATGAACCACCCCATCCCACTTCCTCTTCCCTCCAAGGGGATGGCTTAGGGCAGCTTTAGTCTTATCCTTAATAGGAGAAATTTAAGACTAAGGATGGCTGCAAACTGGAAAACAAATTCCCCAGAAGTAGGGCAGGCCACAAAGCTGAACCAAGCCAGTCACATTGTCTTTTCTCCAAGAAGTTCACATTTTTTCAGCGAAAAACAAAATTAAAGCAAACAAGTTGTGTTTGTGGGGATTCTGTTCTGGCTCTTGTGTGTGCCTGGACGCGCCTGTGCGTGTGTGCATGCGTGGAATGGCTCACTCTGGCTCTTTTCCCAAGGGAAGCCAAAGCAGGGAAAAAAAACCTGGAGTGTTTTTTTTTTATCATCGCTGCTCAGAAACTAAACAATTTCAGCTATGCGAGGATCCTCACAGAGCAAGGTAATTGAGATCACAGAGGCTTTTTCTCTGCACAGGCATTTTGATGAGGAGGTTTTGATCCACCAGTTTTAAGGACTGTTTTTAAATATGTTTTTTCTAGACAGCAAGAGAGTTTGCCCCAAACCAGCATTTTTCCCCAACCCCCCCTGCCCAGACTCTCCCCAAAGGCCAGGGATGTTCTAAGCCAGTGATTTGGGCTCAGCCTGTGCCACAGCCCCACCTCAGGGATGATGTCACTGATTAAGGTGGCATCATGTGGCTGGTGACCCAACTGCCCAAGAGAGAAAGAGAGTGAGCTTGGCCAGGAAAAGTGTAAGTAAGGGACGTCTGTTCATGGGACCCAGGCAGGGAAACCTCTGATCAGCTTCTAATTAACAAATTGTCTAACTCGCACCAGGAGCTCGTGCCTGAGACACCAGTAACCAGCCCAGCCCCTCAGGGGTGACCGAGGCACTGAGGGACACAAAAAGGCCTGGGAGCCTCCAGACACCACTGGGACAGTCAAACCCCACCGTGCTGGGGACCTCGTGGGTGCCCACCCCATCCCTGCTCCTGCCTGCGCTCCCTCCGTCCGCCCTCCTCCAGCCTGGCTGGAGATTAATCCATGGGGATTCATTCCCCCATCTGGGGCTGGCTCACCTCACCTCCCCCATCTCCCAGGATATCCTGCCAGGCGGGACTGGAACAGGACTCCTCACAGAAGCAGCAGTGCCCCAATCCACCCCCACACTCCAGTCCCAACACTTCTGTCCGTGTCCTGCTCCCGGGCCGGAGCCGCAGCCCCGGGATGTGGCAGAGATAAGGCTCCGCTCACGTTACCCCCACTGCCTCCCTGCCACCTGATAGCATTAATTATGACTTATTCTGACATAAAAGAAACCCTTCAGAACATTCTCCCCTGCTCTACCTCTATCCCCGTGCCCACTATGGGGACCCCCCACCCCTCCCACCTCCCCTTCCCCAAGCCCACGGGACATCCCAGTTTTCAGCAATATGAGATACAGGAGGTTCTTTGAAAACTCTGCACGCTGGCAGCCTTCCCACCTCAGTTTCAAATCTCACTGGATAATATTCTCCATATTCCTTTATGGAAACCAGAAATTCTGGCTTTTCTGAGTGCTCTGCGTGGCCCCACTCACCACTGAGCAGCAGCGGTGGCTGCAGGGGCTGGATGCCAGCGGGCACAGCCCCTGCCACCGAGCAGGGACACAGCACAGAACGGGGCAAAACCCCTCTGACAAATACTCTGCCTGCCCCAAAGTGCACTTGCAGGTCAACCACGACATGCACACAGCAGAAATGGTCTTGTACCTCTAAAAAGGGGAAAAAACCCCAGATAAAACCAACGAAGTTGAAGCATTTTGTTATGACGATTTTGGAGGAAAGCTTCCTGAAGTTTCGTGTTTTGCTCTGAAATGATGCTTTCAGGCAAAATTTGCCTGTGTTTAACTCAAATCCACTTAAGAAGCTTAAAAAGGAAAAGCTTGGAGAGCACACGGAATGTTTGCTTGACAATTGAACTAAACGTTTTGGTTGACTTGAGGCAGGTTTTGGATGGGGGATTTTTCAGTTTGTTTTTCATTTTGCTGAGCTCGAGTTTGGGTTTTGTCAATGTCTCCCAAGTTTCTTATTACCCCTGTGCAAAGATGGGCTGCCGAGGGCTGGTAGAACCACACACCTCAGTGTGGGGATGGTTATTAAACCCATACACTCCCCAGATTGGCTACAGGCCTGCAAATAATCAGGTGTGCTCTCCAGCTCTCAGGAATTTCCAGCCTGGGTTATAAGGGATTATCCAGAACAGGCACAGTGCTGGGAAAGGCTCCACTGGGGCAGAGGGAAACACTCCGGGGTCTCCAGTTCTGGGGTCCCTGTGGAGATGACTCCTTGGAAAACCTCAGTTGCAAATGGGGGGAAAACTGGTTTTCTCCCAGGACATCAGTGAGGGAAAAACACAAACCTGATCTAAGCTGTTGCTGCTGGTTGGACCCTTGAACATCTCTCTGAAGATACAGGAGGGTGGCACATCCTGTGGGGTGGGAAGGGGACACACACACACACACACACACATATATATATATATAATTTATAAATGGGCCATGCACAGGGATAACAGGGTCTGATGCTCTCAGGAACAGTGGGCAGAGATGGGCAGGGGCAGGTAATGGAACCATCCCCAGGCAAAAAAAATCTTTGCTCTGAGCACTGTGGGATGGGAATGGAGTTGAGCATGGGGGCAACAAGAGGTAAAAATTCGTACTTTCAAGCCTTGAAATAGGAATGCAGCCTCAGGGTTGGCTCTAGCAGAGCTGGATGAGGGCTGTCCCACCCCAAGGCCAGGGACTGGCTGGAGGCAAAGGAATTGGACAGCACAGAAAAGGACAATAACGAGCCCTAAAAGAGGCCTCCTTGCCTTAAAACAACCTTAAACCCCTTTGAACCATCATGGCTTGAGTCTGGCTCATGCAGCCGAAGTGGCAGCAGGGAGTGGAAGGATCCTGCCCAAGGGCAGAAGGTGCAGAGCAGCCCCTGGGAAGGGGGCCCAGGACACTCATCCAACAGGTGCGTGCGAAGGGAATGTCAGCTCAGCTAAAGGGAAACGTTCCCTCCCAGCCCTCTGAAGAGGAACTGCCAGGCTCCCCGCTGCTCTTAATCTATATCACATTGAGGAGCTAAATATATCCCCAGCCCAGTACAGCAGGGCCTTGCTGCTCTGCCCTCAGCCCTGGGACACAGAGTCCGACCCTGCAGGGTCCAGAGCAGAACCATCACCCCACAGGCTCCTCTCACCCAGACTGCACCCCCTGGCAGGGCTGACTCCTGCACCCCCTGGCAGGGCTGACTCCTGCACCCCCTGGCAGGGCTGACTGGAGCGGGGACATGGCAGAGGATGAGCACCAGTGATTGAAACAGAGCTGCAGTTGTCAGAGGGAATGAGCTGTGGGCTTCCTTCTGCCCTGGCTTTGCCCTGTGCTGGTCTGGGAACAAATTGCATTTGTTAATTTGCAAAACAATTCTCTCAGTCATTAGGGTGACTCAGGTCCTAATCCTGAGGGGGTTTTCAGAGAATCATAGGATAGTTTGGGTTGGAAGGGACCCTAAAGCTCATCTCATTCCAGCCCCCTGCCGTGGGCAGGGACACCTTGCAGCAGACCAGGTCGCTCCAAGCCCCGTCCAACCTGGCCTTGGACACTTCGAAGAATGGGGAGCCCACAACCTCTCTGGGCACCCTCTCTCTTTTTCCTTGTGGAACTCAAATCCCCATCCCATGTGCTGGCTCTTTCCTGGCTCCATCCATGTGGGATCAGGGCTGTTTGGGGAACGGTGCTGGGCCTTCAGAGTCAATGATGTGACAGCATTCCTATGCTCATGCATGGGAATCCGTGGGATGCCCATCAGCCACAAGTGAGTTTGCCATGGAGGGTGTGCTGCAGGCACAAGCAGCTGCCTTGAGCCCACAGATAACTGACTCTACCCAGCAAATCTGGGCAAGAAATGTTCTCCATGGAACCTGGGTGTAGGCTGGTGGCCCACCTTTGGTGTGTAGTGGAGATTCCCCTCACTCAGCCCTTTCCTTTGGAGAAGAGCCCTCCCGGCCCTGCTCCCACATGCTGGGAAACAGGAGCTGGGGAAGGGGGTAGCCAAGGTGCTGCCTTCTGCTCGGCCACCCGTAGCAAGCCAGTCCCATCTCCCACTCCCTGTGCCTGCATTAGCATTCCCCAAATCCTTTTAACGCAGTGATCTGATAAGGGATCTGCCTGTATTGGATTTTTTTTTCCCTGTGACACATAACCCAGCTGGCTGGGTGGCAGTTCGGGGAGGAATCAAACGTTCAGGAACAAATGAGTAAATCAAGTTACCGTTTTACATCTCTTTAAGTTGTTCCCCTCTAAGAGCTCCCCAGATTTTATCTCAGGTAGCTTAATTCGAACAGGAGAGCTGGGGCTCCTCGGAGCACATCGGCTTTTCCAAGGGAAGGGCAGCCCCCAGCAGGTAGGAGGAAGCTTTGCTCAGGAAAGCCTGCACAACGGAGGGGGAAAGGCAGGGATCATTTATCCTGTCTTGTGAGAAGTCCAGTGAACAGCCAGGAGTCCCCGAGTTCCTGTGACAGGGAAGGAGACAGCCTGGGAGCAGCCCCAGCCTGTGGGGCACTGTGAGGAGAGGCTGCTGCCTTCTGGGGGGAGCTTCACCCCTCCCCTGCCTGGCACACTCACCTTCACCAGCTCATTCCATGCACCCTCCCTGCAGCCAGGAATTGCTGGAGGCTTTTGCCTCCAGGGTTCAGAGAGGCCACAGGGAGACATCTCCAGGCTTCGCTTTACCTGCTCCATCCTCCGACTCTGTTGTTCCCTGGGACCAGCCCTCTCCCCCCCCACAGATCTGCAGCACCTGGGGACCTGGGCCTTGAGAATACAGGGTGCTCATCCTGGTGAGAGCTGAGCAATTGCTGCCACTGCCTGAGCCCTGCAGGCACAGGGCCACTCATGGTGCCCTGTCCTGGGCTGCTCATCCTGCTGAGACCGAGGGTGAGCCCACATCAGTTCTCTGGGCTGGGAATGCTGTGCACATTCCCTCCATCCCAGGACCAGGATGTCTGCTTGGACATTGGTCTGAGTGTGCAGAAACACATCTCCCTCCCGTGGGCAGAGATGCCTGTTCCAGACATCTCCATACTTGGAGAACTGGGCAGCTGCTGCTGAGCTTTGCTGTTTTCTTCTCCTGAAGTGTTTCTGTGCAGAAACTCACCCAGATTTCCCTAACCTGAGAGATAATAACCTGAGGAATTTCCAGTCAAGCTTCATTGGCCATGGCATTTCACTGCTCTTTCACAAATCCCTGATGTCTTCCTACCCCAAAACACAGCAGAAACAGAAAACAAATCAATCCACATAACAACAGCATGATCAGCTTTTGTCTGGCCCAGGAGAGGGGAGAGAGCAAGGGAGGAGAGGAGAGATGGAGTGATAGGAAGAGAAGGGAGAGAAAGTCCAGGGCTGAGGAGTGGCAGCATTTATGGACTTGTTGGAAACCATCAATCACTGTTAGTGCAAGAGGCTGTTTTGAGCTGGTGAGTATTAAATTCCAGCAGAATTTGATGAATAACAGGAGGAAAAACATTCCCATTGTAGAATAATAAAAACAAGAGTCCCTCTTTCCCCTGTGCCAAACACCCCCAACCTGAGGGAAAGTCCTGGGAAAGGGGACGTGGAGGAGCCTCACTGAGAGTTCCAGGAGGGCTGCAGGGCTGAAAATGCTCCTGACTGGAACCTGAAGCACCTCACTTTCACAACTCAAACCTCCCTCTGGGGTGGGAGGGATGGGGAGTGGCTCATTTTGCCTTAATGATCACCCAGCCTCTGCTAATTATTAGCAACTGGAGTGAGTGTGCTCAGATAAGATCGGGCTCCCAGCTCCCCTCAGCCCTCCTCCCTTTGGGGCTCAGAGCAGTTCCTGCTGCCTGGGGGCTTCCTGATGCTGAACCTGCCATTCCACTGTCTGGGAGATGGTCAGGGCTGCCCTCCTGTCTCTGCTTTGAAGATCCAGACCCTAAAAGCATGAGCCCTGGTGATGGAGATTGGCATTTGTTGCTTCCCCATGTCGTTCTCCAAAGCAGTCAGCAACAGCATCTCTCCTTAATTAGACAGGCTGGTAATGAGAGCCGAGGGCCCCAGAGGCTTGTCTGACATCACCAGGTATTGCTGTCAAACAGACACAGAAAAATGCACTGGGATTCAGCCAGAACATCCCTGGAATTAAGGAATTTGTCCTAAAAATGCATGGGCTCGTGCTTTGTCTGTGGTGTCTCTTGGTGATGGGGAGGAAGGAAGGGAGCACCTGAACCCAGGCTGATGCACAAAACATCAAACAATGGCACAGGGGGACTTGGGCTTGTGATGAGGAATTCATTTGGCATCAGCACAAATGTGAAAGGGAAAGACTGGCACAGCTCAGGTGACCTTTTCTGGAGCCATGTGGGCTGTCGGGATGACGAATGGGACACCTGAGCACTGGCACAAACGGGCAGCACTTGAAGGTCACCTCGGTTTGCTAAAGGGGGTGACTGCACTTTGGGGCCAGAGCCTGAGTCTGCAGGGAGGTGGGACTGAGGCCTCCCCCCATCTGACTCCATTTATCCCCTCCCTTCTCCCAGGGACAGGCAGAGCAGCTGGGCACTGTTCCACCTGGGTGGACAACCCCAACACATGACAACATGAGCATGACAGGAACATGTCATGACAACATGAACGTACCCATGGTCATTCCCCATTGTTGCTTAGCACTGGGCCCTGGTCCAGCCCCCTCCTGCCTCCAGAGGTGCAGATGCTCCTGCAGGAGTGGGATGGCCAAGGCAGAGGGTCTCCTCGAAGGTGTGATTCCACTGAGGCACAACCAGAGGGAGAGCGGGTGCAGCATTCCTGCCCTGGCACAGCACCCACCGAGAGGCTGGGCTGATGGGGCACAGTGAGGGGCTGGGAGCAGAGTCCCCCCGGGGCCCTGGCCCTGCGTCCCCCCAGGACCTGTCCCTGCCATGTGGCAGCCGGCCCGAGGGCCGCTCCGGTGGGAGAATGACTCACAGGGACTGCGCTGCGGGTGTGTTTCCTATTAGGGCCGTTAAAGTCTCCACAATTAGGAATGCAGCTCAACCAGAGTGTGAATCCTTAATAGGAAACATCCCCCAGATGCACATGAGGGCCCCGAGGAAGATGCCAGCCCTGCAAAGGGCCCGGGGCTGGTGTGCGAGAGCCGCCGGGATGGCTCCCACATGAGGCGGCATCAAAGGGGAGGCTGCAGTCCCGGGGTCTCCGTGGCCACTTCTGCCAACTTTGATCAGGGTTTGTCTTCTGACTCCGAAGCATTTTTTTCACACTTGTTTCCCAAGTGTGAAGAGCCCAAAGCCATGTTGGAAACTCTGAGACAATTTCAGATTCCTTTGCAACAAAGCCAAGGCCAGGACAATGGGACTTTGATGTTATTGACATATTGGTTCAGAGTTTCCTTGTTTCCATTTCCCAGCACTAGGACAGAGCAGAGGGCTGCTGCTTTGCTCTGTGTAATTAGTTAATGTTTGTACAGTGCTCGGAGAATATAAAGTGCTCAGTAAGTGGAAAGCGTTATCCTTATTACTATGCCTTCCCATATCCACTGGCTGCGTTTGCGGAGCTGCAAAAGCTTTGAAAGAAAAATAAAATAAGGTCAAGTTTATTTTATTTAAATGTAAAATAAAATTTTAGTGCTGAGCAGAGGTAATGGACTGGCAGAGCCGGGGACGGAAGGGCCCTGCACGCCTCCAGTGCGGGGACGGAGCAGACTGTGCCAATCTGAGTCTCCTTGATGTGGTCCCATGCTGCCCCATCACTGTGCCTGCCAAGTTTGGCCTGGAAAAGCCCCTCCCAGGAGCAGCAGAGCCCAGTTCAGCCCCCAATCCCCCTGCTGGAAGTGCTCCCAGTGAAGCTCAGCGGTGCCAGTCCTGTGGGGCACCCCTTTATCCTCTGGACATGTGGCAGCTACGGATGGGGCGGCTCCGAGCAGGGGCCACCATGGCACTGCCAGGCAGAGCTGGGCTGGGAAACTGGGGCCCAACACTTGCACATCCCCCAGGCAGGTCTGTGGGTGCTCCCAGCGCTGCCAGCCCACAGCACAGCACCCAGGAGAGCAGGGAAGCATCCCACATCCCACCCTGGCTGTTGTTGATCTGTCTCCCATGGTCGGCTGATGAGGTGCTGTGAGAAGTCCTCACAGAAGTCCTGTGAGGATGTTCTGAGCAGCTGAGGGTGGAAAACCTCCTGTATTGCCAGTGCTGCCCCACAGCCCAGAGTGATGCTGGGGATGCTCCCACTGAGAACTGCTCCACTTGGGCCCCAGGATTGGGGCTGTCTGAGTCTTCTCAGGGCTGTTGTTCCCTTTTTCCTTCCCTTGAGTGATTTCCCCTCATTGTGATTCCTCTCCTTGCTGGTGATAAAACATTTGACGAGTGGCACTGATGGCCCAGACTCAGCAGCCCACCCCAACCCTCCCACCCCAGCCTCTCCCCCGCCAAATATGTTTGTATTTTTAACATTTTTAGGCAACAATCTTAAACCAAAGCAGATGTGACAATGAATATTTATCTGCAGCATCTCAGTATGGGATTTTCTCTTAAACTCGATAAAATAAACTGCTCAGGATACAGAACAACGTTTCTCCTAATACACAATACACAAGGGGCAGGAGGGGAATTAGCAGATGAACTCGGCATTAAAGCCATTTAAAATCAAAAGAGCAGCAGCATTTACATGCGAGGAGAACAGTTGGTGCTTTCAGTGAGATCCTGGCGTGTTTTCCCTCTAATTCCTCGAGGCATGTGAATGCCAGGCAGAAAGGTTACTGGGACTGCAGGGGCAGGTGAGCAGGGGGCTCTTCCCACAGGTGGGGAGGGGGCCAGAGCAGCCCCTGTTCCCGAGGAGAGCAGGGCACAACTCCCCACGGGGTGGGAGGAGGAGCAGAGTGAGGAGGGGAAGGGGAAGGCAGGCCCTGCTCGAGTGACAAGGAGGTCACCACATCCGAGTCCCAGCCTTGCATCTCTCCTATGGGACAATCGCTGTCCCCGTCCCCCTTGGGGTGTTCCAGCAGCTCCACCCCTGCTGACTTCACTGGGGTTTATTTCCATCCAGGTGAGTGGGAGAGGGGACGAAGAGTCCCCACTCCTGATGCTTCTGTGCTTGGGGTGTGTTGGATTGACTTTGCTCAGACACACAGGATGCTCCGGGCTCCCTGGGCTGGGACTTCTTGACTTCCTGGGTGGAATGTGCCTTTGCTGGCTCTTTGGCAGCTCCCCGTGGACTGGAGGGCGGGATGCTGTGGGGTCCCTTGTGCCCAGAGGTGGGTTGAGCTCCTGTCCCATGGGGTAGCTGGATCCCAACACAGTGCAGTTTGACAGGACCAAATCCTCTGCTTGGGTTGGCACTGAGAGCTCCTTCTTCCCCCTACTCTGCTCATCCTCAGGGACTTAGTTTTGGGATTCAAAGGAATGAGTGAATAAAAACTGCTGAAATGTTTGGATGAACACTGTCAGCTTGTCCCCCCACCCTGCTGGACACAGTGGGTGCTGCTGGGCAGTGGAGCCGTGCTGGAGCCAGAGTGTTCTCCTGGAGCTGAAGGGCACTGCCAACCTTGCCACGTTCTGCTCCAAGAGCCAGGCACGTTTCTCCAACCTGCTGTCTCTGACGCAGATCCAGAACAATATGCAGATTAAAAATAACAACTACAACAAGAAAGCTCAACCCCCACACCAGAGAGCCCCACGCACACGGGACCCTCCCAGAGCCGGAGCGGGAGGGAGCCCCTGTGCCTGTGCCACGGGTGGGAGGCTGGAGGGGGCAGCAGGAGGATCCTGAGGGTCAGTGCCATCCTGTGTCCAGGTCTGAGAGGCCAACAAAGTCCCTCTTGCTTCTTCACTCCTCCTCAGCTCCACAAAGGGAGAGGCTCAGCGTGACCAGGGAGGGTTGTGCCATGGTGGTCACCCTTTGTGACCGGTCCCAGGTGAGCAGAGCCAGTGAGCACAGCACCACATCTTGGTCCTCTTTGGTTTAGGGCCACCTATGCTCCTCCTTCTCTCCCAGAGAGGGATCTGGGTCTCTGGGTCCTGAGGGACCCCTAAATAACAAGTCAAAAGGACAAGGACTTGTTTGGTTTGCAGAGACTGCAAATAGGAGCCAAAAAATCGCCAACTGAAAGGGTTCAGCAGCTTCCCGAGGGGAATGGCCACAGCTGGTGGCACTCACAGTGTCAGGAATGGGATGGTGAGCGTTTCCCATGCTGGGAGAGCAGAGCACAGGCCAGTCTGACATGGGAGATGCCGCAGATCACCAGCACATGCCCTTGGGATAGTGCAGGGAACGGAGGGGTTTGGAGTCCCTCTGCTTCCTGGTGCTTCCTGTGCTTCTAAAGCGTGGGGAGGGTCCCAGAGCCCTGCACCATCCCCTGCCAAGGAGGATCCACTCAGGACTTCATGGTCCTGCTCCTCCCAGAGAGCACGAGGTCCCAGCCTGCCCTGCCAGCACCCTCCCAGCCCCCTGCCCTGAGCACACGGGACATTCACCCCCTGTGCTTCATCCCAGAGCTTGGCCAGGCCCGGGCTCCCCACGTGCCTTCCCAGGGTGTGGAGGAGGAAGGTTTTGATTTCCCAAGGACGTGACCAGCCACGAGCTGCCCAACTTCCCGAGGCAGGCGTGTTTCCTTCCCCAGACTACCCAGAAGTGGCCCGGTGCAATGCTGGAGCCCCAGAACATTGCTGAGCAAGGCAGTGCCATGTCGGTGCCACGTCAGTGCCACCCACGCCCAGCGCTCGGGCCCAGCAGCGTGCACCGGGCAGGGAGAGGCAGCGGGTTCCTGTTTAGGTTTTCGGTTACTGTGTTTGTAAAATATTTATTTTTCTTGGTGTTTCTGTCCTTGCCCTTTTCAGAATCCAAATATTTGGAGGATGGGGGAGCCATGGCCGCTCCAGCATCGGGCTCGGCGTGTGCAAGGCATGTTGATGGGCCCCCGGCACCCCCTTCCAGCCAGCCCTTCACTCTTTGCCTAAAGATCAGACAGTATTGAAATGCAGTCTCCAGGGGTGGAGAGGGTGGTATGAGGCATTGAAAGAGCTGGGAGAATGAAAAAAAAAGAGAGAAAGAAAAAAGAAAAGGGAAAAAAACGCAAGGCAGCGGCGTATAAATGAATAAATAATAGTAATAAAAAAGATCATTGGGAAGCAAAGACATTCTTTATGGTGCATTAATGTGTTTTCTCAGCTGCTCTCTTGACTCTCCACCAGCTCTTGCAGTTCCTGTCCTCGGGACACTCTGCTGTGAGTGGTGGGTGCAGGAAGGTTTGTTCTGGCTGCTCTGCCCCCCATCCCACTGCCCTGGGAGCTCCTGGCACCCACTGCCTTGTGGAGGAGCACTGAGCCCCCATCTCTCCCTTTCCCCATGGCCTTCATGCCCGTCACTGTCTCATGGGACTCAGCTCTCTGGGACAACCTGCCTCTTGCTCCAGAACAGTCCCTTAGCTGGGAAATGCCACAGGAACACCATCTTTGGTCCCCTTGGTGTCCCTCCCAGTGCTGCCTCCCCCCACTCTCCCCAGGTTCCCTGAGCTGCTGTTTTCTTCCTCCCCCTGTCTCCAGCAGGTTGCTGGGGAAGGGATCCAGCGCAGACACACGTGGTGAGACATCAGTGGGACATCAGTGGGACATCAGTGGGCCGAGGCACAGCTCTTATCTGCCGGCTGGCAGCTCTGTCCCCACGCTGGGTGAGTGACGTGCCGCGCTCCCCCCGCTGCCAGCGCCGAGCACGGGGCGCTGCTGCTGCTATAGAAACACCCAAGTTCTTACAGTCACCTCCTTTTTTTGTTTCTCTCTTTTTTCCTTCCCTTTAGACCTTCAAAGACGCTTCTGAATTCCCTCACGATTCACAGGAAGATCCAACAGGCTCTTCACCACAGTCATGAACCTGCCAAGGCACAGTGTCCTGGCTGGTACAAAGGGTGGTGATCCATCCCCACCTTACAGAGGGGGAACTCCTGAGTCACAACCTGCTTTCCAGGGGCTGAGCCTTCTTCTGCTTGTGAGGGGCCCCCAGGATTCACCCCCGTGTTGGCAGCGCTCTGTGAGCTCCGTGAGCTTATCAGCTGCTCCAGCGAAGTCCAGCAAAGAGCTCCAGTGGGTTTATTTTGCTGGCTGCTCATCACCATCTGCTTATTTTCTTGAGCTTTCCCCCTGCAAACCCACTCAGACACCTGCAACTGTGCTGAGGAGTTGACTTTAAAGCTGAGCTAACTCTGCAAACCCCCTCCCTGCGTGACCGTGGGGGGAGTGGGTGCTTCTCACCTCCCGTGGCTGCAGAGTCACGCAGCAGGAGGGCAGGATCCTTCTCATTCCTCATTTGCAAAGCAGAGACACCCACACGGAAAACCACTGTGTCCTGGAGTCATGCAATCTCAGATTGGTTTGGGTGGGAAAGGGACCTTAAAGCTCATCTCATTCCACCCCCTGCCATGGGCAGGGACACCTTCCACTAGCCCAGGTTGCTCCAAGCCCCGTCCAACCTGGCCTTGGACACTTCCAGGGATGGGGCAGCCACAGCTTCTCTGGGCAGCCTAAGCCCGGGGTCTGGGCTCCTCTGGTATCACTGTGACAGATCCAGCACATCCCCTCCAGGCTCCCTGCCCTTGCTGGGCTCAGCTGACAGTGGTGTGTGTCACTTTGTCCAGTCCCTAGGTGCATTCTGCAAATTAAATCAGCTCAGTGTAAGATCCAAGGAGAAGTTTATTAACAGGATTTGGGCTGAAATTCAACTCTTTCTCAAAAAAAAGAAAATTACTTCAAACTAAAAGGTTCTAAACAAACCTGACTGAAGAGTCATTTAATCCCCTGTCAGCTTCCCTTCCCACTGTTCCTGGCTCTGAGTGCCAGTGAGGTGAGCTCTGTCCCTGGGATCAGGAATCCCACTCTCCTGCACCTGCTTGGAAGGTGCAAACAAATCCTAAAGTGCAGATGCCAGAGCTGCTTACCCAGAAATATCCTTCTGGAGCCCAGCTTTGGCTCAAGCCTTGGTGGAAGGGCAGGACAGGTAATTTCCCAGTACCCCCACTTTGATTTCCACTGTCTCTGCTGTGATTCCCACTTCCCACTGGAACAGTGCAGCACTTCTGCATTCCAGAGGCATTTCAGAGGTCCCGGGGTGGCTGGTTTGGGTGAGAGGCAGGAATGGTGATGGCCATCAAAGCAGAACAGACTTTCCAGCTCTGAGACTTGTAAAAGCCAGGCTGGCACAGCCATCCGTGTTTCTCCTGCCCCAGAGCTCATGAGTGACCATCCAGCTGCTCCTCCCTTCCTTCCTTCCTTCCTTTTGTCCTGTCCCGTCTCCCTCTCCCTCTTCCTTTCCCTTTCCCATTCCCATTCCCATTCTCATTCCCATTCCCATTCCCTCTCCCATTCCCATTCCCATTCCCATTCCCATTCCCATTCCCGCTCCCATTCCCGCTCCCATTCCCATTCCCATTCCCATTCCCATTCCCTCTCCCATTCCCATTCCCATTCCCATTCCCACTCCCATTCCCATTCCCGCTCCCATTCCCATTCCCATTCCCATTCCCTCTCCCATTCCCATTCCCATTCCCATTCCCATTCCCATTCCCATTCCCATTCCCATTCCCATTCCCGCTCCCATTCCCATTCCCATTCCTTCTCCCATTCCCATTCCCATTCCCTCTCCCATTCCCATTCCCATTCCCATTCCCATTCCCTCTCCCATTCCCATTCCCATTCCCATTCCCATTCCCTCTCCCGTTCCCATTCCCATTCCCATTCCCGTTCCCATTCCCATTCCCATTCCCATTCCCATTCCCATTCCCTCTCCCGTTCCCATTCCCATTCCCTCTCCCATTCCCATTCCCATTCCCGCTCCCATCCCAGCTCTCCTTAGCCGCGCTCTCCCCCTGGCGGCAGTTCCCGGCACTGTCCGTACCTGGTGCCCCCGCCCCTCCCGGCCCCGCCCGGCGCCCCCCGCCCCTTCCCCGGACCCCCCGACCCCCGGGATGCTCCATCAGCGATTCCATCTCACGAACCCGCAGCGACCGTGGGGTTGTGGAGAAGAAGGATCCCGGAGCGTCCCCCGGCCCGGGGGGCACGACCCTCCCCCGGCCCCCCGAGGCCAGGAGGTGACATCCCGCACGCGCTGCCGGGGAACAGCTGCCTGCTGGAATCTTTGCTCCTTCCTAGCTCAGGGATCTCCCACCAGTGACTTCCAGTCATGGAAATGCACCTTCCAACATCCCCCCGTTCAGTCCGAGCCCCACATGCCCGGCCCCGGGGCTGGTGGTCCCCGAGGAGCATCCTCACTGGAGAGTGAGGGAAGAGAGGAAAAGGAGGGAAGGGGAGAGGAAGAGAGATGGAAACAGAAGGAATTAAACCCCCTGCTTTAAATGATGGAAAATATCCCAGCAGTGTTCCCTTTCAAGCCTTATTTTGCTATTCAGGAGCTTGAAAGGCACTGAGCTCCCCAGCCCTCGCAAAGCAAGCAGAGATTTCACGTTATAAAATATGAATACCCTGGGTTTATGAATAAACCTGGGTTTTACTGCTCAGTCCAAGCCATCACAACCTCTTTGGTTCTCTCTGGGGTGATTTGGTACAAAGAACCTGCAACATACAACATTACAAACCTGAACTTTCCAGATGAGGTGAGTCCCTGGGTGAGGGGTCGGCAGGGGGAGGCAATGGGAAGCACTGGGGAGCAGCTGGAGGCACCGATTCCCATCCCCTCCTGGGGCTGTGAGGGGGCAGAGGCACTGCTGGGTGATGCCAAGGCTGGGAGATGTCCTCATATCCAGGGCTGGGAGCAGTCCCCAGTCCTCAGGCACGTGGCTGGGAGGGAGATGCTCAGGGTGCTCGATGGCTGATGCTGCAGGTGCTGGAGCATCATCCCCCGGGAGAACAAGTGAGAGCCCCAAAACATGCCTGGGAGTCCTCCAGGTCCCACAGCCCTGACAGGGAAGCACAATGAGCTCAGAAGAAGGGAGGCTGTGCTCTCCTTCCCCAGTGGGGACAAAGGCAGCAGGGATGTTGTGACAGGGAGGATCCCAAGTGCTCCCACTGGGAACACTGCCAGGGGACCTGGGGCTGCTGCTCCACAGCTCATGTTTTCCTACCTGGAGAGGAGGAGGGGGCTGGCAAGGGCATCCCCCAGCCCCTGCCCATCTCTGGCCACAAAGCCAGGGTGCAGACCCCCCTGGCCCCCTCCCTGGCCCTGCTGCTGCTGAGGGGAGGAATGACCTGCACAAGGAGGGATAAAAACATTAAAAGTGCTTTGGGGGGAAAGGAAGGACAAAGAGAAACTGGGAAGAGGCCGTTCCCAGTCCCCTGATGCACTTCAAGAGAAAACAGTCTTGTCTTTTTATTTTTTCTTTCTCAGACGCTGTTTTCCATTTCAAATCAGCCTTGACACTTTGGTTATCTTTTTTTAATAAACCAGGTTTGGTCTTTTAAAATCCATTTATCTGTGTGGCACAGCCAGGCTCAAAGATAAACAACACCTGGGGAGGAGGAAGCCCCCCAGTGCCTCAGTGCCCCCCAGTCTCCACTGGGACAGAGGCCAGGGGGCCCAGGAGGACACCCAGGCCCTGTGCCACCCCTTGCCCTGCTGGCAGGGACATATGAGCCCCAGGGGACATGTGGCTCAGGGCTCCTCTCCACAGCCATCCCTCTCCTGCCGATGGTTTTGGGATGGAGCGAAGCCCATGGTCACGGCTGGGCACCACTCCTGGCAAAGGGTGCAGGGCATCAGCTGCACATTTGGGGTGTCTTCACCCTCCCTCCCTCCTCCTCCTCGCTCCCGCCTGGCAGAGCTGCTGGAGCACACCCACTCTCTGGGGCACTGCCAGGGGATTTCCAGCTCCTCCCACCTGACCCAGTGCAGAATCCCCTCGGCAATGTTGGCAGAGCTTCCCAAAATCCAGTCCCCGGAGCCCTTCCCTGCTGGAGCCTGGCTCAGCCTCTGCCCGTGCCCCATCCCATCCCCGCTCCGAGCCTGCGCCACTCATTCCCTGAGAGGCTGGAGAGGGGGGAAGGCAGATGGAGATCTGGAGGAGAAGGCGGCTTGAAGGAGGAAAATAGCAACCAGAAACATGGAGAAAGGGATGAAATGTTAGAGAAAAGTTGGCCTGAGGGAAATAACAGAGCTAAAAATAGCCCGCCAAAGGCTGCGATGGGAGAGAGAGGAAAAGTGCTGATCCGGAGGAGAAACGGGGTTGCCCTGCAGCCTGTCCCTCCCTGCCCCTGCTGAGCCCCCAGCCTTGGTGGGGTGCCCAGAGCCGGGGGGACACGGGAGTAGACCTCCAATAGGTCCCACAGCCAGGCCATGTGCCACAGGCCAGTGCTGTCCCAGGAACAGGGACACCCCGCGGTTCCCACCCAGCTGTGCCCGCCCAGCCCTGCGGCTCTGTCGCCTTGATTACAGTTCTGATTCCTCCCCCAGCCGAGCACAGGAAACTGCTTTGCCATCCATTTACCCAGGGACTTCACTGGTATTTAATAAACTCGATTAAGCAAGTGCCTTAATTTGCTTTGGTAATGAAAACATAATTGTTTCTGCAGCTCCAGTGCGGGGACTCTCCACTGCGAGTGGCGGGTGCAGGGGGATGGGATAATAAAGAGGAGCCCAGACCTGGGGAAGGTGTCTGTTGTCCCCCAAGGAAATGAGCAGGTTATCACCTCGGAGGGCAGGGCTGGGGCAGGGAAGGGCAGGGAGCAGAAGCTGCTGCCATGGAGAGCAGGATCGTGCCCCCTCATCCCGGGCACTTGTGATGTCTCACACTCAGTCCTTCCCCACAAAACCCATAGAGCACAGGGGACTGTTCACACTCACTCCCCTCTGCAGCTCCACCTGCCCCCCGTGCAGGCTGCACGTATTCCATGCTGTGTGATCCCATGGAGGGGCACAGCTCTGATAAGGCAGCAGCTTCCCAGGCACTAGTTTACACCAGTGCACTCCGGAGTGCCAGGCTATGGATAATCTGGAATTCTGTCCATGGATGTGAGCACGACCCTTAGCACCTGACTCTCAAAAGGAGCAGATGACCCCACTGTGGTCCCTTCCAACCTTACCCCTTGTGGGATTCAGTGAGCAGAGCACACTGGTGCCCAGGAACACATCTCACAGTCCAAACAAATGGGAAAAAAGTTCCTTTTAACAGCAACCCCCCAAAATGAGCAACCAGTTATGTCTGCGTGGGCTGTGTGACATAGGAGGTCTCTGCAGCAAAGCCCTGCTCAGTTTATACAGTTTATGTGAGATATTTTTCAAGATTGATGATTTAGAAAACACTGCAACCTCTGCAAAGGTGAGGAGAGCCCAGAGGCCACCGAGGTGAGCGGGAGCTGGGGGAGGTCAGGGCCCACTCGTGCTCCCTGAGGAAGACTCCAGGGAAGAAGGACCCTGCATGTGCACTGAGCAGCAGCACAACTTGTGCAGAGAAGGAGAACGGGAGGAGGAACAGACAGATGGTCCCATTTTGTATGAAAAGGCAGAGAGGGAAGATGTAACTTGGGAATCTCCCCAGAACAAGCCATCTGTGAGGTGTGAGGCCTGAGCTGCTGCTGGTGCAGCCAAAATCCTGGAGCAGCAGAGGATGCTGTGCTCGGTCCAAAGCTGCATTTCATCACCTTCTCCCCATTATTTGTGACTCGGAGGTCACAGGTAGTGAAAGCAAGGATTTACTCCTTTGTCTTTTTCACTTTCTTCTGCTTTAATAGGTTTGTGTCTTTCCTCACCCCTGTCTGATGCCAGCCAGGAGCTCTGGGAGCTCTTGTGAGCCTGAGGCAATTCCCTCCACAGATTGAAGGAACCCAAATAAATAAGTGTTGTGAACAAATGCTTTAAATATTAGAAACTGAGAGCTGGTCTGGAAACACCATGAGCCAGACTGGCTTTCCCACTGCAGCTCCAGTATTCCATGTAGGATCTGCTCACAGCAGGGAGCGCTCAACCTCAGCATCCTCCTGTGCCCCGTCCTGCCTGAGGCTCCAGAGAGTTGTCACAGCGGAAAGGGAGGTCTGGGACAAGGTAAGCTCTGGGTTATCTCCTCTAGACACTTCCTTTCCCTGGAGATCTCAGTGCCTCTGGAAGGACAGAGCAGCTCTGTCCCTTCTGCAGTGTGACCCATGGGGAGGGACCGCCCCTCACAGGGCTTTCCATCTCTAGGTGTAACCAGGCCAGAGCTAACCCCATTCCTGGGAACACTGGCTGTCCCATCCCCAGGCTGTGTCCCATTCCCAGGCTCTGCCCCTCCTGCACAGAGACCTGCACATGAGAGAGGACAAGTGAGAGTGTCCGTCCCCCGGCAGTGACTCCCAAACCTCCTCCCACCCTCCCCACAGATGGGTTCCAATGCTGACAGATAAACAGGGGCATAAATCTGGGCAGGGTGGTGGTCCAGCCGAGAGCCCACCCATGCTGAGGAATGCAGAGGCAGCAGGATAATGGGCTGCCTTGACGTGGGCACTGCCCGTTACCCCAGGTCACTCTGTTTGGAGCTGTGAACTGGAGGAGCCCCAGCACTGGGATGGGGCTGGGAGATGTCCCAGTGCCACTGAACTGGGTCCTTGCCAGTGCTGGGCTCTGCCCTTGTGCACAGGGCTGGGGACGAGCTGGCAGCTCCCTGCTCTGTGCATGCTCCGGTGAGATGGAGCTGCTGAGGAGCAATCGAGGAAGGGATCTGGGTTTTTTTGGAAGGGTGGGCAAGAGGGGGAATGAAAAAGCCTAAAAAATAAAGACACTGGCCCTATAAATCACTAATATTAAAAAGCATGAAAAAGGGCCAGGGTCTTTAGGCACAAATAAGCCCTGGCTGGGAGAGCAGGAGGCAGTGCTGGCCCCGCCGTTCAACTCCACAAATATCCATCAGGTCTTCCTGACACATCGTTATTAGCTTTCCTACGCTGAATTGCACAGGGATAAACTTGGGGCTGGGAGAAAAACCGCAGAGATTATTGTCAGCCCGAGCGCTGCCACGCGCTGTGCTTTCCCTCCTTCCCCCTCCGCCTTTCTCAAGCAGGAACACAAAGGAAATTCATGGCATTTCTCCGGCTAATACTGCAGGAAGCGTTGGTGGGCTTGAAAGAGGAGAAAGAATTAGGGGCTCATCCAGACAGTGGGATGTGGGGGGCAAAGGAGGGGGGAGCAAAGAGGGGGCTGTCAGAGGAGGCCAAGAGCAGCTGATCTCAGTAAAGTGATAGTTTGATGCATTGGGCGGGGGGGAAAAAAGAAACTTCAATAAAACAAATTGAATTTAAATCCTTCGGTAAAGCCGGTTCCCGGCGAGTGAGCACCGGGAATGGGCTTGGGTTACACCGGGACGGCCGTGTGGCCCCTCACTGCAGTTTGCTAACGAGGGTGTGGGGCTTGGAGGAGCTGAGGGGCTGCCCCGGGCCAGGGGAGCTGGGGGGCAGCGAGGGGCCAACACCCCCCTTCCCATCCCCACTGTCCGCGTGTCTCCATTCGCCTTCCTCACTTTGGAGAAACCCCAGAGCACTGCCAGGCAGTCAGTCCATCCTGCCCAGTTCCTGCACAAACCCCCAGAACTCTGGGACTCCCCTAAAATTCCGGGACCCCACCCAAAACCCTGGGTGTGTCCCCCCCCCCATTTCAGTTAATCCCAACCCACTGGACCCTTGCTCTGCCTGCCTGTGTTGGTGTCAATGGAGCGGCTCGCTCCCAGCGCAGGAATGACAAAAGCAAATCCTTGGGAAGGGGCAGTGGGCTCGGGGGCTCAGGAGGCTCAGGGGCTGCCCCTTCTGGAGCATCCACCCATCTCAGAGCCCTCCTGGGGGAGCTGTCCTGCTTAGAAGGCCTCAGTGGCCCTCCCTGGGCACGGGTGCCATCCCCAGGCTGCCCCAGCGCAGTTATGAGGTGATCCACGGAGGCCAGTGGACTAAGAGGAGGATCCACATGGTTTCCACGCTCCCTAAGCAGGGCTGAGTGTCAGGTCCCCAGAGGGGAGAAGCCCCTGCAATTAACTCCCCTCTGCCAAGTTAACTGCCCAGAACATTGTCGATACAATCAGCAATAAAGCCTAAAAATAGCCCAGAGCAGTTGTCAGCAGTGTAAATAAAGATTGCTGAGTGTCGTGGAGCGGGATAAATGCCGGGGATTCATGGATCATCTCCCTTGCATGGGCAGACGGTCCAGCCTGTGGGTTATCTCGGAGCATCTGTGACTTCAGGAGCTGCCGAGGGACCTGGGCTCTGCCAGCCCCTGCAGGGGCACGAGGTGGCATTTCTCCAGCAGCTCCCTTTGGGTGAATAACCAGGTGATTCTGGGCAGTGACAGCTTGTCCAAGGATGGCTCGGGTCTCCTTCCCAGACCCCACTGTACTGGAGGCCCCCATGCTTCAGGGGGTGTTTATTCCTGCAGGAGGTCCCCCCGTGGTTGCAGCCAGTCCCCAGGAGAGCACACAACACCCCTGTGCTGTGCCGGGGCCGCCAGAGCTGCGGGTTCCCGTGGCACTGGGAGCAATCTGGAAGCGATTGCGCCGGTGTGCCTCCGCAGCGGGAACGCCGTGCCCAGTTCATTTCCTTTAAGGAAACACAACCCGAGGGGATAATTAGAGCTTCTTTGCGTACACAATCCCATACTGTTTATCCAACACAAATTAAAAAACGTGGTCCTCAGGAACACAGAGCAGAGGAGATAAAGGAGCGATCGGCTCCCAGACGGGTTTCATTACTGCCCCGGCACACCGGGCCCCCAAAACCACTTGGTGTTCCAGGACAATGGCAGGGAAGTTGGGATGTTCAGAGCGTGAGCGGGGTCCAGGGGCCTGGGGTGCTGTAAATAAATCTGTGTGGGAAATCGGATGAACCTTTGCACCAGCATCCATCTCTGTCCCGTGCTTTTGGGCCTCTTGTTTAAAATATTCAGGTCTTGGGTGCACATGAATCACATGAAAGCCTGGTTGGAGATGAGAGTCATGGAATCAGGGAATCACAGAATGATTTGGGTTGGAAGGGCCCTTTAACATCGCTGAGGACTTCAGGAGGTGCTGAGGGCCAGGCAAAAGGGGTGGTTTGTGCTCACCCCCTGCTCTCCAGCAGACAGGAGTAGAGGGGCCCTGCCAGGGGGGTGGGGGCTATCCCAACACCAGCAGTTAAGGGGGAGCTTCAGTGGACCCTGGAGATGGGAAAGGAGGTGAAGAGGGAGTGGGGAAAAGCCCCTGGAGTGGAGCCCCAGCTCAGTTGCAGCAGGTCTGGCTCCGTCACTGCTGCGGGCGGGCAGAGCAGGGAAAAAATGCCATCTGGGGTCTCACTTGAAAGAGGTTTTACAAGCAGTGGGATTTTATTACAAGCAGTTGAGTAATGGTGTGATTTCTGCCTTGCTCCATGGTGGAAGGGCAGGGTTGGGAGCTGGGCTGCCCTCAGAACCTGGGGAGGCACCAAAAGCATCCCTGGGGCAGAGCCAGCCCGGGCAGAGCCACCCACGGCCCCACCACTGACACGGGAGAAAATCTTTGGCCCTTTTAGAAATGTGTTGTGAAAGATCCATCCCAGATGGACACAGACTGGATTTGAACACTGTGTCCTGTGGTAAAACAATGGGAATGTGAGAGGCCAACCCATCTGGAGACACACAGGAAGATGCTGGTGTATCCCCCAGTGCCCATGGACCGCTCTGCGGGGCTCAGGGGAATCTCAGTCTGGGAAGGGGCCATGGGCACTGCCAGATTGCAGGGACAGGGCCCTTGCCCCAAAGCCCAGAGCACATGGCATTGGTGGCAGCCTGTTCCAAAGTGCCTCCTCCCCTCAAGCCGGAGCTCATTAGGGCAACGCTGTTTGTTTGTTTTGTTAATCGACACCAAGAGGCCCCATCTGGGCTCTGCTGAGCCCCTTCTCCGTCCCTGACAGCACGGAAGGCAAAGTCAATTTTCCAGTGTGGTTTCTGTGGCCTGGGAATGTATTTCAGGATCCTCATTTAGAGACCTTGATCGAGCTCTTCCCTCACCCTCCTTGGTCTCCATCGCTGCTGCCCCTGTGCTGCCTGTGACCAAACCACTCTCCTGGGCCCAGCTCACACTGTGTCCCCTGACAGCCCCTCCTGGGGCCGTGTCACGGGGCAGGATGGAGGGACCTCACCAGGAACACGGAACATCCCTGGGTGTGCCCGGGATGGGCACCTGCAGGAGGTGCCAACCAGAGCTGGGCTGACACTCACATCCACAGCAGCTCTGGTGAGCTGAGAAAAGGCTTCCCTGGAACACAGTGCACGCCCACATCTCACCTGGAGGGCTGGAAAAGGTGTGTGGATGTGGCACCTGGGGACATGGGTCAGTGGTGGCCTCGGCAGTGCTGGGGAATGGTTGGACTGGATGATCTCAGAGGGCTTTTCTACCCTAAATGGTTCTGTGACTCTGTGACCTCACCCACCACAGTGATTCATTTCTCAAAATCCCCTGTGGATCAGGGCACTGTTGGGAGCAGCAGCTGGATACCAGCAAACTGGGAAGCAGTTCCCATCCTGAGACCTCCGGAGACACAAGTGGAGAGGCCACCTTTGGATGGCCCTGCTGGTGACCCTGCTGCCTTTGGGGCACATTGGACCTGTCCAGCCAAAGCCAACCTGCACAGTGCAGGCGGGGACATGGCAGGGATGTGGCAGGGATGTGGCAGGGACGTGGCAGGGATGTGGCAGGGATGTGGCAGGGATGTGGCAGGGACGTGGCAGGGACGTGGCAGGGATGTGGCAAGGACGTGGCAGGGACACCGGCAGGGACACCAAAAGGGACATCGCAGAGACACAGGCAGGGACTCCTCTCCCCTGGGAAGTTGTCACACTGGTAGCCGAGCAGGGATGTGACAAAGGCCCATGTGACAAGTATTTGCCACCGTGAGCCAGCAGTGGAGCCAAGCTGGGCTGCTCCCACCTCCAGCCTTCCCTTCCTACCCCCATAACACCTCCTGCTTTTTGCTGGCACAAATGTTTCTGTAGCCAAGTGAGGAACAGCTCTGGCTGGAAAAAGCCCCGTTTCCAAGCAGAGCCACCCCTCTGGCTGGTGTCAGCTGGCTGCAGACATGCCCCGAGCGAGGCTGGTCCTCCTGGCCGTGCCTCCCACAGCCCCACGCTCCTCCACGTGCGGATGCTGCGGGAAGGAAAACAAAAGCCAGTGAAATCTATCAGGTGAGAAAACCTTTTTGGAGGATGAGAATGGAAAGGAAAAGCTTTTCTCAGCCTCCCCTCGGCCTCCCTCCGCACGCACGGCCGAGGGAGCATCTGTCCTGCTCCGGATGATTTAGCGAGTGAGAAGGCGAGGAGCAAATGTGCCACTTGAAGGAAGGAAAGCTGTTGGTGTGTTTGGCATTCCTTCCTTCCTTCCTAATGACTGTGGGAGGCATCAGAGACACAGGTAAAGGGACACAGGGGTCTTGGACTGGCTGCCAACCCGGTGGCAGCCATCAGTGACCCCAGACCCCCTGTGATAGGGAGCTCCACAGCCCCAGGATGGTCGTGCCCTGGCTGCACTGCTCCCCATCAGGTGGAGAAGAGGATGAATCTCAAGACAGGGGGTTCACAGACCCCAACATTCCTTCTCGTTGTCTCCCAAGGCTCTGTAGATCTCGGCTCCCCCTTTCCCTCCCTGGGCTCAGGGAACATGTGTCTAGCAGATTTTTATTAACTGTGCAGCTTTCCCTTGCTTGCTTTCTGTCTCTTTTTTTCTGCTCCCTGCTTGCTTGACAGAATTTAGATTAGACAAAACATGAGATCATTCCTGCCTGCACAAAAAGGAAACAGAAGAAGAGAAGGAATTGGCTCTGGCTGTTGCACCCCCTTCCCACCCCACCCCAGCACCTCCACCTGCCCCAGCCCTGTCCCTCTCCCCCAGCCAGCAGATTTTTGACATTCCAGACATGATGAAGATCCAGGGCAGACCTGTTGCTCGCCACCACCTCATCCCCAAACCATCCTCAAACCCTGTGCCCAGTGGAGCTGTTTGCTCTCCCCAGACCCAACAGCTTCACGCTCCATGTTGTGCAGTCGCCTGGAATCCTTCCTGGAGGGATGTCCTGCAGGGCAGAGGCTCTGCCAGCTCCAGTGGTCTGGGCCAGCACTGCCCCTTCTACCCCAGGCTGAAGGTTTCCCCATCCTCACTTCTCCCCACCCTCCCCAGATGATGGTGGCTCCAGTGAAATGGGAGCAAGAGCCAAACCGGGGGACACTGCATAAGACTCCACAGTGGCAAATCCCCTGGGTTTTCATGGGGTGAAGGTGGGAGCCTGTTGTCCATCTGGAGGGTCTCCCTCCGGAGAGAGCCCCTGGTAGAGCCCTGGATGTCCCTGCATTCCACTGAGCTGCTCCCGTTCCCCAGGAAAACCATGGGAAGGGGGCACTGCTGTGGATATGGGTTTCCCCCTCACTGCTGCTCCCCTTTCCAAGGAGGAATCTGCAGCTAGTTTTATGGACACCTGGAGGAGCTGGAAAAATGATCTAACATCTCCCAGGGCTTTGCAGAAATGGAGGGAGGTGTGAGAGGGGGAGGAAGGCAGCTCTGTAGCCATGAGCCATGCGGGCAGCTGGGAAGTGGGAGGATTTTCCCATTCCTTGGTTTCCAGAGAAACTTGCCTCTGGGTAGAGAAGAGGTGGTCCAAGGCTCCACTCAGCATGAGAGCCCAAACGGTTGGGAATATCGAGATCATGATATCATGGATAGGCTGTGCCCATCCCTGTGAGCCCTCCGGGGTGTCCCCAGATGGGTGACCCAGGGCATCACCTTCTCTTTATATCCCCAGCCCCATTCCCACCTCCTGGTGCAGCACCTGTCCCATGGAAGGGCAAGGAAGGGTAAAGAAATCCAGACCTTCCTTCCTGTGACACACACACATTCTCACACACACATGTTCTCTCTCACACACACATGTTCACACACACACAGATCTCTCTCCCTAAGCCTGAGGGTATCTGGGAGAATTTCTCCCATCCCTGGGCATGGCAAAGGAGGCATCTGCAGATCTCACAGCCTCTCTTGTTTCTCTCCCACTTCCTTTCCTCTCCCTGACCTTCCTCTTGCACAGGACACCTGGATGACTGACTGGAATTTAATGATGACAATTGAATAAATAAACTCCTGCCCAGACAGCAGCAGTGACATCAGCCCATCCCACAGCCGTGCCTCCGGAGTGCCGGGTTCCAAGGACTGCATCTCAATGCTGTGCCTGCTGTGGAGAGAGAGGAGAGCCCTGCAGGATCAGTAATGGAGGAGCCCACAGCCTTAGCAGCCCTGAGATTTGCTGAGACACATCTGATCCCTTGTGGGTCATATTTCCAGCACAGGTGATCTCAGGCAGAGGAAATCCAGAGGTGGCCCAGCTGCAACAAGGGAGGGGCTCCCGAGGGAGCCGGGAGGCCCCAGGTCAGGTTAAATGAGTTTATTTAATAACACCCAAATGAAAACCTGAGAGATTGGAAGTCAAGGCCAACCCAAAAACAGTTTGAGAGAAATCTTAATGTGTAACTCAGGAGATGGAGCAAGGCTGATGGGGTTCTCCTCCTGCCTGGGGGAACCTTGCTCCCGTTTCTCAAGTTTTCTTTCCACAAGGATGTTTTTAAACAAAATCTTCATTTCAACCTTGCTTTGTCAGGACTTGGAGCCCTAAAAAACAAAGAAGAACCTGTGAAGTATCCCCAGACATGACGTGAACACAGTCCTGACTGTCCCTGAGTCTCCTTCTGCACATCCCACATACCGCTCATGAGGTGGCACATCAGCTCTGGGCAAGCAGAGGCTGCTCTAAACCCCCAATTCCCATCCCAAATCCCCTTCATCCTGGGAAATATCCTCACCCCAAGGACGAAGCAGTCCCAGAGGAGAGGGTGGGACGTGTGGCTCAGGTTGAGGCACAGCTCCATGAGTTATGTCCCCCCATGATATCACAGCCCAGAGATGTGCCAGGAGGCTGGTGCATCATCTCCCCGATATAGCAACGTGGGCTGTTCACAAGAGCAGAACATCTTGAATCCTGAATTTCCAATGCACTCCAGTCCTTTGGAAGCCCAGTGAAATGTCATCTGCTCACTGGCAGTGGCGATGGGAAGCGAGCCCAGCCCTGTGCCAGCTGGTGGATCCATCCCACGGCCGGTGCCGGGAGGACGCGGCGGCAGCGGGAGGTGTGCGGGGAAGGGGCGGCGTGTGCTGACGTGTTGGCTCGGTGGAGAAGGAAAAGCAATCCCAACAATTTCCAAAGCACCAGATCCAGCTGGAAGACAACTGCAACACCCCATGGAGGAGTGCCCCCCTTCCCTGGCCTCCATCCTGGCTGTGGGATCCCTCTGCAGAGAGGCGGCAGGGATGAGGAGCTCCCACCATCCCGACTCCCCGGGAGGCGTGGGGAGTGTGCAGAGAGCAGAGAGCTCCCCAGACTTTCCCTGGGGTATGTTACCTCCTCCTCCCTGCTGGGCTCCTGTGCCTTGGTGTGCACTGATGGAAGGGAAGGAGAAGGTCCCCTCCTGCCCTAAACAGCAGGACAAACTCCTCCCTTGGGGGTGGTATTGCCTCCCCCCCTACAACTGGAGACCAGTTCCCCCATAAATCTCCTGGAGGCTTTGCTACTTCCAGAGCCTTGAAATCTGTTTATTTCTGGCTGTTCATTTCCCCTCTCCCCATGTTTTCCAGCTGGGCATCCATCCTGCCTGTGCCCGTGTCCCCCCACGTGGTCCCCGTGTTCCATCCCCGTGTTTTTTGGGATGGGGGGGCCACAAGCTCCGGAGGCGCTCACCAGCATCCTATTACAGCTTGTTAGAAGGCTATTATAGCCTCCCTCATTTAGAGAATTACTCATTTTTTAGGCCTTTCAGGAACTTTAATGAGTTGTTTTAAACACATGCAGCAGATGTGGCCTTGGGATGAGCTCCTTTGAAACCCTCCCTCCCCCAGCACACAGCCGGGAGCTCCCCCTGCTCCAGAGGGAGCAAGTTGGGGTCCCTCTGTGATGGTCCTTGTCCTTCCCCTCCCTGAGCATCCCCAGCCCTGCTGTGGGGCTAAACCAGACATCCCAGAACAGCCCAGTGCTGCCTCTCTGCTTGTGATCTCCATGTTTTCTGAGTGGAGGGATCCCAGAGGATGCAGAAGAGGGGAAAAACCCAGGGAAAATGGAAAGAGAGGGTAGGACAGGTGTGCTGAGGCCAACCTGGGGTCTGCCTCTGGGACCTGCTTTTAGGAAGGGAAACAAGTGTCTGCTGGTACGTCAGGATTAAGCATCAAGCCCTGCTCCAGGGAAGCCAGGAAGGCTGGAAAGCAGCCGGGACTTCATCGTGCCAGTTGGCTGATGAGAGGTGCAAAAACTCACAGGGCTCCTTCTTCCCAGCCCTCAGCCCTTCCCAAAGCCACCAAAGAGCACTGAGCTGAAATTTGCTGAGCTGGGGGCTGCTGTGAGGCACTGCCCCGGGAGAACACAGACTGGGAACACATGGATACACGGCCCTGATCTGCCTCCTCCCAGGAATATCCACAGAGTTTGTGTTCCTTTTTTCTCTTTCGGATATTCATCAATGCATTTGCAAAACCTGGACCAAATTATAGCCATGCCCCAAGCCAGCCTGCTCCAAGTCCCCGCACCCTGCAATCAGTGACGGGGATCCAGCTCCCATCCCAGCTGACCCAGGAGCCAGTGGCCACTCCCAGCCCACCACAGGTTCCTCTCACCTCCCTCATGCCATGTGAGATGCCTTGTGCCTGCCAGCCCTGAGGGAATCAATCAGGATTGAGGGGGGAAAAAAGGAGGGGAAAGGAGAAAGGAGAAGGAAAGCAAAGGCTTTGGGTGAGGGGGAAGTTTCAGTCCGTGCTGGAATGCAGATTCTAACTGGAATTCATGTAAACACGCCCGGATTACAGGTTGCACATGCAGAGCGATTGCAGGTGCAGGATGTGGTCCCTCCAGAGACCACAGCAGAGGTGGGGATGGGGCAGCAGCAGTTCTCCCCCGCTGACAGAGGGCAGGGATGGGATGGAGCCCTCTGAGCCCTGTTCTCACCCCGTGCCGGGTGTGATGCCTCCTTGGGAAGGGGGGTGGATGACATTGGCCACTCCCAAAGACAGCCCCATGTCACTGCTGACAGGGATCACTGTGTCCTCTTTTTCTTTATTATTTTTTTACCTGTCACTGTGAGGCCACTGGAGCTGAGGGCAGGTTGAACCACACCTACCAGCACTGCTGCACGAGGGAATTTCAGGAGATGAAACACAAGGACCAAACCAGAGCTGTGGAGAGTGGGAGGTCTCTCAGGGCTGCTGGGAAGGAAGGGAGGTGTCACTTCAAATCACACTGACAAGAAGTTGCCTTTGGTGCTTCCCTGCTGAACCTGCTCTGGTTCAGCTGCAGCCCAGCGAGCGTGGAAGGGACTGGTAATGGAGTTAAGTGTTTCCATCTATCCCAGGGAGCTGCTGTGCCTCCGTGTGCTCACCAGCGTTGGGACTGCAGTGCCTGGAAAGGTGCAGGAGTTAAATAATCCCCCCAAAGTGATCCCTGGTGTGCCAAGGTTGGCTCATGGGGCAGGGGGGAGAGGCACCCTGTGAGCCAGATGCTACCAGGCTGGGAGAGACACAGACTCCGTCTGGGATTGCAGCATAATTTGTCTTTGCACTGGGTTGCTGTGACCTGGTAAAACACGAGGATGAAGGAGGGAGATGGGGAGGGTGCTCACTCAGTGGGTGCCCCACTCCCTGCACTGGGCTGGGGGAAAGCGAGTGGGGAGACAAGTGTTTTGCAGCAAATCCCATTTTTGGAAGAGCTCTGCTTCCCCTGCTTTATGTGGCTCCAGGTTAAGTACCAGCAGCAGCACCGGCTTGGCCAGTCAGCACTAAAAATACCTGTCCCGTTAACCCGGTTCCATCCCAGCAGGGGGAGGGAGCAACGATTTTCCTGGGCCCCCCCAGCAGCACAGCTCCCCATGACCCCCAGATTCCCCCCCAGCAGCCCCCACACTGCAAACATTCAGCGCTCTGGGAAAAGTGCCAGGAAAACTGCCAGGAAAACCCCATCCGACGTAAACCCGGCTGCTCCTGAAAGCACGGCTTAGCCTGGTTTCTCCTACATCCCCTCTGCTCTGCTTCACTTGGCTCTGCTCCCTCCATGCAGCAGCACGCTGCTCTGTTGGCACTTTTCAAACTCTCCTGGTGGGAGCTGTAGGGTCTGATGGGATTTGTGCCTTGTGCCCTCCACCCGGCCTCGGGGCATGTGAGAGGGGACAGAGACCTCCAGAACTGCAGGGCTTTGAAACATGACCTGTGGTGGAATGGGTGCTCCCTGCACCCAGCACCTCCCAGCAATGTGGGAAAATAAATGGATTCCAGGAGGGGAGCCATCCCTGAGAGCTCTCTGATGCCATCCTGGCCCCTGCTCTCCAATCCTGCATCCCACATGTGCATTTTTCCAGAACCCCCACTCCTTTCCAACTGCCACAGCTTGTGAGGCCTCAGCAAGAGGAACAAAGAGGGAGCAGAGATGTAAGGAGAGCTGAAGGACACCAGGAGAATGCCAGGAGGGAACCAGGAGGGAACTGGGGCTGTGGAGGGGCACATGTGTGCCCAGGCTGTGCCAACGTGTCTGGAACCCAGCACTGCTAAATCACAGAGCTTTACACACCTCATTCCATTGAGGACATGGGAAGGCAAGGCATGGCAAGGCAAGGCTGGAAGGGACTTACCATGCCCATCAACTGCCCAGTAAATCCCAAATGCTCAGTCGATTGGCAGCATCTTCCTGGGGAGCCAAGTTGGAGTTCCCAACCAGTGTGAGGGAAGAAAGGCTGTGGGTACCTTCCCTCCCCTCCCTCCTCGTGGAGCTGGCAGCTCTCCTGCCTCTCTTATCTTTCACCAAACAGAGTGGTGAATGACTTTTTGCAGCATGAGCTGCAGCTGGAGGCCTGTGTGTAAATAATAAACACACGGCCAGCAAGGAGGCAAAGTGGCCAGGGGAGGAACTGCCCGCGATGGCCGAGCGGGTGCCCAGTGATGGCAGGGGGGAAGGGCTCTGTTTCAGTCGAACACAAACCAAGAGAGTGATAGGAACAGCTCAGGGGCCTCCTTGTTTGCCCCTCCCGGGGCTGACATTCCCCCGTGAGGCTCCGTGCGGAGCTCCGGGATCATCCGCCGTGTGCCGGGACACGGCACAGCCCCCGCACGCCCGGGATCCCTCTGCTCCTTCCCGGAGTCTCGGGGGTCGGTACCCGGGTCCTGATTTGTGGCCGTGGCTCCAGTTCAGAAGAGCCTTTGTTTTCCTGCTGTCGCTTCCAGCAGATGAGACTTACGATGAGTCTTATTTTATATCAATGACTGTAGAGATATCGTCCTTTCTTAATGCAATAAACTAATAAAAGTTGACAAGAGCATCTGTTCCCAGGGTTTAATCTGCATATAGATCAGGAATGTGGTGATTCCAGAAGGAGGAAACAAGAGTTTGATAAAAGAAGATAAGATAGAAAAAATACCATCTGGAAAACAAAGGAAGGAAAGGCTGAGGCCATGACAGTAATGGGAGATTTAAAACACGACAGACTGTAAATCAGGTCGATCTGGGATTGTACCTGGGCTCCCTGCCCACCTCATGGGATGCAGAGTTGGCTCGTGCTGCTTGGAGGGGGGTCCCAGCCTGGGTTGTGCCCACCCTCTCTCTGCTTCAGCCTGTGCTCCCAGAGAGTGCTGAGGGATGGGGAGGACAGTCTGGTTTGGACTGGCTCCAGCTTTGGGGCTTTTCTCCTTCTGAGAAGCAAGCTGAGGGTGTGATGTGATGCTGGACAGCCTGTCCGGGACTTGGGATGGGGACAGCAGAGAATGGCTGGTTCCAGTGGTGCCAGGAGGGAAGGAGGAGCAGTGGGCAGAGAAACAAGAGCTCTGCAGCTGGAACTGACTGAGAAAGGACCTCAGCACCCACAGCTCAGATGGTCCTGCACCAGGCAATCTTGTGAGATGTTTCTGTATTTATTCATCCCACAACGGTTTGAATTGTTACAAAGGCAGGGTTGGAATTTTCCCAGGAAGCACTTTCTGCCAATCCTTGCAGTGCTGATGGTGCCCTGTGTGAACACCCGGGTTGGTGGAACTCGCTGACCCCTTCTATCAGACACCTTGACCTCCCAGGAGGGCTCAGTGGGCCAAGTGCTGGGAAGGACATGTTGCTCCAGCTGGTGGGTGCTATGGGAATACGTAGGAATGGTGGCATGCTTTATCCAGATCATCAGGGAAACTGGGAAGCCTTGCAGCGAAGCAGGCTCGCTGATCTGCCCAGTGAGACCCATGTCCCTCTTTCCTAAAAGCTGTCACAGGCTTTAAAGCCATTTCCACATGTTGTGCCATGCAGGACAGAGTCTCCAGCAGAGCCTCCCAGCCCAGAGTCCAAGACCAATCCTTGGTGCGAGACCTGGAGCCACTCCAGCTCTAAAGGCAGCAGGCTGGACTCTTTGGTTTGGCAGAGCAGAGTGTTTGTGGTGATAAATTACCACTCTCTCAGAGAAGTCCCTCCCCATCCTTCTCTTCTCATGCAGGGCCCTGACCTCCCTCTGCTGCTTTTGTCCCGCTCTCCCCAGGAAGCCTCTGCCCGGACAAATGCTGTTTTTAAACAGCAATTCCCGGGAGGTGTCGATGCTCCTGCCGTGGGTTCTGCACCAGTTGAAGCCCTTGCAGCCGTCCCTGTGCTGGGGAGCGGGAAAGTTCTCGGCGGGCACAGGGAGCGGGCGGGGGCGGCTGGGATGGGATGGGGTGGGATGGGATGGGATGGGATGGGATGGGCGGGGATGGAGCAGCCTGGGAAGGACAGAGGTGGGACGCGTGTGCCAGCCAGCCCTGCAGCCTTGCCCTGGGGAGCTGCCAGAGCCCCGCTGCCCACCCCGGGTGCCCAGTGGCCCTGGCGGGGCAGAGGAAATGCCCTCACGGGAGGGCAGCGGGACCCGGCGCCAGGTGATGGCTGCGCAAACATCGCGGCCATTCTCATGCAAATGGGGAGGCGGGAGGGGGGAGAGGGAGCCCAGAGAAATCTGATGTGTCGGCAGAATTGTTTCTATACAGAATATTTTTCAAAGACTTCAATAAGGCAAGAGCAGCGTTTGCAAAGGGAGTGCGAACAAAGAAAACACAGCTGCATCTTGGGGCTGAAAGGAAGAGGCTGGGGGTGGCTGCGATCAGCTGGGGGGGGGCGAGAATCGGACGGATCGGGCACAGAATGGGCGCATTTTTCTGCAAATATTTGACGGTTTGGATGAGTTTGCTTTAGTGCTTCTTCCCCCTTCTGTGCTCCCACTCCACAAACATTAGCACTATCAACTTTTACTGGCAGGAGAGCTCTCAGTGGGAGATCTCCGCAGCTGATTCATTGAGGGCTCGCAGGAAATGGAATTTTAAAGGGAAATTTGCATTGTAAGTGCTTTGCACGTTCTGCTAATCAAGGCGAACATCAACGCCATGAGGCTTCTATGGCCAATTACTGCAGAGCTCAAATATTGGCGATGGAGCCAAGGGTGAGACGTTCTCCAGCAGACGTTCCCAGTAGATGAGAGCCATGGATGGGATGTGTTCCGGGGCCGGGGGGCTGGGATGGCTCAGGGAGGCCGTTCCTGGCTGCTGGGTGTGCACTGCCGAGAACGGGAGCACAGAGACGTCTCAAAGTGTGGGAGAGGGGAGTCGGAGCTCATCCATGTCCTACGAGCAGAGATCTCCGTGGCAGAGAGTTTAGGAATGCTGACAGCTGGATTGGAGAATTGCTGACTAGAGAGAAGCTAAAATTTTTGGAGCAGCATCCAGCAGTTCCGATCTCCATCCTGAACCCTTTTGATCCTGAACTCACTCTGAAACTATTGCACAGGAGTTGTCCCATGATGTTTGCACCCCACGGTGATTTTCATTGGATTTGTAGACCCCAGGAATTGTTCCTGGCTTTCCCAGCTCGGGGTTTTCATTTCTCATTCTGGCCCAAGCCTGAAGGAACAAAGAGGCCTGGGGGAAGAATATTAAAAAGGATCTACAGACTTCTAAAACTGTCCTCGAACAGCAGTTCGTGACCTGTGCAATGGCTCGAGTTAAGGCCTGGGGAGGGAGTTCTGAATCGGGCTGTAACTTTCTCTCCCTTTTCCTTTACTTTCTGGCTTGTATCCCCAGGCAGGGAAAAGCTTGCAATATTTGCTGGTAGCATTTCTGGGGTACCACTCCCTGTCCTGCCCGGGGAAGGAGCTGGGCCGTGGGGACAGCGAGGCTCGAGCCAGGTGTGCTGCTCCTTTTTGTTCTCCCAAGTCTTGCTTAAACCTACTGCTTTTCTGCTCCTTTGCCTTCCTTTGTCTACCTTATTTGCCCCAAATTTTCCTTCTTTGGAGCTATTTCAGACCGAGTTCCAAGGGGTCTGTACCATTTCTTTCAATTAACCTTCATATCAAAGAGATTGCACCGTGTTCAGCAAGTGTTTTTGGAATAAATGCTAAAAAAAACCCCACACTATCCTGGTTTTTCTTTCTTTTCTGTTATGCCTGGTGGCATCAACACCTGCCCATCACAGCACTTTCATTCCTGGAGCAGCTCCACTTCTAAAACGTACTTCTTTTTTTTAATATTTTTTTAATTTTAATTTTATTGTGCAGCCACTTATGTTTTCCTGCCTCCTTGTTCCCATTTCTTCAATATATTTTCTCTTTCTAACTTCCCACCCAATGGCAGCAGGCGCCTGCCTGTGCTCAGGGGATGCTCTATTGAATTCCTCTCCATTGCTCCGAGAGCAGCACTCGCTTTGAAGCTGCAGCAGAAATTCGGGTAGAAAGTGTGAAATAGTTTCTTCTCTAAGAGAATTTAGTGCTGTGGTGTTTAACTCCCACACAGCAGCACAGAGTCCACCCCTCAGGCCCCTCTGGAGCAAGGAAGAACTGTGGGACCTGTGGCAGGAGGGATGGAGCTGTATGTGAAGGCAGCATTAGGAGGGGGTGATGGAGGTGGAGGATCATGGAATCATGGAATGGTTTGGCTGGGAGGGCACCTTTAAAGCCCATTTGGTTCCACCCCCTGTCATGTGCAGGGACACTTTCCACTAGCCCACATTCCTCCAACCCCTGTCCAACCTGGCCTGGGGGGCACAGGGGCAGCTCTGGACCCACAGGACAGGGCAGTGTGTCCCCTCAGCTCCTGTCCCTGCCTGCTCCCACATTGGTGGCTCGCTTCAGGGATTGCCACAAAAATAAAAATGAAGAGAGGGAAAGAGGAAAGGGAACAAAAGGAAAATTAAGAGAAAAAAGAAAAAAGGGAAAAGGAAAAAGAAAATGAAAGAGGAAAAGGAAAAGGTGGGAAAAGAAAAAGGGGAAAATAAAAAGGAAAAAGAAAATAAGGAAAAGGTAGAAGATCATGGTAAGAAACTGAGGCCCAGACAGCCTGAAAATGCCCAGTGTTCAGATGGGCTTTGCTGGCCCCCCTGGGTGATGAGCACCCACCCCCTGCCCTCCCTGCCTGCCCAGGCCCATCCCTGGATGGGATGGGGACCCTCAGCCTTTGGTTCCACATCCACGGTGCCACGAGCGGCCACGGGAGCTCGGCATCTCCCCAGGGAAAACACACAAACACAGGGATCTGTGATCCCACCCTGAGCTCTGCCAACTCATGGGGGCTGAGGCAGCTCTGGAGAGCGATCACTTTATTTGGGGTAAAAGGCACATGGGAAAATCCCTCTGAGCCGAGGAAACGTTCCCGTTGGTGTCCAGAGCACCTCCCCACAGCAGAGCACGTTGGCTGGTTTGTTTGCAGCTCTGCTCCTGTGCTCGTGGGAATTGCTGGCTGCAGGTTTGGAAATGCAATTATAGGCTTTGCCGGGTAATTTTGGGTTTGTTTCCCACCGTGTTTGCTGGTGCTCTGCGGAGAGCGGAGGCTTTAGTCAAAGCTCATGTAACACGGACGTACCTACTACTTGTTTGCTTTTCCTAGAAAGTTTTTGCCATCCCTCTGTGGCCACGGGATGTTTTCCTCTGGCTCAACACAAATAAATGTCCGGGTCCTCCCTGGCTGGGCCTGGAGACAGAAGGTCCCAACTCCAGGTTGTTTCCTGACATCCAAAGCAGCTCAGGTGGGACCAGAGCCTGGTGCAGTCTGACAGCTCCTCAGGGGCCAGGGATGGCTTGAGGTGCCTTGGGGGGGCTGAGCCACAATCCCCACAGATGGGACTGCCTTCCACACACCCCAGGCAGCATCCCTGACATCTGAGGGGTGCTCAGAGCAGCAGGCAGCACTGAGCCCAGCTGTGCCCGCTGCATTTGGACAGCCATGCAATTATCCCTCCTTCGGAAGCGGACCTGTGTCACTCCACCCCTTGTCCAAAGTCCCTCTCCAGCTCTTTTGGAGCCCCTTTAGGCAGTGGAAGGGACTCTAAGATCTCCCCAGAGCTTCTCTTCTCCAGGCTGAACACTCCCTGCTGTCCCAGCCTGTTTTCAGAGCAGAGGGGCTTCAGCCCTCAGAGCACCTTTGTGGTCTCCTCTGGATCCTTTCCAAAAGTCTGTGTCTTTCCTGTGCTGAGGACCCAAGTGCTGGATGTAGGAGAGCTCTGGGGAGGACTGCTCTGTGCAGCACAGCCCTGCACACAGGGAGACCCTGATACCTGTTCCCCCACCCCGCACACCTCTCCTTTCCTTCCCAGGAGAGCAGTAGCCCCACTCCCACACCTGGCTGGTGTTTCCCCATCCATCCCACCTCATTATCCTGCCACATTCACTGCTGGCACAGCTTCCCGCAGCCCCTGCTGACCGGCAGGTACTTTGTGCTGGACTAATCATGCATCACCCCAGCAGTAATTCGTGATGGGATTGAACATGTCACAGCCTGGGGAGCCGTCGGGAGCTTGGCAACTTCATCACGAGGCTCCCTGAGTCCAGTGGCAGGGGCTGGATGGGAAAACATTTCCCTCCTCGGTGGGTGCTGCTGCACCCTCGTCCAGCTGGAGAGCCAGGAGGGGCCGGGAGCACGGCACAGCTCCAGTGGGATGGAACCAGTGACAAAGGGTCATGTTTGTCTTAAAGGGAGAGCTTGAGCTTCTTTAATTAAATATTTATTTTTAATACACTAATTTTTATCTTTCCTTCTTTAGTGTACCAAGCAGTTCCTCAGGTTTGGAAAAAGAAAAGAAAACAAAACCAAAACAAAAAACCCCACCAAAACCAAATGAAACAAAACAAATAACAAAAAAACCCAAACAAAACCAAAACAAAACCCAAAAACAAAACAAAGAAAAATAAAAAACCAAACAAACAAAATGCGAAAAACAAAACAAAACAAAAAACCTAAACAAATAAAAAAAAAAAAACAAAACAAAACAAGAAACAAAAAAAAAAAAGAAAAAACAGGAAAAGAAGAGGCCTGGAGGAAAGGAGAGAGGACAAGCAGTGATGGGAGCAGGACTCTGCATTCCCTTCCATCCTCAGAAGATGCTCCAGCACCAGAAGCTCTGCAAGAAGCTCCTCACCTGAAGATCCCATTAAACAGACGCTGCCATGTCTTGCCCTTCAGATCCAAAACCCCCACAGGGCTGGTCCCCGCTGGTAGGAAAATTCTCCATTTTGTGGGAGAGGAGGAAGGTGCAAGCCCAGGCGCCCCCATACCCAACCCCGGGCACAGAGGCACAGCCCGGTCCCACCTGCCCCTCACACCACTCAGCTCCGTGGTGCCGTGCCAGCATTCCGGCTGGATGCCAGAGGAATGAATTACATGGAGAGAAGGGAATCCTTGGGAGAGCGAGACGGGAAACACAACTTCTTTGCACCTGATTAAACATCGCAGCATTCACGGGGGGAACTGGAGCGGAGCCGCCTCGGCCTCGCGCGGGGGAAGGCGGCCGGAGGAGCGTCCTCGGGGCTGGGGTGACATTCCTGGGGTGACATTCCTGGGGTGACATTCCTGGGGTGACATTCCTGCTCGCTGAGGTTTGCAGCAGAGCACTCGCTGCTGCTGATCCCAGCGTGCCCGGCCAGTCAGTAAGGGTTATCCATGGCCAGGATGGGTTATCTGTCAGCGGGACAGCACTGGCAAGATGACCATCAGTACAGATTCGAGACATTGTCAAGACAAAACCAAACAGATGAGAATATTTAACTTTCATGCATTAGAGCGACAAAATGATAATATCTGGGTTTGAGACACTAGAAAACAGTAAAAGCAGCCATTTCCCTGCTCAGGGCCTTGCTGCTGCCTCCTGATGCTGTTCCTTGGGCTCAGGCTGAGCCTGCAGGCTCGGGGGGGCTGGAGGACCCCACTGAGTGTGAAGGAATGAGGTCCCTGCAGCAGCTTTGAGTTTTAGAAAAAATAGGTATCTGGGGAATGTGGCAATGACACATATCAGGGTACAGCATGTAACAATGGGTTACAACATGCAAAGGATTTATATATCTCTAATATGTAAATAATAAAATATACAATATATACATGATAAAAATATAAATATAAAATAATTATTATATAGAATAATTAATATCTATAATAACGCACAGGTATTTTATATAAATAAATATATTTAATACAGGTGAGGTTTTTGTTTTTTTTTAATCTAGTGCCTAAAGATCCAGCAGAGATGGTGCTTCTGGGTGTGCCCATGCTGTAGCCCTTGGTGGGGATGCCCCAGGTCACCCCCAGGGCACAGGGAGCCACACGTGCCCATTTCGGGTGGAAGGGACAAAGCTCTGAAGAGCTGGGAGCACTTCACACTGAACGGCTTCTTTCTCTTCTGCTTCCCAGCATTTCTCCAGCGAGGATACCACTTCAACCAGTGGGTGTTTAGGGTTCAAAGGCTCCTTCTTTTCTCCTCTGCTGCTTAAAATACCCCAGTCAATGTATCCCCACTCCCAGTAATAATGATAATGCGGCTGCTGGAGAAACGCAGCCTCCAGATGAACCCAAGGCACAGACAATCAGCTGGAACTCAGGGGTAATTTTGGTTTCTGATCAATCTAAAATCATTTTGACCCAAGGTATAATTTGAAATGTTCCTGCCTCGGTTATTGTAGCCCCAGGGCACTCTGGGTTGCTTTTGCGCGTTCGCCAGCTTGTTCTCTCTCTCTGCTTATAAGATCCCAGGAACAGCTTAATGAAAAATGAGTATGTGGCTGGAGGGGTCAATGGTGAGTCATTTTGGATGCTCTAAAACAAATCAGGCAGGGTTTGGTTGTGTTCTTTTAAACAGGGGTTTTCACACCAGAGAAGATTTGTGGGAAGAGAAAAGCATTTATCCTCTGGTCAGCTCTTCTGCCTGCCTTCCCCTACTCTGATCTGCTCTCTTTTCCTAGAATCATGGAGTCACAGAAAAGGTTGGAAAAGCCCACTGAGACCATGGAGTCCATCCATTAACCCATGTCTGCCAAGACCACCACTAACCCACGTCCCCAAGTGCCACATCCACATGGCTTTTCTTCCCCTCCAGGTGAGATGTGGGTTCCCACTGTGCTCCAGAGAAACCTTTTCTAACTCCATCAGAGCAGGGGCCATGTCACCCCAAAGTGACACCTTGGCCAGGGCACCTCGACTTCACCTGGGGATGGTGCAAACTGGGGTTCCCTGGGCAAAGGTGCTGCGGCTTCTTCTGAGCAACAACCAACACTCCGGGGTCTTCCTCAAGGAGCAGCAGCTCCCCTTTTCTCCCCTACCCCACCAGCCTGGCCTGTCTGGCGGCCTCTCTCCTGACAGGAACACCATTCCTGTTGGAAATGGAAGGAAAAAGTAAATCAAGGATGTGGCAAACATGAGCCAATAAAACCTGAATCAGCACAGAGCCAGGGCAGGCTGGGCTGGAGGATGGGGGTGCTCAGCAGAGGCACCCGTGGTTTGAGGATGGCAGTGAGCAGTTGGCAGGATAATTATTGCAGGCAGAAAACAAAGGAGAGTGACAATTTTCCTGTGGCTGGATTCAGCCCTTGCGCTTCTTAATTCCCGTGGAACAAAGAGCTATAATTGTTCTCAATAGCGAGGAGGGGAAGAACCTAATTTCCAATGTGAGTCAGAGAAGCTTTCAAGCAGAGGGTGGGTGGAAACTATTTATAAAGGACCATTAGGGAAAATCAGATTTCTACGCACAGTAAACAGAACACAGAAATAAAAATTCTATTTATATTTGAGTGTGGAAAGCTTGTCCCGAGCAGCACAGGGGCCCCGTGACACCCAGGGTCACCCCGTGGGGCTGCAGAGGGTTGTGGTGGGTTCCTGATGGAACAATGCCTTCCTCCAGGCAGGCAAACAAAGCCTGTTCCATCCTTCCTGTGCTGCCTTTAGAGAGAAAAAAATAATAATTGAACAATTGGCTCTGTTTGGCCAAAAATTTGCAGAAAGCAAACACCAAAGCACCGTGCCAAAGTAATTGTGGGAGATGAGCTCCCAGTTTGCTCAGCGCTTGTGTGCCCAGGTAAACTGGCATCCTGCTGCAGCCAGCACTCATGGAACATTTACAGCTCTGTATTGCCAGCATGGAAAAAAGCCCCTATGAATAAATAAAACATGAAAACAAGTTCTGGTGATGCTGCAGGATAGTGAGGCTGCAGGCACTGGGTGGGAGAGGAGGCTGTACCACACGCAGACCGGTTTCCTGGGAATTGCTTGGCTCCCTGGACACAGGTGTTAAAAGCCTCTTGCTGGAGCTGCAGGAGCCCCACAGCCACAGGGAATCTCCTCCAGGCGAGGCAGAGGGGCCTGGCTGTGAGATCCCTTCTGCCATGACGGGAGCTTTCCACGGTGGGAAGGGCACCAACCCGGGGGTTTATCTGAGCCAGGACTCCACAAGCCCAGCTCAGCCCCGTGAGCACATTGCGGGGTTAGGAAGGGAAAGTATCACTGAAAATGAAATGTAAGCAAGAAAAACCCTTATGTCACACATTAGCAATGTGAGCTCCCTCCTCCCAGGTCTCCATGTGGGAATTGCCTCCCTGAGCCTAAATCCAGGCTGAACAAGGTCTTGAGGTTTGGCCGGGATAACAAGGACATGAAACAATCTGAGTGATAATCTGCTGATTAGCACTGGTTTAGTGTAATCTGTTGAGTATCAACTTCACAGATATCTGGCACTTTTCCTCCATTACTTTTGGAGCACAAAACTGGGTTAGTGGATTTATTTTTTTTTTTTTTTAGTGGTTTTATTCCTGTTTTGTGGGTTAGTAAATGGAAACCTGTGAATAGAGGTGCCCACAGCCATGCCCTGAGCCTGTACCCTGCTCACCCACAGCCCTGCCCTTCCTTCTACCTTTCCCTTCAGCAGTGTTTGTGACTGGATGACAGGGGTTCTGCTGTTTATGGGATGTCTGCCCTCAGCACCAAGCCTGTGCTCCCAGGCTTGGACCGTGAAGGAGAGCTGTTCCCAATGTGATGTACTCTGTGTGCACACAGGCCTGATTTATATCTCTTCCAACAAGCTGTTCTCTGCTATCGTGAGCCAACAGGACCCATAGGGTGTTACAAGACATATTACACGCAGCCAAGAGCTTTAATCCCCTTGGGGGAGTGATTACAAACAACTACACACGTCCCAGAGTTGCTTAATCACTGTTAAGAAATTTCTTTATAATCTGAGTAAATTACTTTAATTACTTGCAACTACCAATTAGCGTTTGAATGCTTCCACTGAGAAGTTTGCAGGCATTAATCTGCTCCCTTGGAATGTTAAATCAGCGGCTGGAAGATGGCTTTGGTCTGTGCAGCAGGCAGCAATCTGGCAGGACGAGGAGGCAGCCAGCCCCTGCCCGGCAGCCCCTCCACAGCCGCCTGCCCTCCACTCTGATTTATTTAGGAGCTTGAAAGGAGAGTTCAGTGCTTCCACGAGCTTTAGCAGCTGGATAATATTGCTAGATCCTGGGAAAAGGAGGTCCTGCTTGAACCCCACAGTGGGTGTGGAGGCTCTGCCTTCTGTACCTGGACAAAGCAAACGGTCCAAAAACCTCCCTACTTGGGAGATTCTGTACTCAGACACATCAAACAGCCTCTCTGCTTCCCTCCCTGTCTGTGCAACCCCAGTTATCCCCTCATCCACAGCACCCCACTGGACGGACACGCGGTTTCCCAAACCCCCAAACTGGATGGGGTGGGTTTTGCCAACTACCAGGTCCGAGCTGAGCTTCACCTTCGGATGTGAGCGCTGGTGAGGTCTGGGCAAGCACAGCTCCAGTCCCCATTTTCCCACTAGCCCGCACCAACAGTAACTCTCAAACTTTGAAATGTCAGGATCAAGGTCTGGACTTGCTTTTCTGGCCGCTTTCGAGGCCTCGCTGGCCTGGATCGGGTTCAAACCGCCTTTTTTCTTTGATATTTAGTCCCAGGGTGGCTGCACTCGTCTTTTTATTTGCTCGTCATTAGGAGTGAGCTGGTGTGAGGAGTCTGGGCACGAGACCAGAATGCCCTGGCCTGTGCTCGGGCGCTGAGGCGGAGCAGCTGCCGCGGCGGCGGGAGGCTGGTCCACGGGCAGGGATGTTGGGAGCAGTGATCCTGAGCCTTTGCCAAAAATCCCCCTCCGGCTCTCTCGTGGGTCATGGCTGGGCCACTGTCTGTGCCTGTGACTCCTCGAGTCCAGGCACCCGGCTGGGGCTGGGGGGCAGGAACAGTGGGACCATGTCCACAGGCCACACCCAAAGAGATGAGCACTGCCCCTTCCACGGCCCCCAAAAGGCGTGGGGGTGCATCAGACTTGTCACCCTCCGTAATGCATCAAGTGCAACTCTCCAAAAATGATGGAGTCACTGTTACGTGGTCCTTTCTCATGGCACTGGCACTGTCTTGGTTGTCCCTGACTTTGCATGAAGCCCTCAGAGATTTTCTTTTGCCCAAGAACTGCTCAGCTGAAGGAACTTCTCCCCTGGCCTCATGCAGGGAACGGGGCTGGGGCGGCTCCAGCCAGGGAGAAGCTGTTTGTGAGCAGGGGTGTGGTGCTGCCTCACTCACCCCACGTTTCACTCTCTGCTTTTGGTAGCGGTCCTGCCACAGTCCAGTCCTTTGGTGTCTACCAGGGGATGGAGTGTGGCCAACCTGCCTTCTCGAGGCCATGCCAGCCCATGACCACTGGCAAACTGTGCCTGAGTCAGGCGAAGGCTGAGCTGCTCCTCCCAGCCAGGGTGGATGTGGCTCAGGCCTCGCCAGCCTCTCCCAGACCATGTTTGTGCCTTGTGATACTTTCACATGAGAAACAAATAACGGCTGATGGTATCTCCTGCAAGAAAAAAACAAGGTTACTCCCCTGACCTGATTAATGCAAATAAACTGAACAGAGTCCTGTTGCCCGGGGCTTGCAAATTTAATATCTGTTCCCCTGACTCATTTCATGCTGGTTTAGCCCTGTGACTGCAATTACCTCTGTGGCTCTCGCTGGGCGTCAGGACCGGCTTCCCCCCGCGCCGCACGTGATGTGGGTTGGGCTGGGTCGGTTCGCTTTGGTGTTTGGGTTTTGTTCTTCTTGTGGTTTAATTTCCTTTGAGTTTATTAATTATGGCTGGGGGTGGGGGCCAGGAATGTTTGGCTGATGCTTCCTCTTCGCGTAGTGCGGAGCTTCAGCCCTGTAATTCCCCCTTTATTGGATGCCCTGGGATGGGTCGGGGAAGCAGAGCCAGGCCTGGCTGCAGGGAACCGGGGGGGTGTGGGAACCTCTTTTCCCGCTTTGCTGCCTGTGAGCCCTGTGCCCAGCTCCCTGCATCGCTCCCTGCATCTCTCCCACACTCTGGCCCTCTGTTGCCCACTGTCTTCACTTGCAAGAAGTGACCACTTTGCAGGAGGCTCAGAAGTGTGTTTTGAACCATTTAATGGGGGCATTATGTTGGTGTGCCTTGTGCTGGATCCCTGGGAAAGCAGGCAAAGCCGACCACATCCCCCAAACCTGGGTAAGCCTGTGTCCTGGCTGCTGCTGCTGCTGCCCATGTTGGCTGGGAAAAGTTATCCCAAGCAGCACCCTGCACCCCTGTGCCATGTTCTGCACCACTGCACTGCACCAGGATGAGTCTGTGTCCCCAGGCAGAGCCAGGGGCAGGAACCCTCCTGGAACACTGGTGCTGTGCCAGGTGGAGGGTGCTGGGGAGGCTGCAGCCCCTTCACCTGTGCCATACCTGTGCCCAGGATAAGCAGAGGCTCCGTGGTCATCAGCCCAACCTGGCTTCCAGCAGCACAAAACTCGTTTTAAAGGGAATAAAAGTAGGTCTGTGAATGGCCCTTTACAATTCCTGGGCAGGACTGTGAGCTGGGGCTCCCACCCTTCTGTTTGCTTACATCTTACTTCAAGTTGGGGGCTGTCAGGGAGGTGAAAATGAAGGATGGTGACTTCCCGAGCGTGCCCGGCCCCCAGTGAGTGAGTTCACACACCCGCCACACACCCCGACGTTGTGCTGCAGCTCTTGTTTAGCTTCAGGCCTCGGAGCTGCCAATCTCCGGGTGTTTTCAGTGCCTCTGTGCGAGTCTGTCATGATGCCTTAATGGCTGTATCACCTTGTGAAGCTCTCAGACATCCTCCCTCCTTTCATCAGCAGTGGGAAACCTGCCAGCCTCTGACAGGTTCTCCCAAACAAATCCCGGCGCGATGCAGAGCGGGAGCTGTGACCGTGCTCTGGCCCCGTGCCCGGTGCCTCAGCCTGTCCCTGCAGCAGTGCCCAGCCCGGTGCCGGCCCGAGCCACGGGCTCCACGCTGAGCCCCACATGGGACACCGTGTTGTCAGCCCTTCGAGCTGGCAGTGAGGCCCCACCACCCCCTCCCAAGCTGCCAGTCCTTGCAAGGTGTCCCTGGGGCACTGACCTGCTGTGCCCGGCAGCGCCCGCCCTGTCCCCAGCCCAGCAGCAGCACCTGGACACCCCAGAGCCCTGGGCCTTGCCACAGCACTCTGCACCTCTGCATCCCTGCTCTGCAGAGGGCTCCAGAGGTGTTTTCCCAAGCTGGTTTGGGTGCTTAGGTTTGCCATTTTGGAAAGGACTGCCCAGGGGGGTGGTGGAGTCCCCATCCCTGGAGGTGTCCAAGGAAGGACTGGACATGGCACTCAGTGCTCTGGGCTGGGGGACAAGGTGGGGATTAGTCAAGGTTGGACTCGATGATCTTGGATTATCAATGATCTTTTGCAGCCTCAGTGATTCTGTGGTCCCAAGAGACCAGGCTCTCCAGAGCTGTTCTGGTGTTTCCTGGGCAGGCTGTGTCCCAGCTGGGTGCACCTCCACACCTCATCCCAGGGCTGGGGCTGTGCACCGCGCTCACAGCGGGGCTGCATCGCTTAGGACTCGATCCCCAGCAGCATCCTGGGCTGGGTGCACCCTCCTCCCAGCACCCAGAGCCTGCAAGAGCCTGCCCGGGGGCAGGAGCGGCAGCGAGCAAACGGAGAGCTTCTGGAAACAGAAAGGACACAGCATTTCATCATTTTGGGGCCCAGACTGTCTCTGCTGCACCAACAAGGGAACTATTTGTGTGGTTCAAAGACTTATTCATTCTGTTGTGGGTTTCTTTTCCAAACCACCCACTTTAAGTTTTGGGTGAAGGTTCAGTTCCATTTTTCTTATTCCCACCTCATTTGCCCATCCCTAAAACAGACATATTGGAGCGAGCATGTGTGGGAGAGGGAGCATTAATCAAACCAGAGGGGAGGTGAACATAACGCAAACAGGGAACGACAATGCACGGGGTATTTGCATAATCCAAGGAGAAAGCTTTCCTGCTGAAAAGCCAAAACTGCTGGCATGGAAAAGCAAAGGTCTGAACAGGAACTCATCCCGAACAGCGACAGACACTGGGGGTAACAGATCAGGGATGTGGGTGCAGACATAGCGGTTCCAGCACGCTTCCCAAACTTTGCATTCCGTGCCTTTGCAGGAGGGCTGGTCCTGCCCGCTTTGAAGCCCACGGCCAGAGCGCTTGGGCAGCAGCAGGAACAAGCCCAGGCCTGAGGAGCAGGTGCTCAGGTGGAGACCAAACCCCTCAGCAATGAGCACTGGCTTCACACAGACACTTCCCAAGGAGGTGGAGGGTGTTTTGCCAGCTGATACAGCCAGAACAGAGCCCCAGGCACCGGGAGAGGGTAATGAATGCAATTCCAGGGCTAAGAAGTCCAGGGATTTAATAGCAGTTGGCATTTGACAAAGGAAATAGCTTTGTGGAGGTGTCTATGAAAGCGTGGGGTTTTTGGGAATGTGCTGGCTGAACTTCCCACACTTTTGGATGACCTTGGGCAAGGTGCTTCACCTTGCTGTGCTTGGTTTTCTGCTGGGCTGCTTCCTCATTGGGATAATTTTCCCTGTTTCAGAGATATGATGGGGCTGCATTTGTTGGTGTTGATGAAGAGATTGACAACCCCTAACGGAATATCTTAGAGGAAGGGAAGGAGAATAAAGATCCCACGGGGATCCTGCCCTGGCAGAAGGTGCAGAGGTGGCACAGGTTGAATTCCCACCTATGCCAGTTGCTGCTGGGGTGAAGAGGATGCAGGTGGTGACAAGGAGGGAGCAGGGAGAGCCTTTGGAGGCCTCAGAACTGAAAAGCTTTGAGCCTGTTTAGCCTGGAGAGGACAGATCTGAGGAGGATGAGATGGTGGTGCTCAAATACAGAAAAGAAGGTTCAAGGCCAGGTTGGAAAGGGTTTGAGCAACCTGGTCTAGTGGAAGGTGCCCCTGCCCATGGCAGGGGGTGGCACAAGAGGAGCTTTAAGATCCCTCCCAACCCAACCCATCCTGTGATTCTGTGATTCTGGACTTGGAAGTAATTTGATTTAGTAGCAGCAAGAGAAAACCAGGGTAGACAGTGGGAAAGGCGAGAAGGGTGGCACAGCACAAAGGTGACTGTCTGGGGACAGGTTTCCAGCCTGCAAACATAGACAGGGCTATATCCAAGGATAACCACAGGGCAGCCAGCAGCCCATGCATGGACAGACTGAGGGGTCAGGCAGCCCCAGGATGGCCAGAGAGGTGGCTCTGCTCTGCAGCAGGTGGGTGGCACTGCCCACTCCCAGCCTGGTCCCTGGCACTTGTCACTCTCTGTGTCACTCCAAGGTGTCCCTCCCAGCACATGCCCCAGCCCAACCCTGCCCTCCCAGCACACCCGGGGCACACGTGGGAGATGCCATATGTTTCCTTCCCCTGCAATTTTATGGCTGAAGGTATTTGATCAGACCAGTCATTCAGGAACCATCTGTCCCCTGCACAAATACAGCTGATTCTTGTTACAAGTCTGTGATGGCAGATGTCCTTCCTAGCACTCCAGGAGCACGCTCAGGTTAGTGGTGTTCCAGCCTGTTCGGAAAAATGCATCTCCTGGAAGAGTTGGGGCTGCCAAGCATTCCCAGGAATGGCAGTGGAAGGATATTTAGAGCCCATTCTGCAAATGGTGCATTGGCTACTAATATGAGTGACTTTAAAAAAACAGAGAGAAAGGCGAGTGAGGAGATAAAACCCTGTCATTTCCATTTCTAAGAGATATGAAATGGTGCTTTTGAAAAAAAGCAATTTGTAAACTTTAGATAGCAGCAAATTCCTTGTTTTTTGGTACAATACCAGCTTTGCATATGCACTGAAAGAAAGAGGGAGAGAAAATAACCCCAAAGCATCCTGCCCACTGCATTAGCTTTTAAAATAAAACCCATTTATATATAAATGTTGGCTTTTTTCCCAGTCTCTGTAGAAAAGCTTTTCTATATTAAATGCTACAATGAATTAAATTAACCATAATGATTTCTTTGTGAATGGAAACCCTTTTTCCTGTGTGACATGTTTTTGATCCTTTTTTTTCCCAGCTACAACAGCCCCTGCTCCTATCAAGTTGAGGATTTTGTTTGTTCTGCTATTTGCACATTGCAATGCAATTACTACGTGCATTTCTTGTTCTGAAGCAAAATAAACCACGGATATTCCGGTGCCATCTGTGGGTGCAGAGGGGTGGGAGCCTTGGCCAGCCCCATGCTCTGGGTCAGGACAGCCCTGTCACCTCCGTGTGCAGGGACAAGGACAAACAGCTCTGGGGTGACGGGGAAATCCCCTCCCCTTGGCTCCCCCAACAGCAGAGCCAACAGCCTGAGTCACTTTGGAGAAAGTCCTGGAGCGACAGGACAAGGGGGATGGCTTCCCCTGCCAGAGGGCAGGGTTAGATGGGATATTGGGAAGGAATTCATCCCTGTGAGGGTGGGGAGTCCCTGGCACAGGTTGCCCAGAGAAGCTGTGGCTGCCCCATTTCTGGAAGTGTCCAAGGCCAGGTTGGAGCAACCCACAGCCCCCCTTGCCCTGGACTTGCCATGCAGGGACTCAGCACAATTCCCCATGGTGCCCTCTGGCCATGCACGCCCCAGGGACCACCCTGCTCCCCAGGCACTGGGTGCTGCAGGAGGCTGGGGACATCAGGGGGTCCCAGGGCCCATGCCCAGGCAGCTGGGGCTGAGCAGGGAGCTCGTGCTGAGGAGAGGCAGTCAGCACATCGCTGGAAAGGAAAATTAGGTCACATTTCTGGTTTGAAGAGTCTGGATGGCGTCCCGTTTATTTTGGATTTCTCCTAACAAGTGACGAGCTTCTGTTTCCCTCCAACCCCATTTCCTTGTCTAGTTTTTTTTAAAGCATTTCTCCTTTTGCCTGCCTCTTTTTCCTAGAAAACAGAAATGGAGCCATGTCGAGCTGTGCCGAGCCAAGCTGAGCCACAGGGACATGCCCAGGGACACCAGAGCCGTGCCTGGATCCCAAAGAGCCCAGCCTGAACCCTCTGGTAAATCATTCCCTATTGTCCAAGGCAGCCCGTGGCACAGCTTGTCCCCGACCTATTTGGGAAACTATTCCAGTACAACAAGAAGCATCAGAAGGATTTTTTACTTTTTTTTTTTTTCCCTGACATTCATTCCTAATTTTCTTTTGCTGGATTCAGTTCCACCACTCCTCTCCAAGCCCCTTGAGCAACCCCCCACCTCTCTCGCTCGGTGTCATCAGATGTTCTTGGGTAACTGCAAAGCCCTTCTCCCCCTCTTTGCCCTCCAAAGCAGCTCTTCCCGGCCAGGAGACCCCCGGGGACCCCCCATCTCCTGCTGCTCAGCACCCCCGAGGCTCAGAACCCATAAATCAAACCATGTAGTACAAATTAAGCAAAAAACACTCAAAGCTGGAGGGATTTAATTTGGGGTGGGGTTGTGAAGTGGAGAGCCAGGAGGCTCAGAGGTGTTGCCACCTCCACATGTGTTGGGGGGAAGGAGAGGGTGTCCAGGCCCTGTGTGAGCCCCCACATGAGCCCCCAGTTCTCCCTGAAACCTGAGAGTCAACGCCTGGGATGTCACTGCAAACCCCGTGTTTCCTTGGTAATACCTTATCTCTCATCTCAGCCATCAGCATAATGAACGTCTCTGTTCCTGCATAAATAGCACCTGAACAGCCTGTGGAGCAGGGAATTGTCAAATTGAAGGAAAATGCCTGAAATGGAGAATCCCCTCAGGACTTTCCCTCAGGATGGGGATTGTTCCTGAAAGGACTGGCTCTCCTGCTTTTCCAGGGGTAATGAGGTAATTGGGGAATGAGTAAGGAATGGTTGCATCAGTTCCTTGTGGATTCCAGAGATGGGAACAGTCTCAGATTAGGGTCAGGATTTGGGCTGCCATTCGCCAAGTCTGTATGAGCAGTCAGAAGTGTGGCTGGTCCCTCAGTGAGGGAAATAAACACTCCTGGATTTGAAGTACATTTAAAGAAGGATGAGATTTGACATTATTGAGGTTATTTCTCACCTCCCTGCCAGGGAGGGATGGGTCTGTGATGCTGGAGGAAGACACAGCCAGAGGTACCCAGAGCAGAGTGTTCTGATGTCTGTACCTCCAGGGACCTGTTTGGGAAGTTTAGAGAATGTTTTGGGTTGGAAGGGACCTTAATGATAATCCAGTCCCACCCCCTGCCATGGGCAGTGACACCTTCCACTATCCCAGGTTGCTCCAAGCCCCATCCAGCCTGGCCTTGGACACTTCCAGGGATGGGGCAGCCACAGCTTCTCTGGGCAACCTGTGCCAGGGCCTCACCACCTTCATTGTAAAAAACTCCTTCCATATATTTGACCTAAATTGACCTTTTAGTTTAAAACCATCACCCCATTTCCTAGAAACAGGTCCCTGCCCCAGTCCATCAGGGCTGAAGGAAAAGCTGTGGTGCTGTGATTATTCGCTCTGAGGCCGTGGCACTTTGCAGTTCTCAGAGCTTTAATTTAGACGATTTAAGGTTCTTTAATTTAGTTTTTGCCCATTTGCAATTACAGAGAGGCTGCGAACCAGGACGCCTGGCACTGCTCATCGATGGCTCTCAGGACAAAACTCCCCTGAAGTCTCCTTGGGCTCTGCAGGCACATGTGGCTGTGGGGGTAGGGGGGACTTTCTCAGCTCACCAGGGAGCAAACAGAGCCAAGAGCTGGGGGAGGCACCAAACTGGGGAGAAAAACACATTTCCATGTGCCCCAGACATGGGAATCCAAGATGCTCTTTCACCAGAGTCCCGTGCTGGCAAGGAACCCTGTGGAAACCTGGATGGCCAGCAGGGAAAGGACCAGGGGCCTGGGCACTGGGTACCACGGGGGGGTCAGGGAAGGCGGTGAGGACAGTGGGAGTCAGCTGGCCAGGGCTGCACTCCCCTTCAGCCCTCCAAGGGGGAGCGGGAGACAGGTAGGGAGTGGGTTGGGGAGATGAAAGCACAGGGAAGGAAGGGGTGGGGAGCTCCTGGTGTGCTGGGACCTGACCTGGAAACAGGCAGGGAGGAATCTGAGCATCAGCAAACAGGTAAAAATAATCCTGCACCTAAGGAATGCCTGAGCAGCAGGAATGCCACGTGCTCTGCGTAGGGAGATGAGAGGGAAAAATACCAACAAAAGCAAGTCGGTTCCATTATTGTCCCCTCCAGAGCTTAACAGCACCCATGAGTCTGTAATTAATTCCCTTGCTTTTAAGAGCATCCCCCTTTCAGATCTGGCTGCTCCAAGGGTGGGTTCTGTAAGTAGAAGGGACATAGTGGGAAGCTGGAGGCTCTGCTGCCTTTAGCCATCCCAAAGTCAGTCATCCTTCTGGGTAAAAGACAGGACAAGAGGAAAGGGTCTCAAGTTGCACCTCAAGGTGCCTCAGCCTGGCACAGGCTGAACATCCCTGGAGGGATTTAACATGTGTGGATGTGGTACCTGGGGACGTGGGTCAGGGGTGGCCTTGGCAGTGCTGAGGGAGAGGTTGCAATCGATGGCCTTAGGGGGCTTTTCCTACCCTAATGATCCTGCAATTCCAAGTGAGTGTCCCTGACCCACCGACGGGAAGTGCTGGAGTCAGCAGCACCACAGCCTTATCTGCCTTGTGCTGGGACCTCCCTGGTGGTTATCCCAGGTTTATGCAATAGCAGAAGCTTTTTGCTAAGTAGGATCAAATGCAGCAGATTCTGGCACCCCCAGCCCGGCGTCAGCCCCGTCAGCACCACTGGGGACCGGGGCAGGGCACGGGTGGCCCCGTCACCCCTCATCCAGAGGGGCCATACACTGACAGGTAGCACACAAGGAGCTGCTGGGGTTGTTGTTCTTGGTTTCCTCTGGGGTTTTTTTTTCCTTACCGTCTTCCAGATGCTGCAGAATCCCCAGATGCAGCCGCAACAAAGTTCTTGCATTTTTAACTTTAAAAAACATAATTGGGTAACTGAGAATAATGACTAAACAGCGCAATAAATCATGTCTACACCTGGCCTGGAAATGGGGGGAGGGTTTGGGGAGACGCGTTTCTTCCCCCGTTAATGAACAGAGCTGAGACTTGGGCACAAAGCGCTCCCAGAGTCAGCAAATCTGTTCCAGCCCTCACAGGTCCATGTGCTCCTGCTCAGGGAACGCGGGGACAGGAACCCCCCAGGCGAGAGGGGCCTTGTGAAGCTCAGAGGTTTGCCCCAGAGACAAACCGAAACAGAAATGTCACTGCTGTAATGGCTGGAGACATTTTTGTGTCCCGGCAGGAATTTTTGCCTGTGCAGTGCCGCTCACCTTTCTCACCTGTCCTGTGTATGAACACAAAACTCAGGGCTGTGCCCGAGCCCCAGGAACTGTCTGGGGCAGGGAACACTGATAACTGCACTGGAGTTGTTTATGTTCCCCTTATTTGCTCCATTAACCAGCCAGGCCTGTGTCCCCAGCACCGACATGCCCCGCAGTGAGGACCTGCTGACGGTGACAGCCACGGGGCTGGGGGGGCAGTGGGGCCCCAGCAGTGCCAGGGTTTCCCTCTCTGTCCGTGCTGTGCTCCCAGGGCTTGGCTGGGGGTTCAGCAGCCCATCCTTCCCCACCCCAAGGCTCCCCCTCTGTCCTGGGGCAGGGCAAAGGGGAGGATTTTTTGTTTCCCCAGCAGCTTTCAGAAAGAGCTGGGGGAGGGATGTGGAGCCTCTGCAGCAGGATTAGTGCTCTACCCCCTGAGGATATCCTGGACTGAGCAGCTCCACATAGGGAAGGAAGCCAGTGAGATCATGGAATAGAATCACTGAATCATGGAGGTTGGAAAAGACCTTTAAGCTCAAGTCCAACCATCAACCCAGCACCACCATGTTCACCACTAAACCATGTCCTCAAGTGCTGCATCCACGTGGTTTCTGAACACTTCCAGGGATGAGGACTCCCTCACTTCCCTGGACAGCCTGTTCCAATGCTTTACAACCCTTCCTGTGACGGAATTCTTCCTAATATCCAACCTAAACCTCCCCTGCCACAACTTGAGGCCGTTTCACTGTCATTTTCTCCCAGATATGACTTTTACACACAGAGCAGTCCTGGGAGAGGGGACGGAGGTGGCAGCCAGAGGAGGGATAGGATGGAGCAAGGGGGAGAGCCGTGACCCCCTTGTCCTGCTCCATCCAGGGGAAGGGCTGGGAATGAGCACACAGCACGAGGGGAGGTGGCTTGCACAGGTCACTGGCACAGGGCTCTGGGGGACAGCCCTTCTCCAAGGAAACATCTGCACCCCCAGGCTGCAGTCGGGCTGGCTCTGATGCTCTGGTAATAGATTCCTCCAAGCTGGCAGCTTTATCTGCTGTTTCAAGGCTGATGTTTATCTGCCTGAGCCTCTTCAAGCTGATAGCTGCTCTTATCTCTGCTGCTCTCTAAGGGCTGTGAGGCTGGGGGGTTGTGGCATAAATTCATGGAAAATTTCAACTTTGGAAGCCTAAACCTGGGAATGATTTCTGGATTTTTATCACTTGTTGTTCGTTGTTCAGCCCTGAGCCTCAGAGGGACCTGTGGCTGTTGCTGTGTTACAGGGACATGGGAGCACAGCCTTCTCCAGCAGCCTTTGCCCATCATGGACACAGCCACACACGTCCCAGCCAGGGCACAGAAGTGTCCCATGGGCACACAAAGGCTATAAGGTGGTTGGCACAACAAGGCCAACAAAAAACTGGACTAAAAACCTGCAGTGAAAGCTCAAAGTTTGGCTGATGGTCACCTAAAGGCCCCTTCATCCACCCTTGCAATTAAATGTTTTGTTCTCTGTCCTCTCTGCCCTCAGTCGAAGCTCTCCAGCCTCTGTGGCTTGGTCTCCTGACCTTCTCCGTCCTCTGGGAGCAGCGCCGGGCGCTCCGGAGCCCGCGCCTGTGCCCATGGGCAGTTCCCGAAAGCTGCAAGGAAAACATAAACATAATTGAGAAAAAGTAATTGAAACTTGTAAGAGCTGATGAGAGCATTCTCTCCTTGGCCCGCCGTTAGTCGTCAGGAAATAAATACCTTTATGGTCGCTGTAATTAGGGCCTAAGTACAACTGAGACAAAATTTCTATCATTAAAAGTCTCCTCAAAGATCTCATGCCTCCACCTGCTCCCCTCCAATGCTGCTTTCCCAGACTTCAGCCACGCAGAAACACTTTTCCAGACACAAACGTCACCTCTAACCTCAGCAAAGTTGAAATTTTCCTGGATCCTCAGCAGCTTTTCCCCATTAAATCCACCTTGTCTGGCAGCACTGCCCTGACACAGCTCCGAGTCAGGGCAGGCACTGTCCCCCTCGCCCGGCGTGACCCGGGCACCTGCGTGTGCCCATCACACCCTGCAGCCACTGCCCAGACACAGGGGCTGCTCGGGGACACCGGGGACTCCTCATCCCTGGAAGTGTCCAAGGTCAGGCTGGATGGGGCTTGGAGCAACCTGGGCTAGTGGAAGGTGTCCCTGCCCATGGCAGGGGGCAGGACTGGATGGGCTTTTTCCAACCCAAACAATTCCATGATTTTATGCTGCTCAGAGCTGGCAGGAAGGGGCTCAGTGGCACACTCCCAAGCACCGTGTCTCGCTCTGCTCCTGGCACAGGCAGGGGAGCAGCCGCTCCGCCGGCCCTCGGCACAGCCAGAACCACGGCTAATTCCATGTGTTCTGGAGTGGCTGGAGACCCTTCGGCATCGTGGTGCTCGGAGAGCAACGTGTTGCTGTGTCTATTGTATTTATAAGCCTGTTAGTTGATTAACCACACTCGAACACTGGCAGCCCGAGTGCTTCGCTGAGGGGCTTCAATGGGAGCCTGGAACAATGCGATGACACAGACAAAGGGTTTAATGGATAATTAATTGTTCCAGCGTGTGAAGTTTCTGTGCAAAGACCCTGGTGAATCAGAGTTTCCGATTTCCACCCCCTTTACAACAGGACTAAATAGTAACACAGAAATCATGGAGTGGATTGGGAGGTTTTGTAGAAGAAAAGGGCCAGAAATGAGGCTCATTTGGCGCAAGGTGTCCTGGCAGTGGCCACTGCAGCTCTGTAACCATCTCCTAATCCAACAGCAGGCTTGGGGCACCTTCCACATACAGAGAAGCTGACTCTTCAAGGAAGACTAATACAGCAAAAGGATGGAAAGACAAGGGACAGTCAGGGCTGCTCTTTCCTGCAGAGGACATGCTGCCAGCATTGTTAAGGAGCAGAGGGGCTGGACACCTTCACTGTCCCACCGAGCTGCCCTGGCACCACCGGGCTCGTCACCAGTGCTGCCTGTGAGGACCTGGCATGGCAGAATCCCTGTGTCAGCAGATCCACAGGGACAGAGAACTGGAGCCCCAAACTGTGCTGGCACACGCTGAACACTGAACACGTCTGCCTCGTGCTCGCATCCCTAAGTTCCTTTGCAGAGCCCTGTCTGCCTTTTCCCTCCATTTACTGGGTGCATTTTGACACCTCACAAAGGCCCAACACCAACACCCATCCGTGCACACAGAGGCTGAGGCACACCCAGCACAGTGGCTGTGCACACGCTCACACCCACACCGGCACAGACACACGCTAAGCACACGCACGCACACGCATATTAATGGCTTTGCCCTGTCTGTGTCCCCCTCTCTCATTTCTGAGCTGTGCCGAGAGCCAGGGAGAGGAGCTGCTCCCAGCCCAGGCCCAGCACAAAGCCGGGCTCAGTGGGGCCGGGCACAATGGCAGATTACATTAGAGAGAACAGCCAGACGTGTCCTTGTCATCCCAGGTTAATATGACTATGGATTAATGCTGTAGCTGCTGATTGTTATGGAAATCCCCCCATTTAGCTCCTTCCCAAAGCATTGACAGTTCTAGCCTTGAATTCCGAGCAGGGGTGGAACTTGTTAATGGATTTCATTTTCCTGCAGGAAGCCAAAGCATTTAGAGGGAGAGGCAGCGCCAGTGTGCTGACTTTCTGGAAGGGTTCCAGTCTGCATTGAGGCACTGTGGACGGTTAATCCCTTGCTCGGATGCAAAGTGATGCAAAGAGCCATGTTGGTCTTGCCTCTCTAGGAAAAAGGAGGAATTTAGGTGTGGGGAAGTGAGTGTTCATGGGGTTGTTTCCTCTTAAAACCTCTCCTGATCTGGGTACGGAGTGTCTGAGGCACATCCCACTCCTGGTGCACAGACACGGGTGGCACCTCACCTGCAGCAACAGGAAAATATCCAGCTGCTCCCGAGCAAACCCAGAATCTCTGTGTACATCCCTAACCCTAACCCTACCCTGATGAATTCTTTAGGATTCAGGTGATGACTCCTGGGACAGCTCTCCAAAAGGCTGAGCGAAGAAGGGCTCTGACACCAGCATGTGGAGCAGAGGGACCACTGGGACACAGACACCCCCAATTAAGGTTTCCTTCACAGGTTTTTCTGTTATGTTTAACACCAGTGTCCTCTCCTCCTTCCCTCCTGCTCGCTCTCACCAGGAGGGTTCATCAGTCCTTGCAAGGTTCAAGGAGCAGAAAGTTGCTGCCTGACACTTTCAGCCTGGCTTTTGCTGGGGAAGTTCAGGGATATTCCAATCCCCCACTCAAAGGCCACTCCTGCCTGTGAGAAGGGATGAAATCCCATCCATCCCATCCCAGTCTCACAGCAGCAAATGAAACCAAATAGAATTGAAGTCTCAAGATACGCCGTGCACTTTTTCCACAGTGCAGAGGGTCACTTCCCAAGCTGACACTCACGTTGGAACAAGGCACTCAACAGGGTCAGAGTGGTGGGAGGTGGGTGACCCCCAAAGCAAAGAGATACCCGGGCTCCTTCCCACTTTCTGGAGCACCCATCTCTTAGGGAAATCTACCGTAAAGTTGAATTTCCAGAAGCAAGGTCCATATTTGACAGCAGTTTTACACACTCCCAGCACACAGGATACCTGATCTTGACGGGAGCTTTGGGATGCTGCTGCAGCACTCGCCGTGCATAGTAATAACGCTAATGAATCCCCGTCCCTAATTGTCCCAGTCCCGGGGGTGACATGTGCTCCCTGCCCCAAGCCCTGCTCGGGGGAGGAGGGGTTGCTGTGGAGATGCCTTGGGGGGTCTCACACTTTGGAGCTTGACTTCAGGTGCAGGAAAAGCAGCAGGAACAGTCCGGAGAGACAAAGCTGCCCTTCTCATGGAAATGCCTCTGGTGGTGCCGGGAAGGGAGGGAGGGAAGCCGAGGGGCTCTAGCCATGGAGATGCTGCATTGTTTCCCAGTAATTAGCATGTTTTCCAAAGCTTTCCATGACTCGTCAGCGGCTTTTTAAGGAGGTTTTGCCAAGGAGCATTTAAATGGAAATCCCCGGAGATACAGATCCTCTTTGCAGGGTCTCACTGGAAGGCAGCGGCTTCCCAGGAGAAATCAGCCCCCACCTCCTTGGATGATGGGTGGGTTTATGTGGATCTCGGATCGGGGGAGGGTGGGGGCGATTTTCCTGTGCTCCATTGTGGGGACGGCATTCCCAACCACAGCCCCTCTCCTGTGGTGTTGCTCCTCAGCCCCAGGTCCTGCTCCCGCATGGATACAGGGTGGGTCACAGCTGCTCCCTTCCATCTGCTTGGATACACACTCTGCTGTGCCCAGGGTGGGTCCCTGCATGGGCACAGACACACACAGGGACTGCCCAAGGGAGCAAAATCATGGAATCATGGGACGGTTGGGCTAGATGATTTTTGGAGGTCCCTTCCAACCTGAAGCCTTCTGTGGTTCTGAGATTCTGTGATTCCACGTGTGGCAGCAGCACTGTCCCACAGTGGCTGCAAGAGCCCGGGGGGCTGTGCCAGTCCCTGGGTGGGGACTGGGGGTCATCACGGTGCAGCTCATCAGGGGAGCCTCAAGGAGAGGTCTGGAAGCCTTGCAGGCTGCAGCCACCCACCAGCATTTGGTAGCCCAAGTGATCAAAACCAGGTCCCTAAAGCAGCATTTGGAGACAGAAATTAAGTCACCTGATGGTCAGAGGTGACCGAGGCCCTGTGGCACCACCCCACCATTCCTGCATGCAGGTCCAGGCACAGGTCCAGGCACAGGCAGACACCTGCCCATGGGCAGCCCTGGGAAGTGTGGGCAGTGCCTGCAGGTCCCGGTGCTGCTCTCGGGGTGGCCAGGTTGGATGCTCCTTCGCTGGATGAGGATTGTTCTGGAGTCTCACTCTGCCCTTTGACACTTTCTTTTCCACCCTTGTGGCAAGTCAAAAAAATTTCAAAAGCCATCGTGACTTTGCAGAGGAATGTCTTGCTGACCAGCCCGATGGATCCAACTCAAAGCCCACATTTTCACAGACTAAGAAAGCTGCAGTTTTGCCACTTTCCCCAAGGACAAGGAATTTCAGCCCGGTTTATTGTGCAGGCATGTGCCTGGGAGAGTTTCATGGCCCTGTGATTTATGCCAGGGTGTGAGTTATAACTCCCATTTCTGTTCAAAAGCTAAACACTCTAATAGTGGGGGCTATTACTGTCAGCACGTCCCAGCCACGCTCCCGAGATCCAATCGAGCCGGAGCCGATATCATCTGTGTGCTTATCTGCCTGATGGAGCTGCCTTTCTCTTCCCTCTCTCACATATTGCTGTCTCAAGGACTGTTTTTCAAGCAACAATTCATGTCTGCTTCAGTCATCAGCAAAAACAATCAAGCTCAATTTTATTTTTGGCAGAAATCAAATGCTAAATGAGATCTTGGAATCATAAACAAGACTGATGTAGACAAATCAGAGGGAATTCAGGGAAGAATGGCATGGATGATGAAGGGGCAGGAGGGACTGCTGATGGGGAAAGATTAAAATAAGGAAATACAGCCAGGCCAGGAGAAGACTAATAGGGAACATAACGGCTGTCTAGGAATATCCAAAGGGTGTAAACATTGAAAAGGAAGAAATATTGTCCTGAATGGCCCAAAAAGCAGTGGAGCTATGAATAAAGGTGATGAAACCCAACACAGGGAAATTCAGCCTCCACATCAGCATAGATTTTCTCCCTTAATGCCCATACGCAGTGCCACGGCCGTTCCCAGGGAAAGCAGGATAAACACTGTGCTGTGCTGTGAGCCCGCCGAGGAGAACATCCCTTCCATAAATAATTGGCACTGAAACATTTTCAGCTTTCTGCTCTCTTTCCTTGTAACCAGCTGAGATGGATGAATAATCCATGATGGAGAGTTTACTCAGGGAATTCAGCTGTGGACATCACTCACAGTTCGCCAGTGAATGGATCACACTTGCCTTCAATTCATCTCATATTCGAGTTACACAATCCATTTTTTTTTGGCCTGAGTGCCCTTGCAGAGCTCACTGTGCTGTTCAGCAGTGGTGGGTCCTGCCCATCACCCCCTGCTCCGGACTGAGGCGACCTCTCTGATGACATGAGACACTGCTGCAGTGATGTCTCTGACCAGGGGCACTGGGATGAGGCCAGAAGGGGTTTGACTGTTGGGGAGAGAATAGTTTAGTGAATGAAATAAATGAGCTCTGGTGAGGAGTCCAGTCTCCATCCTCCTTTGTCGGGAGGTCACACCACACCTACACAGTCTGTATGGGATGGCCTCTCATTTCCTAAGTCGTGTGAAGTGGATAATTGGATGGCAGCACAGTTACCATCCCCAGCTCTGTAACAGGTCCTTCTCTGCCCTGTTTGCCCCGTTCTCTGTGAGGACTCTAGAACTGTTTTTTCAGCAATGACACTGGCACAAGACTGCCCAGAGACGCTGTGGCTGCCCCATGCCTGGAAGTGTCCAAGGCCAGAGTGGAGGGGGCTTGGATCAATCTGGTCTAAGTGAAGGTGTCCCTGCCCGTGGCAGGGGAGTGGAAGGAGATGGACTTTAAGGACTCTTCCAACCCAAACCATTCTGGGATTCCATGGTTCTGTTAGGGCCCAAGGCATTGCCCAGGCACATCCATCAGCTGATCCCAACTTCCTCCTCCTTTCTCCCACTTTGCTCCTCTGCTCCTTCTCCTGTTTGCAGAAAGAGAAGGGCAGGGCTGGAGGAGACAGGGCTGCAAACAATCCAGCAGGAACCGCTCTGAGCTCGGCACTAAAACGTCCTGGAGAAGTGCTTGTCCAGGGCTTTTCAGTGGAGCATTTCAAGGGAAAGCAGGAGCTGCTGAGCTGTGGAAAGGCCCTGCCTGAGAGGACACGTCGTGACCGACTCTCCTGAGCACAGCTGTAAATCTGTAAATCTGTAAATCTGAGCACACGTCCGAGGCCGATGGGGCTCGTTGGGCTTTAGTGCAGCGTGACAGCGACCGGGACACGGCCCCAGCACTCGCCCTGCTGAGCCTGCAAGGTCAGTCCACACTGGCAGAACAGGGGGATTCTCCACCAAGCTGCCAGCTTTCTGTAGAAAAGAGAAAAGTCCCCTGGACCAACATTGCTTTCCCTGGGACACCGGATGCAATGGGGTGGTTTAGCTTTTCCCTCTGACCCTATTTAAAGACAAGAATGAGAGGACACCTCTCCTTTTCCTGAGAGGTCCTGCTCCTTTTCCCGGTGCTGGTGGGGAAAGTTGCCTGAGTGCTCCTCAGCCACCCCCTACCCAGCAGTGGTCCAGGGGGTACACAGTTGCACTTTCTGACCTTAAAAAAGAGAGAAGAGGTCCTGGGAGCCACAGGGAAATAAACCATCCTGCACTTGGGTGTGGGGACACAGGCAGCCCCCAGTGGGAACATCCTTGTGCCCGTAGAGGTGACAGTCCCCCAACACCCTTCTCCAGAGCCCCAGGTGTCCCAGTGGGAAGGAGGGCTCCAGCCCTGCAGATCCCACCACAGGCTCACCTAGGCTGCTCCACAGGGAAACCCAGAACAGCCCAAATAGGAAACACATTGGGGATTAGTGGGAGAGATAATTCCAGCAGACGGGGCCGGGCTGGCCTTGATTACTGCAAATCACAGCGATCGCTGCTGGTTGCAATCCCAGCAGAAGCAATCCCTTTTTATTGTGCTTTCTTCCTGATTGTGTTTTGGGTTTTCCTCCCTCTGTTGAGGAGTTGAAGGGATCTTGACGTGTAGTTTAGGATCAGATCTGGAGCTATGAGGGAATTGCCATAATCTGATTACACAGGAATGTCCCCCGGATCTGAGGCGGGTGACGGCTCTAATTGCACTTGGACTGTCCTAAAACTTCATTTGTTGTATTAAACAAAGAGAAACATTTCAGTTTAACGTATCTCAGTCACAGTCACTACCTCACTGTCATTAGCGAGGTGGGTGCCCTGGTCCTGCTTTGCACTGGGAGTTTCTGGCAGCTGAAGGCACTTTAAAAAAACCACCCTCAGGTGTGGCAGTGATTCTGCCCAGCTGGCACCACAAGTGGGCAATTTGGGCAACCATAGCAGCAGGGTGGCAGCTCCTGGCAGAACACACAGCTGCTCTGGTTGTCTGTGCTGATGGGGCTGTGGTGCCCAGGGCTGGCTCTGCCAGGCTGGAGCTGGACCAAGTGCTGTGTCCGGGTGATGCTGTGAGGAGAGGCTGCAGCAGCTCCCAGCCTTTTCCTCTGCTCTCCCCCCGCAGTCCTGCCTGTGCTCCTGCTTCCAGGCTCTTCGGAGCAAGCACTAACCATCACCTGGGTGTTCTGGTGATTTCTCACAGGAGCCAAAAACCCTCCAAGCAATTAAGCTGACTCAGGCACAACCTGGTGCTCACTGTGGGGACTCCCTGGGGCCGGTGCCAGGCCAGCAGCTCCACTGTGGGCAGACTCAGGACGGCAGCACAAATGTTCAGAGAGCCACCGAGGGCTCTTTGCTTTGGCAGAGAGTTGGCAGTGAGGGCTGGGGGTGCCAGCTGGGCTGGTGACCCCAAGTGCAGCTGCAGCACTCACGAACATACCGAAGTGTCCCAAGAGGGTGAGGGGAAGGTGTTCCTTCGTTTAATTGCAGGATGGTTTCTTTATCTAAAAGTAGGAATAATGAGCACTGTCTTCCTGGATGAGACAGCCCTTCACTGGGCAGGGGATCAGGCTGGAGAGAGGGCCCTGTGCAGGAGTTCAGTCCCTTTCCTCACTGCCTCGCTGACCTTCCCTTTGTCCATCTTGATCTATTTAGGATTGCTGTTCATTCACCTCTACACTGCTCTCCCCCACTCCCTTCCTGTCAGATTTCACCCTCCCTTTATACCTGGGAAGATGGAATAGGAAGGTTTTGAGAAGCAGTTTCGGAGACAGCCCTCACCCTTTGTTTCTCCCGTGGCATCTGGTGATAATAACAGCGCAGCAGCCCCAGACCTCCTGGCTTCAATTACTTTACAGGATCAGCTAATCCCAGTTAAAATTACCTTTGTAACTGAAGGATAATTGTAAATCAGGGTCTCTCCTGCACTGTGAGCTGAAAAATCATTGCTGAGTTGCTCCCTGTGCCAAGGCTGCAGAGATCAGCGGATGAGGAACAGGCTCTGGGAGATGCTGTCCCAGAAGATTGGTTTTCCTTTTCAAAGCAAACTCCAAACAGATGGGTCCTTTTTCCCTATGGCTCTGCAGAGTGGATGGGATTGAAGTAATGGAGGGAAGAGGAGACACCTCACAAGTTTGTTTACCTGGGTAGAGCTCCGATGATTGAACTTCTCCCAGGATTGCTCCAGCCTGGCAGACCTGCCATGAGGAGGCTGATGCAGAGACTGGCTCAGGAGAGCTCTTCCAGTGCCATCTTCAGGCTCTGCCAGTGCCATCCTGCCTCAGGATGCTCAGAGCAGTGTCCCCAGGGCAGGTGTGCCACCTCCCTGGTCCAGTGGGACAAAACCAGCACAGGGTCCCAGGTCCAGGTAAACACCACGTGAGGCTGAAGGCAGGATGGGGTTAGTTTTGTCTACCATCAATTTTATCTCCCTTTGTTGTTCTCAGACATAGTAGGAACAGGGGAAGAAATTAATTGGAGCTTCTAAATGAACAAAGACATCCCATTTCTGCACATGGCATGAGGGGCTGGGTCTGGCACCTCCAGGAGATCTAATATGACAAGTGACGGTGGTTTTAGATTAGATATATTGTTTTAAATGAGGGTGGGGAGGCCCTGGCACAGGTTGCCCAGAGAAGCTGTGGCTGCCCTATCCCTGGAAGTGCCCAAGGCCAGGTTAGACAGGACTTGGAGCAACCTGGGCTAGTGGGAGGTGTCCCTGCCCACAGCAAGGGGTGGAATGAGATGGGCTTTAAGGTTCATTCCAATCCAAAACATTCTAGGATTCCATGATTCTATGATTCCATGATCTCTTGCTGGGGCCTCCCTGGGCTTTCCACCCACTTCTCAGTCTCAGGACATCTCTCTGGTACTTCCACAGAGCAAATGTGCCATTTGCCAAGACCAGACACAATTTTTATTTAGAGGGCAGATAAATCTCTTCTGAACTGCTTTATCTAACCACTATGTTCTGCTTTATCATTTTGACCTTATAGTAACTTCCATGGCAGTTTCTGCAAATTGTTCCTTTTATGTCTGAGATTCCCTGGCTGTAACCCAGCTCCCACTGTGGTCACCTCCTCACTGCCCACCCCTGCTGCCAGTCTTGACCTGGTATCCCTGGTTATTTCACCACCCCCCTCTGAGCAGCAAATCTATTTTCCCTGGCAGTGTAGCTGTAAGCCCTGATGAAGGATCAGACAGACTCTGATGGCTCAGAGATTCAATAAACTTTATTAACTCCATAACAGGCTTAACACACTCATCACAGACTCCAATACAGCCCCGGGTTTTGGGCTTGGTGCATCCCACAAAAAACCCTAGTCTGGCATGGTTTGGCAAAACTTGTCCACAACTGCAGATCAGATCTCTAAAAAAATAATAAATGAGGCAGGTGTATTCCAAGATAAATCATCTGTTCAGGTGCTGCCAAGAATAGCACGGATTGAATCCTGAGCACTGCACAGAACTCTTCCCGTGGCCTTCCAAGCCCAGGGACAGAGAACATTCCAGCATTCCAGACTGTGCCTCTGTGGGGTGGGTGTGTGTGCAGCCCCACAACTTGCACCAGTTCTCCCAGTGAGTGCAGGGCACACGGCCTGGGGCTGCTCTGCAGTGCAGTGCAGGGGGGCAGCAGAGCCCCAGCACCCTGTCCCCACAGGTCACCTCCTCCCTGGGGCTGCCTGATGCCATTCCTATTTGGTTTGGCAGCCCAGGGCCTCTGGGGCATCACCAGTGCTCTGTGTCCACGGGCCATCCCAGCACACCATGTCCAGTGCCCTTCTCCAGGGCAGGGCTTCCTCCATGGCATTACAGCCTCTCTGTGACGGGTCCTACTGCTGGGGCAGGAGGGTTTTGGGGGGCTGGGTCCTGGTTTTGCTCAGGAAGCAGCACCCAGTCCCTTGTCACCAATGTAATTCAAGAGGAGAGCACCTCTGCCCCTCTCCCTGTGTGTGGGAGATGCCCCCTTCTCACTCCAATCCAAGGGTTTGCCAGTGCAGAGGAGGGGGGAGAGGGGACCTGCCCAGGCAATTTCCCTAATTAAAGCAGGGAATATCTCCAGCCATCACAACCCACTGGAAATGCAAAGAGCAGTGATGCCATGTGAAGCCTCTAATTGCACTGTGGCTCCAATAAAGGTTCGTGATGTCTGGAGTGAGCCGAGAACTTTCCCAAAGAAAGATGAAAATGGGGAAATAGTGGCATGATCAATGTTGCTATTTGGAACTCCTCAAATTGTTTTTCTTCTGTAAGTGTAGCCCAGCACTCGTGGTGCCATTAGGACTCTCCCCTATTTTTCAGTCTGGTTTATGAAAGCTATTGATCTCCCAGCTGCTCGAGGATCCGTCAGCCCCGGCCGGGGCGGCTCATCCGAGCCCATTCCAGGCTCTGCACACTGCGGGGCCGGGGATCGATGTGGTCCTGGGCACACTCACACGCCAGCCCAAGTGTGGCTTTATTGATCTGTGGGCTCAGAGGTACTTGGGGACACTGGCAGGGGGGCGGGAGGGTGAGGGAGCGGAGAGCAAAGCGCCGCTCTGGCAGCAGCGTCCTGCTCTGCACTGCTGGGCTCGCCTTAATGATCTTTGATTTGCCTCTTACAGCACAATAACGATTGTGTAAGGCCAGGAACCTGCTCAGAGGGAGGATGAGAGGGAAGGCAGAGGCATTTTCCAATTTCCAGTCACAAACTCGTGATGTTCTGCAGAGGAGCGAGGCCGTGTCTGTGCTGGGCACCCTCTGCCCTCCCCTGCCCTGCTCCCTCAGCACCCACCACCTGAGGTGTGCAGGGAGCTGGTGGGGGGACAGGGAGGATTGAGAAGATCTTCACAAGTTCTCTGGGATGGATTTTTATGAGTTTGTTTTAGACACAAACCCAGGGTGCCTCATGGCTGGTGTGTGTGCCCTGGCAGAGCCAGCATTCCATAGTCCCAGGGCGCAGGGACCGGCCACCCATCCAGGGGTTTTTTACTCTTTGTTTTGAATTACATTCCCAAAGCAGAAAGCTGTTCATGGGCAATTTTCAATTGAAACCAAGCAGAATTATTCTATTAACCAGGTTACTGTGAATAATGCAATCCTGCTCCAGAGGTGGAGGGGGCAGCTCTTACAAATATCAGGAGGGTTTTGCTAAAGGGTGAAAGTTTGGGTGATGGTGGGTGCAGAGTGCCTGGAGTGCCTGACCTGGAGCCACTGCTGGTGTCAAGAAAACTGTTTTCCCTCCACTGCTTGCAGAGATCAAATTCAACAGCTACAGCAGCCGATTGTCCCCATCTCCATCTTCCTGCCCACAGCATCAGAGCTGGTGAGGAATGTCCCCATCCACCCCGGCACAGCAGCCAGGCTTGGCCAGCCCGGGAGAACCTCATTTCACAAGGTGGCAATTAAAATTTTATGCTCTGAGTTTTCCCTGAATGATTTTAAACCATCTTTTCTCATGATTTCCTAGTAGCAAGTTGAGTAAATTAGAATCTGAATGCAATCAACATCCTTAATACCGACACCAGCCCAGCCCGTCGGGGAGGCTGCGTCTGAGCAGCTCTGCCTGGCAAAGAAGGTCGAGGGCTGGGTGTCCTTGGAGGTTTTGCCCTTGGAGTATTGTCAGGGAGGGAAAGAAACACCAGAAAGTAGGACACGGTCCCCCAAGTAGCACAGAAATCCCACCCTGCTCAGCAAACTTTACTTATTTCCCTTATCTGTGTGTTTTCTGTCACGTCTCAGAGATGTGACTTTGATGATATATGAATAAAGGAGCAGCAGCAGCAGAACCAGCGCGTTCCCATCTGTGGGGCCCAAGAGGAGGGAGAGGGGAGATGCTCAGCACCCACTGTGGGGGCCAGGGGTGCTCTCAGCTCACTCCTGACAGTGGTCTGGCATGGAGACCCGATTCCTTGAGCCTGCTCAGTCTCCTCTCTGCCACGGTTCACCCCGACATGCCCCTGCTCCAGGTATCCCTGAGCTCCCAACATTGCCCACTGCTCCAGGTATCCCTGAGCTCCCAACACTGCCCACTGCT